>NC_081168.1:16999809-17369809 GCF_012432095.1 Onychostoma macrolepis | reverse complement strand
CTCGTTATAACAAATAAAGTGTAGACAGGGTGTTCGTTTATGAATGAACCTGCGTTTTTAAATGAATCTAGTGGGTCAATGATTCAATTACCCATTCATAAAGACAGTTACTTGCTTTGTTCCTGAATGAATCAGCCGTTCAAACGAATCAATTGAATGAATGATTCAGTGATAAAATCAGTGACTTACCGCCACCTGCTGGCAGGTTTATTTTTATTTTTAAAGTGTCATTTCAGTTATTTAAATCATTTCAATCAAACAATAGTTCTGTATTCAAAATTTTAATTAGAAAAAAATGGCAGTACAAAAAAAATGCCCCGGTAAACCACTTTAAGGAGTCAAATATTACCTTGTAATGGGAAGGCAAATTTTTGTTATTGATCAGAATGGACTCCTGAATTTTTGACAGTGCTCTTAAATATTTATATTAATTATCTTAAATATAAATATTTTAGATGGGGGGCACTTTAAATGTGGTCACCCTAGGGCACTATACTGTGTTAATCCAGGCCTGGTTTCAACTGTTCTGTTTGGTTGTCACCTTGCAGAAAACGTACATAACAGCTGTCGGATGAGACTAGTAGTAGAAGCTAGGCAGCTAGGCTAGTAGGCAGAATATGTGGCACTGAACTATCATGCCATCCTTGACCTGCACTGCTCAATATATCCATTGTTAAGTAACTGCACTACTATTCTGGACAAGATACAATAACATGAAGTCAACCAATGGTGTGAATTTGAGGTGGAACTACCTGTATGTTAATTTAATTATACATATTTCAAACAAATAATGTTTTTTGAACTTTCTATTCATCAAGCAACACAGAAAAAAATGTATTGCAGTTTCCACAAAAATAGCAGCACAACTGTTTTCAACATTGACAATAATAATGTTTCTTTAGCAGCAATATTAGAATGATTTCTGAAGGATCATGTGACACTGAAGACTGGAATAATAATTGCTCAAAATTAGAGCTTTTTCCATCACAGGAATAAATTATATTTTATCTTTATTATATTAAATATATTAAAAAGAGTTTGTTAGGTCACACTTTAGTATTAGGGACCAATTCTCACTATTTCTTATTAGCATGCCTATTATTAACATATTGGCAGTTTATTAGTACTTATAAAGCACATATTGGTCTGCATGACCATATTCTACATCCTTAATCCTATACCCAATTCCTAAACTTAACAACTGCCTTACTATTGATAAGAAGTAATTAGGAGTTTGAGGCAAAAATCGTAGTTAATCGTTAGCTACTGAGAACTGGACCTTAAAATAGAGTGTGACCAGTTGTCATGTTATAACATTTTACAATGTTATTGTTTTTAATGTATTTAAGAGACTTCCTTGTATACTGTATAGAGACTTCCTTGAAAAACAAAAAGCTTACAGACTCTAACAGTATTGTATAACAGCAATGTATAATTTATTAACATCCAAAAGAGACACAAACCGACAGTGACTAACACTAATTCGGTGTAAGCATCAGGAGAGCAGGTGTGCGGCACGGAAGGCATCATTCAGCGTTATCAGAAACTACACCTTTAAAGCTGGTCCCTGCAGGGCTTTGGCTCAGCAACTAAACCGTGCATTAGCATGCAATCACTTCACCTGTTTGTGCTTCTATCCTGTGGCCCTGTAGTTTTTATAGGCCACGTAATATCTGCTTTGAGTATCTGAAACCTGGAAACTTTTTTCAAACTTTAGCCATTAACAGTCATTAAGAGTGTTGGGAAATAACTAAGTATTGTGACAATAGTTTATCTATTTTTTAAAATACTGTAGCTTATCTGGTATCAAGCTACCTTCAGTGTTTATTTATATAAATTAGGTGTAATCTAGTATTCGATCTGTCCAAATGTATCTGTTTAATGCTGTCAGTCAATAATTCAAATGCCTTCCTTGTGTTTGTGCCAGAAAAAGCGGCAGGAATGTAGTTCCAGGACCTTAGTGAAGACAGTGGGCTTTTAACATAGCTGGACCCAGATAAGCTAAGCTATAATCATCCTGCTGATATATTCCTCCTCTTCACCTCTGCTTGCTGGCCTTCTATCCAATGAAGCCCTTTCTAACACTGCATAGAAAGTCTCGTGTAGGATTAGGATTAGTCAGCTTTCTTTCTGAGGACAACATCGCACGCGTCACACTCACCACTCAGATTCTCCTTTTGCCTTTAGATCCTTTCATCCGTTGAGAAACGCGTCTGTCGTTGTAATTAAAGATTTGTGGTGTTGGAGAACAAATAGAAGATCTGATCCTGCAACATTACCTCAAAATAATCAGGACGTCATTTAAACTTCCTCTATCTATCTAGGACTAGAAGTCATTCTGGACTGTGTTTGCCTTCAAGCACATACTGTAGCTTTGTGCTAATTCATGTGATTCTTTTGATATCATACTAAACAAACCAAGATCTGTTACTCCTTTGGTTTCTCTGACTGTATGAAACATTTCCTATATTGGCACTATCATGTCTGTCTGTCAGTCTACTGGACTGCTTTCTTTAACATTTTGTTTTAGAGGTTTTATTGAAGCTTGATGGCCAGAAAAGAACAGTGAGTAGTCTTGACAGCCAGTGTTTATATCAGGTTTCTGTTAGGAACATTTGTATGTGGGTCTATTGTGCATTGAATAGAATGCAGTGGCTGCTGGATTGACATAATGAGGTAGGCTAAAGATACTAATGCTTAAGGTTGCTAAGATCAGTTTCATTCCCAAGTAGAGGTGACTCTCAAAATAATGTGTTATTGGAAAATTAAATTTCACTTAATTATTCAACCTATAAGACGGTGCTTCAAAATACAACTTAAAATACTAGGGCTGTCAATATTTTAAATCTACAGTGTGATTTGTTTCTACTTCATGTGTTGCTTCACATTTCTTTGTAATTGGCTGTGAAATTTACCAGCAATTTCTGAATGAAAATTGTTGCAACACCACTTTTTTATAGCGTACTTATAAAAATACTTATATATTCAGTTCCCGAATTTTTAGTTCCATTTTTCTTGTGCAAATCATTTAGCCCTAGATTACTCCAGGGGACTTTCCCTGAAATTAGTATGCTGCATGTTGTTTTGGATGAAATGTCTACTTCAATGAGGAACTAAGTAATAATTTGTGTGACCCTTCATGAGTTAATTTCCTCATTCATCAAATTTCCAGCAAATCATAAGCAACAGGATGATATCGATTACAGCACTTAGTTTCCATCACTCAAATATTTCTCATAGCATCAAACAGATTGTAATTCAAAACTACCTGGAAATCAGTTTGCAGTTTTTCCTGTGATGGTCTCTTGGGCTGCGGTACAGAAGAGGATCAAACTCTGGTACTTATTGTTTCTTTTTATAGCTGGCTAGCTGCTCTCCAGAAATGTACAGGGTTGTGTTTTTTTTTTTTTTTCTGTACATGCTGCTATAGAAAAGGCAGAGTTGGTTTGAGTAGAGTGTTTTTCCACTCATAATGAAAAATAACTCAAAACAAAAATATATGTGCTATGACCTTTCTAAGCAATTAGTGTTGTTTTTTTTTCATAGCTATTCAAGTATACATTTCTTCTGAGGAACACAATCATTTGTTTTCATGATGGACTGAGGCTGAGGAAACAGGTCCGGCTCAGTTAGTTGTTTGTCATCAGGAGTCAGATAGATAACTGAGAGCAGGCTTCAACTTGTCTACATTACCACACTACATGTCCTCATCCTCCCTCTGTTCTCTTTCTTCTTCCTCTGTCATCTCGGGAAAACCTTCTCCTGCCAGTTGAATTTATGGAATCTTCTAGACTGACTTGCCTGGAGGGGAGAGAATATGCAACACTGTATTTAAGAAACATGACTGGGGCACTCATTATAAAGTCTGCTTCGTCCTTCAGTAGCTATTTATTTTTTCTGTTTGATCTCTCTGCCAGTGAAATAACCCATATGTAAATATGGCCTTTCCAAAAAATCTCTCTCCCAGAAAGAATCTGTTTGTCTGGTTGATCCCTGGCCAAGAGTGACATACTGTACTTTGGTTAAAGTGTATCATAAAAGTCAGCTGAGGCATTCCAGAGGTTAGATTTGGCCCTTTCTGACACCTGTAACAAGTTCCCTCATGATCATGTGAAGAGATTGACTGATAATGTATCAACCGATACCAGATTATTTAGTTTGAAGTGTTAGAAAACCAATATACCAAATAATTATTGTATTGTTGCAGCTTTTTGGCACAAATATCATTAGAGTGAAATGATATAAAGATGCATTGTGAATATACATAAATGTATAAAAGTTTACAGTTTATTGTTTTATATTAAAAAAAAAATTATAATATTGAGAATAAAGGCATCTGTAATGTTACCAAAGACCTCTGGTTTAAATGAATGCTGCTCTTTTGAACTTATATAATCAAAGAATCCTGAAAAAAAGTATTGTGGTTTTCACAAAAATATTAAATAGCACATCCATTTTCAACAATTGATAATAAGTTAGATAAGTTATAATAAGTGAATAAATAATTTCAGAAGAATCATGCGACACTGAAGACTGGAAAATTAAGCTTTGCCATTAAAGGAATAAATTGCATTTTTAAACTATGAAAATAGCTATTTTAAATGTAATTTTTCACAATATTACTGTTTTAACTGTATTTTTGATCAAATAAATGCAGCCCTAGAGAGAAAAAGATTATATACAAAGTGACAAAACATTATAATATATACTTATATATGTATATATATATATATATATATATATATATATATATATATATATATATATCTATATATATTAAAAGCATAATAACTATAATCAGTAATCAATGATTATGAATACTGCTAAACAATAATACAAAAAATTATATTATATGGGTCTCTAGTCACGTGGATACCACAAAAAACGGACTCATTTTCTGTAGAACAAGCCCCTCATTTTTTTCAAGTGTCTCCCACCAGCATGATGTAATCTGATGCTGTGGAGAGCTTGCCAAGGCTGCCTGATGTAGCCTGCAAGACTAAGCCTATTGTTTAGACACATTGCAAGATGACAACACAACTTGTTTCCCACTGGACACCAGATTCTGCGGTGAGCCTCTGAACTTCTCCATCACAAACAACATTCTTTGGCCTAAAGCAAACCAAACGATTTCCACACTTTGTATTCCGACATACAGTTGGTTCCACATTAGCAGCATTCAATATCGCTGCCCATGGCACAAGTAGTGTCCTTCACATTTGTCACAGAACAAGGAGAACAGGTTATTCCACACCGGCACCATAGAAAGGTGCGCTTTATTTACAAAAGGGAGAGAGGGGTGATCAGTGTACCAGTGGCAGGAGAGAGTAACCAGAGACATTCCCAGGGGTTTTCCTGGCCGTGATCTGGCAGCAGGTCCGTGGGAGTGAAGGAAGAGATGTTTAACTGCTGATGGGTAATTTGGATCTCTCCTCAGCGGCATTAGGAGGAAATCAAATATATGTGCACTGACTGGAAGACAAGAGAGCAGCGGCATCAAGTTTTTCTCAGGTGAACATCTTGCTTTGCATTTTATTTTATGTAGCCGCATTTCATTGTGTGCTTCTCTCTAGCGTTTGTAGCATCATTAAATAAGAACCGGACAGGATGTTTGTCTCCAAATACTGCCTCACTGTGACGTTCAGCTCTCTCTGCCTCACAGAAGGCTCTCTGCATCATAAAAGATCCTCTCGGCATACAAACCTATTATGGTTCGGCTGATTAACTTCCATTCTGTTTACTGTCAAGAAAGTTGTGAAGTGAGACTCTTTGTAGCCTTTGGGAAGCTTATTTGCAATTGAAATGCACTGCACCAATTTCTTTAACACGGACGTCAAATGAAAACACAGGATTTGCATTGTTTTTTTGCCAGTACAAGTTACATCCTCATTCCCTGCAGGGACAACATTGTAATTTGAAAAACTGTTGCGCAAGGGTGGCATTGTTCAGATCCATGCTTTGTGTTCAGAGACCACTGACAGGGTTGAAATCTTCCATCTCATGGCGTGACATATGTCATAATTAATGGAAAGTTCTGGGCTAAATAGAAGCTCTTTGACATGCTGTTATGACAAAAAACATAAAATAATTCTGACTCATCCTTCAGTTCGTAAAAACAAACAAAAATCATGTTTACGGTAAGGCACTTTTAATGACAGTCTATGGGGCAAGGTATCATATTGGAATAAAAGGTTCAAATTTCCACTGTTTGCAACAATATGCAACACGTCATACACGTTAATTTACTTAATAATGTGGTCTAAGTTTCACAAGATATGTGGAAGGATACTATAACATTTCATTTTTATATTTGATTATGCATAACAGCTATTGATAATGAAGTGATTTTATATATATATATATATATATATATATATATATATACTGTTTTTTTGTAACATACACTACCATTTAAAAGTTTGGGAATGTTAAGATTTAAAAAAAAATGTTTTTATTAAAGTTTCTCAATAATATTATGAAATATTATTAGAAAGCTTTCTAAATGCAATCATTTTACATAATGTGGGGTATATTTAAATTATTAATTATTAATAAAGCTTAACTTAATAATAATCCAAGATGATGTCATGACCTTGTGAGCTAAACTGATTGCACAGTGAAACTTTTTTTCTTAGAAATCCAATGCAGTTTCTCTAAATCAGACAGTATTTCTCACAATCTTATGTTTCCTAAAGCTTTACTCTTGCTGCATTGCTGCCCAGCTCAAAATCTAATAATTTATTCATTGTTGTTTATTTCTAAAACAGCAGAAGTTCCCATATCATGTGTAGATTTGGGTTGATCGTTCTCTTTCTTTTGGTCTTATATCAGCGCCCCAGTGAAAACAGCCATAAATCTCATATTAATCATTACCTGCACAGAAATGTAAGGAATGTCCATTTTTTACCCACTTATCTAACTTACTTCCCCTAAAGAATGTACCATTCAGCTCAGGGCACAGGCATCCCACTAAAAAGGGTCAGATAGAGAGAAGGACTGGCTCATATTAACTCAATGAGAAAAGTACACCGAAAAAAGAGCTGGTTAAACAAGAGAACCTGATGCCCCTCCTCACCACTGACATATTACGACATTACACCTGGACTGTGCAACTAGTTGTTCCTTTTGAAATCTTAGTTGGTACCTGTAAAATGTAGGCTGCTTTCAAATATTAGAGATATTCCTCAACAATAGAAGTTCATTGGTGAAAAGTGTAGCAGGCCTAACCCACATTTGATACATTTTTTAATGCGACTGTAAACAGGGACATTTGCATTTATTTTTAGTGCAGTTAATTACATAAGCCAGATTGCTGTAGTATATTTGTAGATACTTCTTTTCCACAGCCCTCTGAATGCTAATCAACCCTGCTGCATAATTTAAAAGCAATGTACCATGCATAAAAGTCTTTGTAGGTGTTAACAGGCAAAGCACATCCTGGCTATATTTACTGAAAGTTTCTAAAGGTAGGTGTGAAGTTTCCATTCAGTTGCCATAGAGACTGTTTAAAATGCGTCCATAAAATACAGACAAGTGCCCTTAAAGTTGCACGTTGCAGTTGAGTAATGGAACATCTGAATCTCTGTTGCACTAATTTCTCACGTAGCTGTTTGAAAAAGTGCTTTAGGTCAGTATTGACAGCACTCAGCAGGCGGGGGACAAGGATTTGCTCTGTTAAAACAAACCTGAACGGCTCAGGACTGTGCCGGGCACTTCACAGCATTAGGGCTAATACGATTTAACACTCCCAGAGTGACCTCCACAAAGCCTCCTTGCTAGCTGATCTTCACTGCATTAACGCACGTGCAGGATTTAACACACCTCCACATGGCTTGCTTCTGCTTCAGACCACATTTCTGAATTTTATTGCATACATGAGCACAGGTGAAAACTATTTTTTTCATAAAAGTTCAAAAGAACAGCATTTATTTGAAAAATCTTTTGTAACGTTATAAATATCTAGCTTACTGCCACATCGATTTAATACATACTTGCTGGAAAAATGTATTCATTTCTTTAAAGTGCACTTATTATGCCTCTTTTTACAAGATGTGAAGTTTCAGCTCAAAATACCTTGCAGATCATTTATTGTATCTTTTTGAAAATGCCTATTTTGAGTGGAAGCTCTTTAAATGCAAATGAGCGGTTGCTCCCCACCCCCTTTTCCAGAATAGGGCTGTGCCTTTACAGCTTGAACCTCAGATATTCTGCCAAAAAACATCTGTTTGGTTTTGATTACCATGTATATCGTGCTGAAATCATGCTTTTTAAAGCCATATCAGTTTTAAACTTCTGATATACGTTTTTTTGAGCGCACACATCCGAAGCACGCGCACACGGAAAGCGACTGTCACATGGCATATGAGTTTTAAACTAAGTTCTCTTTCATGTCTTATTGTGCTTAAACTGTCAAATACACACAAGTTTATGTTTAAAACACACATAAGTTACAAAAACACAGTCCGTTATGTATGTGAAGTTAAACAGCTGGGAAAGACATTGCGTAATATACAGCAGCGTAATACAGTACCTATACTGCTGTCTACTCTGTTAATATGACCCAATCAATAAAATAAAAACAGAAAATCACTCACTGCTCTGAACTGAGTAACTAATATAGATTTAATAAAAATAAATTTATTACTTGAATGCTGCTTTTAAATGCTCTAGCATGAAGATAAACATGACGGAGTGTGTGTGGCTCACTTGGGGGGGATACGGCAGTGTCCGTCAACAGTCATGGGCAGGGCTTGTAAAATGTGACATCCCATATTAGGGGCACTGCTTATGATTTATGGGGATTAAAAAAAAGGAGCAGGTGGATTTTTATCATTATAGGGTGCTTGTGTACACACATTGCCAACACACATTTATGTTCAAACAACATGTTGCATAATATGTGCCCTGTAAAAAAACTATTTAAATACTAAGTAGCAGTGGTCATCGGGAATCCTTCAAAATGTAAAAAAAATCAGTCTGGTTGATATATTCAGCTCGTTAACTCCTAATATTAGCACCATTGTTAGCACCAGAGAGAACTCGCAGTGTGCCAAAGGTCTCTGTGGAGCCCTCGGGTCATTATTTTGTGATAAGACATTCACTTTCCTCTTTGCCCTCTCTGTCTGACCCCCAGCCTCTAACCCTGAAGGGGCAGGTTTATGGTGCTTTCCCAATGGCATGACTGAACGGCCCTGTACTCACTAAAGAGAATGTCTCTAGTGTGTGTGCCTGTGAAAAATGAATGGTGCTTCTATGCCAAAATAAGACCTCTAAAGAACGTGATGCAATCCCTATAAAGAGAGCTAGTGTTAAATTAGGCCTTTTCAGTGAATGAGGTCGCCACCATTTGACTTGTCATATTTCACAAGGAGTCATATTCAGCCAAATGTCTGTAGTTTGGTGCTAAATGGGTGAATAATAAAAGGGGACTTAGTGTCACTTTGGGTCCTACAAACTCTGGTCATGATTCCCAGCAGTTTTACCTTAACTGACCTTTTATTTAATTAGCGAACAATAAAGAGACTGTTGTTATGTTCCCACAATTAAGTGAGCTGCGTATACAGGCAGCATTTTAAGGCATCATAAACACTTTTGATGCAATGCCTGTTTCAAAAAGTAGGCAGAATAATTGTTCCCTTATACATTGACACAATTCTAAGGGATTATCACATGTATACTTTGCAGAGAAAAAAATTCAAGATGGCAGACAAAGCAAGAGAAATTTTGATTATAAACAAACTACAGACACTGATATTAAAATCTGTTAAATGAAACTATTAAATGATTTAAAAACTTTAAAACCTAAAATAAAAGATTTAAATGCTACAATTAAATGTAGGTACCCCATTATAAAATACAGTAAAAAAAAAAAAAAAAAAGCCATGATATAAAATTAGTAGTGTTCTAAAAAGTGAGCATTTAATGACAACAAAGGTCATTTAAATATGTATACTAAAAAAAAGGAAAACAAGCATGCACAATTAAATGCCCAATATCAACCAACAAATATTTAGTATCAAACAATACCAATAAATCAAAATCAACAAATAACTAGTATCAGCTACTGATACTAATGGTACTGATATATTGTACATCCTTAAAAGAAACTTTTATTCACATTTCATTCAGGAAAGTATTGATAAATCTTAGCAATTTTTTTCCCTATGAGTTGCTGTCTATGAAGCACTTTCTGGTTGGGAGGGTAGTTAGTAGGCGGTGAGGCAGCTTACTAGATTTTGGAGCAGAGTTTGTGTAATGTTTGTTCCCTCAGGGCAAACTGGTCATGTTCATTAATGTGATGATACGCAGAAGGGTTCATGTCTAGGTTTGTCCATGGCCTCCGGCTAAATGATGCCTATGATGTAACAGAAATCATTGACCAGAGAACTATGAGTGGATAAATTGCCCTGTAAGTTGTTTTTTGACTGACGGTACATGAAGGATAGCTGACTGGAAATGCCTTGTGGAATGAAATGTGTCATTTCCTGTGACGGTGTCAGCAGATCAGTACTCAAATTCAGTTAAAGGGACACCAAAGTCATTTTAAGTGTAAACCTGTTGTTCTCAATGGAATACTAATGTAGTGCTTATTGCATAGTACACACTATATTGTTTCTTTAAATATTAATATATGATGTTAATAATAATATTAGGCTACAATTTGGATTATAATCAATATATCACCTTTTTATAATATTTTGATCAAACTGCATTGTGGGATACATTACACACACAGTATACTCTGTACAGCAGTGTTTTGTCAAATATAGTCACACAGGTAATGGATGAAGAAAATCCATGCTGCATATTGCAGACATAGTAAGAATAGTATGCAATTCCAAACATCACCTGCTTGTCTGTGCTGGAGCAAGGTTGTGCTGGTCTGTGCACAAAAATGTGCAACAAAGCAAGAATGAGGCAGTATGAATGTTCAGAGCCAAAGAAGGTAAGAAGGAAGTAAACTTCTGATATTTTTAGAGATACAACAAGGTAGACTGGGATTTGTCTTGATGAGAGAGAATGCAAGTCGTAACTTGATTTTTAAAGGTATGTTTGGAATTTGAAGGATCTTTGAGACCTGCTTTAGCTTTATATGCCTTGTGCACTTCTGTATAAAAGCTATTTAGCCAATGTATATGTTTTTAAGCAGACACATTATACTCTGTTGTAAATATCTGGGTCAAATAATGAAAGAAAGTGTTCAAAAGTAGTTACGCTAGTGAGAGTTGCGGAATTTACTTTAAATATTACATTGAGAGCTCTGACTTCCTCTCATTGAGAAATGTTTTAACCTTTATCCAAACACCTGGTAAATTTGACTCCTCACAGAAAACACTAGATTTCGACTCATGGATGTCATTTGTTACATTCAGTTATTATATAATGTAAATATATATAATACAAGATATTTAAAACAGCATCAGAAGAAGGAAATGAGAAGTCTCAGGTGCTCTTTAAACAAATGAACTAAACTGAACCGCTGTGAGGTAGACAGGCTTCTAATTAAAGCTTTTCCATGAGGGGGATGTAAATGAGAGCGTGTGTATGTGTGTAAGGGCCACTGGCTCTGAAGGGCCCGACAAGGCTGTAAATCAAACCTGGTCTCTCAACCCACTCTGGCTGTTCAGTGTCTGAAGCAATTATGGAAAAAGACTGGATGCTATATTTTTCCTGTCCTTCAAGATCTGTGGCCACTTTTAAAAGGGTTTTGAACCTTTGCTAACCCTTCCCCCCAATTCCTCAGGTCATGTCATAAAAACTCAAGCTTTTTTGTAACAGACCACATACATTCCTCACACAGTTGCTACGGCTGTCAGTAGATTACAAATATAATTGAATTAAATACCTTATACATATACAGATTAACTAACCCCCCCAAAAAACCACGTAAATAATAGCTCTAAGAATTATATTATAGCATAACCTTCATATGTTGTATAAACAACCAGAGGCGCCATGCCCATTCATAGTGAGGGTCAAAAAATAGCCGAATAATATTTGTTAAATTTGATACAATCACGTTGTATCGTTCATGATTAGAACGTTCAGTGCGTCAAATTACCAGCTGCTTCAAATCTGCGTTCGCTGGCTGGCGCTGAGCCAGAGACAGACGCGTTTATACAGCTCTGCGCATTATAACCAATCACACACGATTCTGTTGAGCTTATGAATGCAATGACCAATCAGAGGCGTTCAGATGAGTTCAGGCTCGCTGACTGAATTCCCTGGCGAACTCTCTCATCAGAAACAACAAAGTGCAGAAGTGTGTACGATGGAAGATATCCATTTCACAGTTCAAACAGCTTCAGCAATTATAATGGGAGTTTTTGAGACAGAAGTCTTGATAATGAAATGATAATGTTGATAATGTAAGGTAAATGTCCTTTGCTGTGTTTCTGTACAATGAAAGTGTTATAATTAGTATTTTTTTATTATTAAATTCACCTTAAATACAAAGTCAGTCATATAAAAATATTTTAAGGTATGACACCCATATGTGGTACTTAAGTAAAAAAAGACTGATTTTATGCATAGTTAATGTGTCACTTTTGGTATGGCAGTGTCTTAAAATGTATTTCTTTTTCTAACATTTAAAATTAGACCACATTATTAGATTACCTTTGATTTTATGAATATACATAAATGAGTTCAACTAAAAGCTTCATATGAAATGTCATTTACATCATATATTTGATAGTTATGAATACATCATTGTATTTTAAATGGTAGAAAAACCTGTTTTAGACCTCAAAATAAAGCACTTTTTCTCTGTACATGGCTGTGGGGACAAGCAGTTCTGTGGCGCTTGGAATTCTATATAATTAAATAAAAAACAATTATTGCCACATTAATGGCTCAAGGAGGTGTAATTGTTCAAATAACATATTGTTTGATTTTAAAATATAAAGAAATCATAACCCTGAAGTGTTTTTCAAGTAATATTTCTGTAAAGGCTAGGGAGAGAATGACCCTAATAGAACATTAGGCTAATTTGCCTATTGCCCATTATAGATTAACTAACATGATATATAAAGGTGCAAAATGCATTTGCTTACAGTTTAGTTACTGGGAATATTTCGAATAGCCTAAAAAAGGAAAAATTAAGTAAGACATTAGCCTACTAGTGTGTCAACCCCTCCCACCCCACCCCCTGTGCCCCCTCAAAAAATAATAAGTGCATGACGCCCCTGTAAACAACTGTAAACTTTGATATCTAATCAAGCTAGACATCAGTTTCCTGGTTTGTCTGTGTGTCAACATCACTTTGGTTCACCTTGCATTTTAGGAGGAAGTATGGCTATCTGAACGTAATAGGGTAAATGTCGAACGTCACCTGAGCAAACCCGGAAAGCAGGTCTCATCGCTTCCACTTGTCGGAGAACTTATTAATAGCAGTATTAAATAATGGCGATATCAATGGACTTTTAAGGTAATCAGTTAAATTAGCTAGATGTTTTTATTGTTGACGTTTTATTCGACTTTTATATATAAATGTTACTGAAAATAATAAAAAAAAAAAACTTTTATATATCAATCCACATATGTGATGGACATTGGTAATGATTATCTTTAGTGTCTACTTTGAAGGCATCTCGAGTAAAACAGCTTCATATTTAACGGGGCATTTGCAAAACGCGTGAACCGGAAGCAAGGAGACCTGGTTAGCAGAATACGGAAGTGTGTTGCGCATAACCCCTATTGTAGCAGCCACAGTGTTCTACACTTATAAGCATAACAGTCAGTGTTTACTCATGTTGTGACACAAAGCATCATCATGCATATCAAACCCAAAAGAATCTGAACTCAGCATCTAGTCATAAAATTATTTCCCAACACGCCCACTTCCTGTCACACTGAGGGAGCAGTCACTTATTTCTCTAAGGTCCCGCATTAGAATACTTCACTATCCATCCTGTCAATCATAAACTAAAGTGGCACTCCAAGTCATGGCATATTTATAATCGGCACTTGCGCAGACACAGGTCTTGTGCAGTAAGTGTTGTAGTTAGCTGAGTGCTGTGATGGCAGAAAACTGAGGAGAGCTCAGCCACATCTCATGCATAAAATCATGAGGTGCCGTTTTGATCTCTCTATGGGTAAAAGCCTGAACTTAAGTGCCGCACTTTTTTGCCTCTTCTCTAACTGTTTCCATAATCACTCAAGTAGTGTAAGGCTGAATTTTGTAAATGATCATTTTGTTTATATACGGAAGAGCCTGGAGGGGGTGCTGTGCTTAACTGCACGTTTGTAAGCATAATGTGCTGACATCTGGTGAAGCTGTTAATGCATTGCCAAAAACATTTTTAAAGAAATGTTTAAGGAAAAACAATACCATTTGTTTTCAGAGAGAATATATCTTGAGATAAGTATTTTTATTTATCCATTGGCAAGTAGTTTTGTTTCTTGTTTTAACCACAAATATTAAGTATAAACAAAATGAAGTAAGGTTTAACAAAATTAGTTGTGGTTTTAAGCTGTATTTTATCTAATTTTTCATATAAGACATCTTAACTATGTTCCCCCATTGTGTTTATTAAGTATAAACAATATTTAGTAAAAAACAAAATTAAGTGAGGTTTACACTCAAAATGAAGATACATTCCTTAAAAGTCTGGAAAATGTACATTGATTTTGTTTTCAGGATGTTTAGATATTTTTATGGAAAACAAGACAAAATTATTTTACGGTATATAGTAATACTGGAATTATATCAGTGGAATAAATTAGTTCTCTGAGTTTTAATTACCAGGACTTCAATTGTGCTTCAGCTTTCACTGAAAATTTTCCCTGGCAACTTTACTTGGATATCTTTTCCAGCAATTAGTATTTATTATTTTATAAAACAAACATATCATAAAAATGTAATTTAACTTGATCTTTTGGAATACAACAGTATAAACACCATAAACACATCCTGTAACCTCCAGGACAGAGAAATGCCTCTCTTATTTACAGTACAGTCTTAAAGGCACAGCAGCACAAAATGCACCTAGGCTCACAAAGAGGGTGGAAAAGTTCATTACTGTTCTGGGAAAACAACAACAACAAAAAACTTTACTAGGTGGACTTCAGGAAAAAAAAAAAAAAAATTAGATAATTAAAAAAAACATAGCATGGCTCCTTTAATGCCAGATCCATCGTCATGGGGGAAGGTCACAGTGAGCAAATGTTTGCTTTGGGTGAGATGCCAGAGGTGAAGATGCACTAGACAAAAGGAAACACTTAGAGACGCTCTCAGCGTGACCCAGAGGTGCTGAGTAGTGATCTGGCAAAGTGCTAGAATATTATTTAAGGCCTTCGTTTCTCTGTATTAGCTCCACCACAAGTCACAATTGGCTTAAAAGTGTTTAAACGAGGTCATTATATTATTTATGACTCGTTCAGAGGGCACTGGCTCTTTTTCAATCTGTTTATTCTTAGTTACAGAAATGTGTCCTACATGTATATAAGACAGACAGTAAATATTCACACTGGATGTGCCTGATGAATGTACACACAAGCAGAAACACTTGAGTGCATTTGTCTTTACTGGTGTTTGAGGCCGGTAGCCTACGTTAATAGCAATGAGAGAGGAGGTCGTTTAGGTGAAATCAATACAGGCACTTAATGAGGTGCTCTGGAAAGAGAAAACTGATTGAGAAAGGGTTAGAGAGAAACAAAGAGTGAGGCACTACTAACAGATATATTGAAACCCAGAGCGTTTAGAAGCAGGGAGGGCAGCACTGAGCGAATAAGTAGATCAACCTCACTTCCAGGGAGAGGAAATGTTCACAACTTAGTTTTTTTTTTTTTTTTTTTTTTTAGTAGGGAAAGATTAGTGATTACCAGAGGACATTGATTAATGCAGCAGTATTGCAGCAGTGTAAATTAAAAGTGGGGTTTTTTTTGTGTTCCAAAGGCATCTGCCCTCATTTTCAGGGTATTTGGCTCATGATCCGATTCCCAGCTTGTATCATCTCAGTTATATAACAGACTTGTGAACTTCAGTGTGTACAGTAGTTCTCATTTCTAAAAGTAAAGCAGAAGCTTTTGACCTATTTTCATGTCATGGTCTTACACTGAACAAAATGATAAACGCACACAAAAGGCCTATTTCTCTCAAATATTGTTCACAAATCTGTCAAATCTGGCCTTTTATTGTGGCACACCTGTGCAATAATCATGCTGTCTAATCAGCATCTTGATATGCCACACCTGTGAGGTGGATGGAGTATCTCGGCAAAGAAGTGCTCACTAACACAGATTTAGACAGATTTGTGAACAATATTTGAGAGAAATAGGCCTTTTGTGTACATAGAAAAAGTGTTAGATCTTTGAGTTCAGCTCATGAAAAATGGGGGCAAAAACAAAAGTGTTGCGTTTATAATTTTGTTCAGTGTATATGAAATGGTTTTTATTAGACTACATATATAAACGTGCTTATGAGTAGCTGACATTTGAAGCAGTGTCCTGCAGTGTGACATTATCAAATAATTAAGAAATTGTATTTTTTGTAAAACCAGCAAGTAAAAATAAGTTGGATGGTAAGAGGAATAGCTTGCTTCATGATGTGAAACATAAAGATGGATGCAACCAGAGCTTCTTGAAAGATCCGAATATTCTGCAGAAGAAGGATTCAGGTTTCATATTTGATCCTGTGAAGGGGTTTTCATTGTTTTTCATTTCTCTTCTTTCAATTTAGAGATCCCAGTGGAGCCATTTGATCCTGTAACCAATGGCAACAGTCCAGGCCCTGTCCTTGAACCAGGACCCCAGCAAAAGCATCTGTGCCGGTTATCCAGCGTCCACTTTGGCATCAGGCCGCTGCGTCATGGGAAGTGTAGGCAGCCTAATCGAGAAACCAGACGTGTCACCAACCAAGAGCAAAAGAGCAGTTCCACAAGTGCCAGGACATCAGAACCACGGCCTGCTCAAGAAGGGTTTCAACCAGAGGGAGCTCCTTAACTATCTGAACATCACCAAGAAGGAAGCAAAGGGCAGCAAACACATCATCTCTGGGACATCCTCTATCAAGAGAGAGCACAGGAGAGAGGAGGACGACGTCTACACTAAGGTCTACCACAGGGATGGAAAGGAGGTCGATTTGGGAAAGAACTCGCTTCCCATAGGTGGCAAGTTTGACAAGGTACACAACTGTCAAAGAGTTGCTTCATTCATGTCGTGTAAGAATTACGGTAATTGCGATTTTCCATGTTTGTCAAGCTCAAAATTACAGGTTTGAACCTCTGGCCAATGGCAGATGCAGGGAGTGTTTGGGAAACCTGGCTTTAAACAGTTATTAGTTTTGATACTGTGTTTAAAGACTTAGGTGGTGCAGAAATGACATACTTCAGCTTCATATATTTTACACGTTTTGTGTGTGTGTGTGTATTATACACACACATATATATATATATATATATATATATATATATATACACACACACACACACATAAAATAAAATAAAAATAAATGTATTATTAATATATATATATAAAAGCATTTTTTTAAATAAATCAAGAGCCCAACTGGACAAAAAAAAGATACATTTTGGCATTATGAGCTTTGCCATGGAAACAAATAATTTATAAAGCTAAATATGTGACATAAAACACATAGTAATATGGTAATTCAGACATGACCAAAAAGCAGCATTTTTATTCATATTAAAATTAATATTATTTAATTAGGGAATGAAAGAAAAAGAAACACTGTTCAGTAGTTGTTTACCTCTTTGTAGGAAAGTAAGGATACATTTTTCATAGTTACTGGCTTTTTTGCCCATCAGCATTTGTTTTCAGTAAGTATTTAACAAATCTCGTAAGGAGCAGGTGTTAAAAACACACTTTACAATGACTGGATTAAAACAAGATGAATAGGTTCCTCGTAGTGGTTTCAAAGCCGGTCAATGAAATGCAGAAATCGTGACAATGTTTCCAGTCTGGCTCCATAAAGGCAATATTTCTTCTTGAGGCAAGTGTAATTTATTGATAGGTGGGCTACTCCCCACAGTCTCAAATGGAAATAAATCATATATACTGTTTGGCCCAGCAGCGTGTAGACTAACTGACTAGCCTCTGCTGGCTAAATTTATCTCTGTAATCAAATATGGTCCCCCTCAGGTGACGTTATTGAGCAGGAAATTCAGCGAGACCGAAGAAATATGGAAGTAAAAGTGGTCGACATTAAATTACTTTATGTTGTTTGGCATGGCTCCAGTATTTAAGTGTAGATCTATTCTCCTGATGCACATGCTGCAATTGACTTATCCTTTTCATTTCACAGCCACGATTCAGGCCTTCCGCATTTAAACCGGTCACCCCAAAAAACTTCAGTTCAATGCAGAACCTCTACCCCTCCAAGTCAGAGGAGGTAGAGAGCGGCTTAACTAACGGCATGCATCCGTCCTATGCCAAAGCAGCGTCCAAATCGCTGTCCACCTCTTCCTCGTCCTCCTCTCCTTCACGGCCAGGCGCAAGTGTCAGCAAAGGCGTGCTAGCAGCAGCCCGGGGCCTCAGCCAGGAAGAGGAGAACACGTCCGATTCGGGGCACAACTCCATGAACAGCCTGCCGCCTTATCGGCCGCCGTTCCGCCCTCACTTGGGACAAATAAGTGCCTCTATGGGTCACATCAACCACATCGGCTCACTAGATCGCACCTCGCTGGGCTCCAAGGGAGCCGCTTCCACTGTCACAGACGTGTCCTGTCAGAGTATGGCTACGCTGAACCGCCTGCAGTGCTATGGAAGCGAGGCCCCGCCACCCTACGAGCTGTCGCACTCTCTGGAGGATGTGGTGAGGGACCTGGAGGACCGTCTGCAGGAAAAAGAGCACGAGCTACGTCAGATGAGGAGGAACCTGGATGAGAGCGAAGACGCTATTGCACAGGTCAGCATCTTTAAGATTGATTTTTTTAATGTTTTTAATATCTCTTATGTTCAACAATGCTGCATATATTTAAATAAAAACGTACAGTAATATTGTGAAATATTATTATAAAAATAAATATTTCACAATATATAAATAAATATATGCTTATGATAAATTCATATTAATAAAAATAACTGCTAGTTTTCATAATATATTATTTATAGTATATTATACAATATATATCTATGTATGTATACACAATTTGTGTATATTTTTTCTTTTTCTTTAGTCAATTTGTCTTACCAAGGCTGCATTTATTTGATCAAAAATACAGTAAAAACAGTAATATTGAGAAAATTTATTACATTTAAAAAAAAATCTATTTGAATATATTTTAAAGTGTAATTTATTCATGCGATGGCAAAGCTGAATTTTCAGCAACATAACTCCTGTCTTTGTCACATGGTTCTTCAGAAATATTCCGATTTGTTGCTCAAGAAACATTTATTATTATTATTAATAATGTAGAGAACAGTTGTGCTGCATATTATTTTTGCGGAAACCATAATACATTTTTTACAGGATCCTTCAACGAATACAATGTTCAAATGAACAGCATTTATTTTAATTAGATATATTTTGTAACATATTTAAAGAATATATATTTTGTCTTTACTGCCACTTTTGATCAATTTAATGCATCTTTTCTGAATAATAGTATTCATTTATTTTTAAAAAAAGGTTGATACCTTATAAAACAATACATTTAAATAATTTTAAACCTAGACCATGAACAAATACTACAACTAAAAAAAGAAGTAAATACACTGAAAAATAAGCAAACCTGAAAATACTGAAAAATGAAAGAAACAGAAAATAAAGCAATGCATTACCATTATTACAAAATAAAAACTACATTAAAATTCAAAACTCTGTGTTTGTGTCCTCCTGTAGGTTTTTGAAGAGAAGCAGCGGCTCTGGGAGAAGGAAGTGACAGAACTGAAACACCTGTACAATGCCAAACTGCGCCAGGTATCCCAGCAGTCCCAGCGGTCACAACGAAACCTTCAGCTGCAGCTGTATAAGGCACAGCAGGAACGCAACCGGCTGCAGGAGGAGCTGGATTCTGTCAGGGTGGAGTGCCAGACCCTGAGAAGTCAAAGCCCAGCGGCACAAAGCCAGAGCATTAATCCCCAGCTGGAAGAGACCCAATGGGAGGTATGCATTAAGTCAGAGCTATCTGTCCAGAGCTCTGGGGGTTTCAGAAAAGTTTGGAAGAGATAAAAGAAAGAAATGGATTTTAGTTGCAAGATAAACGTATCATGTATACTTGTTAGTTTGTTCACACTGAACATAAATCTAAATGAGATGTTTAAGGCTGACTGTCCACACTGTCATTTTGCAAGTAATCAGGGCCACTTGTTCAAACAGTTTAGTCACTGTTCGATATATCAGTTGCCATAATAATGACTTAAAGACAAAAATGAGACAAAGACAAATAAAGGCATTAAAAAGTATATATCATTGTACAGAGAGGATGGAAAATTCTCTCTGTTCCATAAAATGGATTTTATGGAAAACTTGCCACGGGCATCCAAAACCACTGAACTGTTTACTGACTACATAGTGAAAAAAAAGAAAAAAGATAAATATATTTATAGTGAATTGACATGTATATATATATATATAACTAAATATACATATATAATTTTTAAATAAAGCTAAATATAATATTAATATTAAATATATATATTAGTGCTGTCAAACGATTAATCGCATCCAAAATAAATGTTTTAGTTTACATAATATATGTGTGTGTACTGTGTATATTTATTATGTATATATAAATACAAACACATGCATGTATATATTTAAGAAAAATTTGTTATGTTTATAGTTTAAATTAGGGCTGTCAAAGTTAACGCGTTGATGCAAATTCATTTTAACAGCACTAATTTTATTAACGCCTGATTAACGCAATGCGCATTTTCTGTTTGACCCGTGGCCTCGCCCGTAGTTGGAGAAATGGAGATTTAGTGACTTAGCGACTTTGCAGACCCCCCCCCCCTTCAAAAAAGTGCCTAGCGACAAATCTTTATAGTTTCTGAGACTCGCTGGTACTGCCGCACGAGCGCGAGGTCTTGCTGTCCCAGCACGTGCACACATCTCTCTCTTTGTGCGTCTGCATTGTTCAGCGAGCGGCAGAGGAGCAGCGCTTTCAGTTAAACACAGATATTATGTTGCTTCTCTAATTTTACATGTAATTATAGCCGAAATCACAGCACAGCTATTGTCATTACAATCTTAAAAATAAAGGTGCTTCATGATGCCATAGAAGAACCTTTTTTCTAAATGGTTCTGTAAAGTTTCTGTTTCACAAAAGGTTCTTTGTGGCGAAAGAAGGTTCTTTAGATTATAAAAAGGTAAGAAAGAGACGGTTCTTTAAAGACCTTTTGACTGAATGGTTCTTTGTGGCACCAAAAATGGTTCTTCTATGGCATCGCTGTGAAGAACCTTTTGAAGCACCTTTATTTTTAAGAGTGTATCTTATGTGTATTTGATTTCATCAGACGATCAGGATTTTTGTGCAGATTAACATCTTGGAAGGGAGAGCTGGTTATGTAGTCTTAATGGGTCACATTTCAGTCACTAAAATATATCAATGGAAACAGTTTTATTGAGAATTTAGCTGCATCAAAATACAGTATGTGAGCACAGAGAGGCAAACAAATCTAATAATAAATAGTAAATGTACATTTTGTATGTTCAGAAGAAGTGAGCAGCTGCCCTGTCGTGCAAAACTGTTAACAGGTTTGTGTAAGTAAATTGCTCAGTGCAAAGAAAGAGAAGTAATGGGAACCTGGTATTTCTTTTTTCATGCATCTAATAGTTCTTTGAAAAACATCTATGACCTTTGAAACATCATGTCTAGTCTTCATGCTTTATGTTGACTATGATTTCAATAATAATAAACATACATTTGCATAAAGCATCCATATTTGTCCATGCCCATGTTGGTTAGAGTATTGAAAACTTGAAAAGTATTAATTTAAGGTACATTTAGAACAAATAAAAATGTGCAATTAAGTTGCGATTAATCACGAGTTAACCCATGACAATCATGCGATTAATCACGATTTTTAAAAAAAAATATCGATTGACAGCCCTAGTTTAAATATATTTATATATAATATAAATTATATGAATATAAATATATACATGTAAAGATTTTCGAAATATATACTGTATGTGTGTGTATTTATATATACTGTACATAATAAATGTGCACAGTACACAAACATATATTATGTAAACAAAAACTTTTTTGGACGCGATTAATTGTTTGACAGCACTAATATTTTATTTCTGTATTATATTTTATTCTAATATTTTATATATATATAAAATAAAGTCTCATATTTAACTAATTTGATAATTAATTCTATATATATTAATTCTATTCTAATTTTATACATTAGAATTTAACTGTTTTATATATATACACACATACAGTATATATAAATTATATAAAATAATTTTAATCAGATTTCAAACCACATATGAATGTGGTTTAGATCAGATTTCATGTGGGGTTTTTTTCACTTTTCAGACTATACGAACCACTAAATGAATTTAAATCAGAAATGACCAAAAAAAAATGTTGGCGGAAAAAAAAGAGATTTAGTTGCCTGTCTGAACAAAGCCTTGTGAGCCTTTCATGATTAGCCTTGATGAGCCTTGTTTCATGATAAGCCTTGTTATGAACAATCTTTTCAAATCATATTTTGTCTTTGTGTATTGTGTAAGCTGCAATAAATGACTAAATTGCATTGCTCTGATAGGTTTGCCAAAAGTCTGGAGAAATCTCTTTACTGAAGCAACAGTTTCGGGACTCTCAGGCAGAGGTTACACAGAAGCTGAGTGACATCTTCCTCTTAAAGACTCAGCTGCATGAGGCACGCAATCAGATCCGGAGCAAAGACAGTCAGATCGACATGCTACAGATGGCCCTACAGGGTGCCCGGCGGAAATGCCCCTTGCCTGCTTTCGAGGAGCATCGAGCGGATGCGGGTGAGACTGGAGGGGCCAGTGCTACGGAGGACCGTCTCAGAGCTGAACTGCTGCTGGAAAGGCGGCAGAACGAGGCGCAGGCTTCAGCTTTTGAAATTGAGAGGAGCACGTGGCAGAATGAGAAGGAGAAAGTGATACGCTACCAGAAGGAACTGCAGGCCAGCTACCTGGAGATGTACCACAAGAATGAGGCCTTAGAGAGAGAGCTGGCAATGCTGAGAGGGGGCAGGGCAAGAGATGAAGAGGTGGGATCAGGGGGTGGAGATGAGGGCGGGGCTTTACAAGAAGCCAACCTGCCCACTGGTCTGCCCTGGATAGAGAGGATTGAGTCCTCTGAAATTTGACTTTGCAAATGTTCTTTGGCATCGGAGATTAGATTGATGCCAACAGCTCTGGCCCCTTAACCCACGTTTCTCTTCTGAGACAATGTTTTAAACAGAATAAATAAACTAAACTATATAAGTTTGACCAAAAAGTGTACCAAACAGAGGAGCAAGCTGAATAATATGGGTTGTTTTGTATCACAGAAGGGATTTTGCTTTGATAAAATTGAATCATCAAAACAGTGACTCATCCAAAATTTTATTTTAGGCATATTTGATTTTGGATTCAAAACAGTCTAGCACTACTTTTTTTCATTGATTCTATACATACAGTATATTTGTGATTTAGGTACTGAATATTGCTCAAGGTCATCATGACAGTTCCAGCGGATGATAAATCACAAATTCCAACATCATATTTTTTTATGCTGCCATCCTTTAAAGACTGAAATCAGAAGTGTGCATTCCCTAAAACGCATGTTGCACTTTAAAAGCACACAACTTATAAGTTGTCCTTTGCATTGGAAAAAAATATGTAAACAGCAGATCCATATAGAAGCATTTCTGCTACTATGTGTATTGTTGTGCTCTGGTGAGCTTTTCTGTTCTGTTGACCCAAGATGTGTGTAACTGCATGAATGTGAAATGAAAATTCTGGAAAGTTTGATGCCAGTGTGTGCATAGAACTGTTGAAAAGTCATTGATGTAAGGGTAACGTTAGATCCCGCGTTATTATATCTTCATATAGCAAACTATACTGTGACTTGTTAAAAACTACTGAATTTCATCTTCTATTTCATTTATTAATTGTATAGATTTGTACTATACAGGTATGGTATTCTTTACCTCAAAGTCGCATAAACCTTGCTATTTTCCCTTACGTTGACTGAAGGTTATTTGTTCTGTAAAAACAGCTCTATAATGTGTCTTCCAGTTAGTTCAAAATAAAAGTTTAAAATGTATCTTCCAATTAGTGCTTTCTTTCACACACTATATTTTATTATGTTAATAAATTCGTTCCTTATCTAACTTTATTTATAACCTTAATAAGTGTATTTATTGGACTGGACACACACACATATATATATATACATACATACATATTAGGCAATATAGCCTCATAAAAACGTTTACTTTACGTTTGATCTGATTTGGCTGTAAATGTGTAAAATTATACGGAACGCATTTAAACATCTGTAAACAACACGCGCCCTCAGCTTCCGGTTTCCCACACTGAGGACGTACAAAATGATTGACACTTTTATTTTACTATTTACTAGGGCTGTCACAGAGACTTGCATGATATCTCAGGACAGTTATTTCCACATAAAAATATTATTATTATTTTTTTAACGGAGTAGGATGATTTTATGCATACCATTCTATAAGAATATCTTTCACAATACCTTTAAAACAACACTGAAATAAGAAGAAACGATAATTAAGCAGTGTAGCTGAAAGCATATAAAATCTAAAATTAACGAATAAAACTTTTAACAAACAAACATGTAATGAACAGTTTTGCAAGTCCATGTGGGCTTGCTCCTCTCAGAGGAAGAATGTGGCCCCACAAGCCCCTGCACACCTGCACATCAGATCCGGCTCTTCTGAGAGGAATTTTGTGCTTGATAGACCAGAATGGGCCATTGTCACAGGGACAATAAGATGTCTATTCTGTCTCTAGGTAGGGACTTAAGTTGCTTCTTTAGAAGCAAGAAGTAAATCAAGTTTAAGAAAAGGCAGACAGGGTCAACGCATTAGATGTCTAACTTTCAGAAATTGAAAGAAAAGTTTTTTTATTTACTTTTTTAAAACTTACATAAAACATATGGACCTTGTTTTCAAAAAGAAAAAATCCTGCTGTTTTATCCTGTTCTTGAATGCATAGCTTTGCCCCCTAGTGTTCATTATATAGTCAAGCTCTTTTTAAAGCAGGTCAGAGGTCATCTAACTTACTGTGCAAACATAGGAGGGTCTCAATTTCATTCAAGAAACAGGTGTTTCCACAGAAACTCACAGACGTTGCTTTAAGGCGAAATGCTGTAAAATTTTAACAAAGGGTTGTGAGATTTAGAGTGAGATCCTCAATGGGAAGAAAAATTCAATTTACTCAACAGTTTCAAATGCAGTTTTGACAGACTGACAACGTTTTATTACAACAATGTCTATTTTAAACAACTTTAATAATATAAAGAAAATCAATATATGGCCATTGTGTCAGTCTGAGCCCGGCTTACAGCTTCCCCACTGAGGTTTCCCTCTTGTGGGAGTAAAGGGTCAATATCTCATTTAAAACATTTTGCTATCGTTTTCAATAGTTTCAGTACAGAGGTATTTTTATGTTCATAACTTCAAGACAAAGCAAAGAATATTACCAAAATCATTGATATATAACAATTGTTATGAACACTACCTTGTGTGTAGATGCAGACTACAAACTCAAAAGTTGAGTATAAATCTTTTTATTATTTAGATGCAAGTATAATAAACATGTTGTACTGTTAGAAGATAAATATTTACAATAGTTGCCTTGCAGTTGTTAGTAGAGAAAGCAGTCATTACTCAATCACTGAATGAAAACTAAAATCAAAAAGCACTTCCTTAAACTCAAGTTATAACACAGTACTCTGCTTTGATCTTACAAATTTCCAGGAGGTAATAAATGATTGTCTACTAAAAGAAAAAACAGACAATGTTTATTATCAGCACATGTCAGTGGCCACACAGCACTCCTACACACCTCTTGAAGGCTTTAAAAGACAGCAAAAAAAAATAATAATAATAATCAGACATCATTCGCTGAAGAACGAAGCTGTGCTGGTGCATGCCCGACCTTCGAGAAAGTCAAAGATCACTGGTAAAGGTTTTCTCTCTCTAGGTCTCAGGTCTGGATCACATCTTGTCAGAAGAGCTTGTTGCGGGCAAGGTTTCCAAATTTCATTTTCATTCAATCACTGCAAAAGGGCGATTTACAAACCACACATTCCGCTTCGGCATGCACATTTTGAGATATCGATCCCTAAAGCGGAACGGAACAATTAGCAGTTACATTGTGTTAAAGCCAGGGAGGATTTGAAGAACATCTCAAGGGACAAAATATTATTCCACCGTCTCCCTTCACCTATACAGATATAAACAGAGTGCGCTTTACATTCAGGGATGATGGGAAACACCTGGAAACTCTCATCTTGATGGGGAACATTAAAACATAGTCAGTCTACCATCAACTGTACATTAATGGACATATAGTTTCAGTACTTTACGCTGGCAAAGGTTCAATCGCTAATGCGACTGTCTGCAGAGGATGCATTTCTCGAATCAACGCATAGACCCGTTTTGATTATGTAAGAGGAGAAGCCTGGAGCTGTGAGAGCTAATTCAGCAAGTCCACTCAACTCTGTGATAAAACCATTTGTGTGTGCATTTAAATACATTACATATGTAATTATACTAATGAAAAGTTATACCATCACAAATCACTGCTGTATATTAATTAAACTTTTTTTGAAATACACAGAGCAAGACACATGGCTTGGACAAGGAGGTTTTCTCAGACATCAGACGGGCGCATAGAACAAGATCACAATCTGCACAAACAAATCCTCAGATTTCTGATGAATATTCACACTGATGCACTAATCAAAACGCCATTCGATCCAATTAAGCCTTTATTATATTGGAAAGAGAGACGTGATTCATTTATAATCAACAGGCACCCGTCCACCAGTCCTTATGTCATTGTTAATATACATACTGAAAAGCCATTTCTATCATGTACACGTGCAAAGAATCCCCGTTCATGTATTTAAATGTGATCTCAAAAGAGGAAACTGTGGATATATTCTGGCAAGAAGTCACCCACACAGATGCATCACGCCCATTCGCTTAATAAGAGTCACAAAGAAAGAAAAAGAGAGGCGTTATACCATGGAAACTTAAAAATACTCTGCAATTAAAACAAATGGAGAGGAAGCGAAATGCGCACACACATACGTTCTTGTAAAAGCCTGTTTATACTAGGCTGTGTTAACAAATGAATGATCCGCAAAGATCGTTTTCCTCATTAGGTACACTTACTGACTCGGGTTCTACAGGTATGTTGCCGTGGCCACCGGCCTCTGTAAACTAAAAGCTTTGGAGAGGGAGGTGGCGTTGCGGGGGAGAAGCCGCCACAGAAGGCTTGTCATGCCTGTGAATGAGGATCATTCGAAAAGCGGCTCCAAGAAGCCTTTAACACGACTTTCGGCTACGCTCCGAAAAAAGACATCAGAAGAAGATCTGTTTGGCATCTGAGGGATTCTGCTCCATTGGACAATATGGGCATTTAAGCCTGAGAAGAGAAAGTTTATGACATTTTAAGCAAGCAATATCAGCATCAATACTGCATAAAAGATTCATTTCCATACATTTATTTTGGTAACGCTTTGTTTCATGGTGACCTTGTTACTACTGTAAACTAACCCAAGTAACTAACCCTTAACCAAGCCCTAACCCTAAAGGAAATACATGTAGTTAAATAATATACCTCAGTACTACTTTGTGCAATTACAATGTAACAACGTCACCTTAAAATAAAGTGTGAGGGACTATTATAAAATCATACAGTGGCTTAAGTTAAATTATTTGCAATCATCTGTCAATCAACTATGGCTACTGCTGGTAGCAACAACTGCAGACTGCATTTTAACCCTTGTTAAATAACCATCAGGCATCAGGTCTGGGGTCTGTTTTCTAGCACCGATTAAACTTTAAACGTAACGTAGAATGTGATGCATATTTCCGAGTCTTACTTTCCAGCATTGGTGAGTTTGTTAAGCGCGTCTCTGGATATGACATGCCCACAGATGAGCTTCATGGGTGGATTGCTCTCTGATGTCTGCTGTCTCAGGATAGGACAGGCAAACACAGAGTGATACCAGCATTTCTTCCCCAGATCTATTTCAATCTAAACACACACACAAACAAACAGCAGGGATGAACAGATTAAGCATTAACATATTTGAAATGACCACATTAATGAATAATTATAATTAGCAGATATATCAGCCAGTTCTTGGCAAATAAAAGTAGGTATCTAGCACCTATCAGACACAGAGCAATTAGTCAAGACAGCTGCAGAAATTCATGTAATGTAACAACACCTTTTAAATGTTTGAAACCTTCAGAAAAAGGAATATCATTGAATAAAAGCATTACAGGGAAAGAAAGAGACCTACTGGCAGCTCATCCTTATGCGTCCAAACACCACTGCACTGTCTCTGTTCAATAACCTGTTTGATGTTCATGAGCACAGGCAGCGCCATACAGCCGGATGCAAAACTGATGGGAAATCAAAGGAGGATTCAATAATAAAACATCAATCATTCATCATTCACTCAATACTAATTTCAAAACATGCAAGTCTAAAACAGAGTAGGTCTGTCAATCGATTATTTTAAATCTAATTAATTATATGATATCCCAAATAACTACTATAAACATATGTCAGTATGCTGAGGAAAAGCCACCTATGAAGAGAATCTACACTACCATTCAAAAGGCAATTAATACTTTTATTTAACAATGATGCATTAAATTTATCAAAAGTGACAGTAAGTGCTTTCATAATGTTACAAAAGATTTCTATTTTCAATGCTGTTCTTTTTCACTTCCATAAAAAATTGGAAGACTGGAGTAACGGCTGCTTTGCCATCACAGGAAATAAAAGATATTTAAAAGGGATCATATGACTCATGTTTTCTTTGTCATTGGAGTGTTACAAGCTGTTCGAGCACATAAGATCTGTAAAGTCGCAAAGATTACAGTTTCAAAACCAAGGATATATTCTTTCTAAAAGTTAAGATTAATCCACGCCTTCCTAAAACGCTTCATTCAAACACTGTGTGGGAAGATTTGCATAACACCACCCAAATGTATATGCAAAGAAAGGTGTAACTTTTATTCTCGCTGTAGTATTGTTGCTGCTGCCACCATGGAAGCTGATATTCCAAATATGGTAAGGGGTGTAAGATTTCTGTCACATGCTTGAGGTATTCAGCCAATCACAACGCACTGGATAGCTGGCCAATTGAGAGCACACCACGCTTTTCAGAACGATGAGCTTTGTAAGAATAGATGTGTTTCAGAAAGGTGAGGCAGAGAGGAGCAGCAATAATGTACAGTATGAAAATAATGTGTTTTTTGAACCTTAAACTGTGTGAACATCACATTACAAAAAAAAAAAAATGTTCTTATTAGCAATTTCATATGACCCCTTTTAAATTGAAAACAGTAATTTTCAATAATTCTAATAATTTCACAATATGACTGTTTTCACTGTATTTTTAATTAAATAAATTCAGCCTTAGCAAGACAAGAAAATCTTACCCCAAATTTTTTAACGGTATATTATGCAGACGAGCAAAGCACTGAATAGACATTACAAAAAGTGGCATTTCAAGTTAAAACTTTGTTATAATTTAATATTAAAAGCATGCCTTGAGACTGTGTTTTATTCCATTCAATTGAGCACCATGTAAAACTTGCATAAAACTTTATTATGACATTAATGAATTCAGTAGTTCCTAAAATAGTCCTGCCATCTATTTGATTATTGGTTAGGGACCATATTGCAAATCCTACAGGATAAGTAGAAATTTTAGGACTTGTAAAAGCAGACTGTAGCAGAATTTTTTCAGACCTGACACTGAGTGGGGACTCCACAGAGAGTCCAAGAAGAGCGCATGCATCTCGTGTGAAGATGTTACAGATCTCTGCCCACTGATCCGTCTCCAGCAGACTGCGGTACGGAGAGTTCTCGATCCCATGGCGGAGGTACACTAGACTACCCATTAAGATCTGAATATCTAGTAAGCACACACAAACAAAGCTCAGATGTCATCCCAGACTTTGGTCATAACATTGAGTCAGGTAGTGTAATACAGAACAAAATAATTGCATTAATGATGTTATTGGAAAAACAGACTCAATGGTGCTTCAGTTCCACCCATATGTGTACAAAACTAAAGCCTTGTTGCGGTTCATGAATTCTGGACTGAACCTTTCCTCACCTCTCTGATGCTGTGAGGCAAACGGTTGGAAATGCCGTGCGTACTGTAAAGCTTCCTGCTGTTTGCTGATGCCACCGTTGAGCAGGCTGATGAAATAGAGTCTGTGGAGCTTGAACTCAAGGGTGCTGTTTAGATCCAGCAGTCGCTGACGGTTTGTCACCGCCCACCTACCACAGCAATCATACAACCAAACAAACAATTACAACTAGTAATCTTAAATCTACAATCCACATATTCAAGCCACACCCAATCAAATTCATTGTTCTGAAAAAATCCACTGTATGTTTAAAGACTGAGAGGATGTGGATAGATACACCATCCAAAGGTTTAGGGTCAGTATGATTTTGAAAGAAGTATATTGTGTTCACCAGGTTGTATTTATTTGATCACAAATTATTTATTCCTGTGATGGAATTTTCAGCTGCCATTACTCCAGTCTTCAGTGTCACATGATCCTTTAGAAATAATTCTAACATTCTAACACTGGAGCTCAAGAAACATTTCTTATCAATGTTGAAAACAGTTGTGTTGCACATAATTATTACAGAAATCTTTTGTGACATTATAAATGTTGTTATAGATATCGGTCACTTTTGATTAATTTAATGTGTCCTAGCTGAATAAAAGTTTGAATTTCTTTATAAAAAAATAAATTAAAAAAAAACTTTACAGACCCCAAACTTTTGAAAGGCCGTGTACATGAGGAAAAATAAATTAAAATAAAAGCAAGAAGAAGAAAGCAGAAGAATGTGATACATACTCTAAAGCTGGTCTGAGATCTTGTGTTCTTAAAGCCTCTAAAATGCGGTTGAGCTCCAGAAATGGCTGTTTCATGCTCATGTCGATTACTACACCAGACTCCTGTGAAGTCAGATCGAAACATTGCATATTAGTGCTGGGATCAAATTGTCAACAAAATACAAGAGCTGAAAAACTCACAAAAGAAAATCCTACCTGGCAGAGATCCTCTGCAACACTCAACATGCCTTGTCGATAAAGATGTTCTACGATGGTTTCACTGAGGTATTTCTGCCTCTCTGGAGAGTCCCAGACATTCTCAGCTACAACTGCACTCACCTCCGCATCAAAATTCTGCGCAAGAGAACAGTATTTAAAAGAAACAAATTAAACCATGTAACATAAAACTTTGAGGTGACTGATTTACTAAATTAAATTAAACCACAATTCTAATTTTATCATCAAGCAGGTACTTGTTTTTTACTTTTAACAGACAGAAAATGTACAACGCAACTGTAAATTACTAGGAAAAGAGAGGAAGAATGGGATTGAAGATTTATTTGAAGATATTTATTCAGAAAAACATCATACATTTTGTCTTTCATTAGTATGTTTTATTGTAAAATTATTTATTAGAATTTTCCATTTCTATAATTTAAATATTTATCATAAACAAGCCCCAGTTTGGGAGACCCTGACTAAGATAAACTGTTGTTAAATTTAATGTCCATTTAATACTTGATTAAATTAAACCATTAAGATTGCAAATTCTTACTCTGTCAATTGCTTTCCCCACTTTCGACACACTGCCATGGATGTCTTTGTGCCTGGAGGCAAGCATCTGCACGGTTTCTTTGATTTCCTTGCAGCACTGGGCCATTGTTTGATGGAGCACTGACAAATCTGCATCTTGAACACCTAGAGTTGAAACGGAGTATGATGAAATATAACAACTCAGTGAACTTTGATCTAAACAGACATATGCTGTGACTCATCTCAGTAACAGAGTTATGCTTATATAATCTACAAATCTAACGTGTGGGCTAGAGGTTATACAGCTAAATGCAGCTTTTCCTGTGTTTTTGTATGTTTGTTTGCACCGCAGGCTATTATTTATGCAGCCATCTAAAGTACACCTATTGTTCATGACTTAATGTAACTGAATTGGCTTTTTTCAAAGCTGTAAAAGCACTTGGTTGACTTCCTCCACCTCCTCCTCTTTAGACTTGTTTTCATGAACAAGCACTGACATATGAATCACTCTCTCACACAAGCTGACAACTGATAACATGGAATTTTTTTTTTAAATGCAACTTTTTCATCTCAAAATTCTGACTTTTGTTCTTACAATTGCGAGTTTATATCTCACACTTCTGACAGCTCAGAACTGCAAGTTTATCTCACAATTATAATTATATAGACATAAACTCAAAATTCTGAGAAGAAAAGTCTGAAATGTGAGATATAAACTTCCAATTTTGAGAAAGTCAGAATTGTAAGATATAAACTCATAATTGAAAAAAGTCAGAATTGAGAGATAAAGTGAGATAAAGTTGAAATTAGCTTTATTTTTTTATTCTATGGCAGAAACAAGACTTCGTATTGTCCAGTTTCTTTATATTTATTTCACATATATTCTGCCGTGTGTGCCATTCAGATTAAATCTCCAAGCCTTCATTTCATCAGTTGCCCATGGCTGATTTATTGCCAAACTACTAGATGATCGTATTGCACCAGAGCCCAAAATTTGGTATTCAAGTGGATTCTAAGCTCACCGTAGGCAACCAATCGACTTCTTAGCTCACAGACGTTCCTCAGGAGTTCATCCAGCCTTTCCTCTGACTGATGTCCATATGTGACAAACCTATGTAGCACCTTCTCCAACTCTCGTTCCACACACGCACACTGCTCCATCAGCACAGCTTTCACACACACACACACAATGTCCTACAAATCAGAAAAACATAAAAATCAACCTCATATACAGATTACAATCCTACTACTTTATAAACCCTGCATAGATCTTGTGTTCCTTAGTTGGTCAATTCCAGGTATCAGCAGAAAAAAATTATAATTATAACAAATTTGTCAAGGTGCACGAATACTGTTTGGTATGGTGTGGTCAATCATGACACACAGTGAATTACAGCAGAATACAAGTTTAATTGTGTTTTTATAAATGGCTAGATTTTTACCAAGCACTTCAGAAGAGCTCATTCGTCAAATTAATTTGTTAGTGTCTATGTTTGAATCACATGAATGGTCCTCACAGCTAACAACTTGTTTGTGTGACTGAGTACTGATTAAATCAAGCCAATGGGTCAGTAAATTATTTCCAGGGATAAGAAGATTAGATCAAAAATCTGAGCCAAAAGTCTGACTCAAACATTGGGTCAAAAAATATCTTAGGGTTCCTAAGTTTTTGACTTACAATACCTATCAATATGTCATTTTAACGTAGGCAGGCATTCTTAGGATATCATTCCAAGGATTTAGGCTTACAGGCCTGTTGTCATAAAAATAAACAGCCTAAAAAGACTGAAATGCTTTGTACCCAACTAACCTCAACTGGAATAAAATGTCACTCTAAAATTCAATACTGTATTAACACATAATTAATCATAAAGGACCCTGAATGAATATAAACATGAATAAACGTCCTTGAATTTTTCAGTTTAAAACAAATATAAAGCCTCTGCCAGGGTCAGGGCTATGCAGCAAAAACACAGCAAAATGATGTGCTAAAATAGCCAATATCTATTATTCTCAATTTGTTTTAACTGTTTAAATAATAGACTGCAATGACATTTATGTCTAACTAAAGAAAACCGTAATAATAACTCAAACTGTGCGTTGAAATGAGCAACTGTATGATCAAAACAATCAGTTAGCTTGTTAGCATAGCCGGGAAAACATCTAGCCATAAGAACGAGTCTAAAACTCGCAAATTCAACATGTACTTTGACACTAACGAAGTTATTAAAGCGTGTCAGCCTAGTACTGACCTCGAGCGAATTTTAGAAGGCTATATCAAACGCGTAAATATAATAATACATGATGTTCTTGCCTGTTTTGACACCACTTCACCAGCAGACGTCCCTGAAGCGATGCAGTGAATCTGTTCCTCTGGAGCGATGTAGGTGTTTGACGCTCTGCTGCCACCTGCGGCCTGGAGGTGTGAGTGGTTTCACCTCATTGATAAGAGCAATAAAGCACAAATACTTTTGATACGCAACTACAAATGACACATGGGCCAGATTTAATGGTCTTAGCTGGTTTAAAGTGTCAATAAAGCCAGCAAACCAGGGGCTGTACCATGATGGTAGATGAACAAATTCAGAGTTGACAAAACCAAACCACTCCAAACCGGCTTTGTTGGTACCATGATGCTGATCATCAACTTTCTTTGTTAACTCAGGCTTTGATCCTGAGTTTGTGGAGCATGTGTGGTGAACAGCCAATCACAAGCCTTGGTTAAAAGTTAAAGGTTAAGAGATTGAAGAATATGATTAATTTAAATGCATTTGCAATGAAAAAGTACTTGTTCATGAAAGAGGACAAATAAAATAAATTATCTTGTTTTATCAGTGCAGTCACAAGTGAAACTTAAGTTAGTTTATATTGTTGGAAATATACAGCGATAGAGACTCGAACATGTAAGGTCAGTCATTTTTAAAGCATTATCTTACAACTTATTTATCTTATATACAATCTGTATCTATTAACATTCATTTAAAATAAATGATTTATAATAACTGTTAAACTAAAATTGATTGTGTGTAATGGATTACTAATAATATAAATCATATAATTAAATAAATCATATAAAATAATGTAATTATCATTAAAGCCAGACCATTTTTTTTTAGTACTAGTGACCAAATTAGTGACCTAATTTGGAGCAAGATAAACTGGGGGAGTGACTTTTTTGTGTCAGACAAGTGTCAGTTTGCTCACATCTGATTGGTCCAATTTCAGTTTGCGATCTCTAACTCAGAACATAACCTGCCCCGGAGCAGGTTAGCTGTGGAGTGTAAGTTACTATGGCAATGAACGCAGCTAAAAGCCAAGCTACTTTCATGGTACCTAAAACCCAGAGTTGGCGCAAGCTAAACTGAAACTTACCTGGCTAGCCAGCTAATCTGGCTTCATGGTACAGGCCCCAGAAGAGTTCTAGTTCAAAACGAACTGTAATGAACATATATCTGAGGAAATATGCATGTACTCAGGGACTTCAGATATATAAACATATGGGACCTAATAAATAATAAAATAAATACTGTAGTATACTTTAGTTTTTACTACAGCAAACTGTAGTGTATTGCAGTATAATATAATATAGTTGTAGAAAACATAGTACAGTATTGGGAAAAGTAAGTAGTGTATATTAATATAGTTCTTATATTACCACAGCAACTATATAATTACCACAACAAATGAATTCAAGTACTTTACAATAATATGGTTCAAAAACATATAGTATTTAGTATTTACTATAAATTACTGTAGTATTTTTTCATGTGGGCCTGGACCACAAAACCAGTCATAAGGGTCAATTTTTGGAAATTGAGATTTATGCATAATCTGAAAGCTGAATAAATAAGCTTTTCATTGATGTATGGTTTGTTAGGATTGGATAATATTTGTATGAGATAAGACTATTTGAAAATCTGGAAACTGAGGGTGCAAAAAAAAAATCAAAATACTGAGAAAATCACCTTTAAAGTTTCCAAATGAAGTCCTTATCAATGCATATTACTAATCAAAAATTAAGTTTTGATATATTTACAGTAGGAAATTTACAAAATATCCTCATGGAACATGATCTTTACTTAATATCCTAATGATTTTGTGGCATAAAAGAAAAATCGATAATTTTGACCCATACAATGTATTTTTGGCTATTGCTACAAATATACCTGTATGGAAATGTACGCTGGTTTTTAAAAACATTTAGGTTAAAAACTAGGAAAATGTCTAAGATAGCATTTGTACACAAATATGTTCTATTGATTTTGTAATTTTTTCTATCAAAACATTGCCAGCAATTATTGTTGTGCATTTGAAATTTCAGCCTTTATTAACTATATCTAGTTTGATCCACACATGCCTCATAAGGACAGTTAATAAAAAAAACAGAAGAAACTGCTGTCTATTGTAAAATTTTACTTATAATATTTATTATGCACAAGGTAAAGTACAAAATCATGGGTCTCTAACATGGCAGCAAACCTTTTGCCCAAATGTCCTCAGAAAACTCTTAATGGAATTTTGTCCTGTTCATGGTGTCAAGGGCCCATAGCGCTGAAACACAGCAGCAGATTTAGCAAACATACAAGAAACAAGGAACACAAAAACGAGTGAAAAAGATTATACAAGGACCATAAATACAAAGAGACCAAAAGTATGAAGAAACACAGAGCTAAGCAAAGTACAAAGGCTGATGATGATGCTAAAGAAAAAAAAGCTTTTTAAAAAAAGCATCCGCAAAGTTGCAAAGTTACAGAACCAGAAATAATGAGTGTAAGGCCTAAAGGCGTTGAAAACATATTGTACAATATCAGAGATGGAAACACGTTCCAAAAAGGTTCTGCGAATATGAACATTACTTCATTACATGAGGCAGTTTTTCAATCAGGAATTGTACCTGGTGCACAATGATGTTTCAAACAATAGGTGTTTTCATAATTTTTGAGAATCAAGTGATGGTGAGGGAAATTTTCATCATAAATCATAATGTTGCAAAATTAAACCAAAATATGACTACTGGAAACAAAAATGGGCTCCAGTATGATGATATTTGTAATGAAAATAAAAATCATTTATGGCAAGACCGCATTTGTGTCTAAATATGCATTTTTAAGGGGTCGTCTGCATCCCTTAAATATTAAATGCATATATGATTGCTTAAGTCTTAACAGAGGATGACAAAGCATCCACAATGAACTGCCATAAGTTTCATCAGGCAGATCAACAGTATGTCGAAAGAACAGCTTGGAATCACGAATATAAAAGACGCTTTGAATTTCTCCTGAACTCTGAAAGAGTGCAAAACATTCAGAGGCACCTTTTAAAGTTAACCTGCTCATAGACACATACAAATAGCAGGAAAACTTAACTCGCAGATCTGTAACAACGTGTGGGGGGGGGGGGATTTCTCTGACATTGTGAATGGTTACTGCAACGAGGCATCTGGAGATTTTTGAACAGTATTTTGAGATGGTGGTTGAATTTAAGTAACTAGGGAAAGTACAAATAGGCCTTATGTAACATCCATCTTATCTAAGTACAAACTCATCTTTCCTAAAAACTTTCAAGTCTCAAAGGCCACAAGCATGGAGAATGAAAGGTGATACAATCACTCCTCTAGACTTTACAAAAACTACTAAGTTTCTTTAGTCTTGACATATTGTCTGAATTAAAATGACAAACACAAATGCAACAAAAAAAGTGCATGATTGAAATGAAACCGGATGATGCTGGGAATGTCATACTTCCTTGTCCTTTTTGATAGTAGTACTCTTTTTTTTTTTTTTTTTATTCACAAATCAGCTAAAAAATGTACTAGAATGCCTATTATTCATTCTCATGTAGCCACTCTGTGATACTAACAGACAGACCTTAAGAAATCATTTCAAGTACCGTGACTCGTGGAGCCATTTTTGGCCTAATGATGTAGCTATGTCATTGTAATCACCTGGTGAAGGGACTAAACATTAGTTATCTGCTGCTTTATGTTCTCTTTTCTCTGTCAATGAAGCGGAATCAGTTAATGTTAATAAGACACAACTGTGCCCCATTTCAATCCTCCGTGAGGTCATCTTTCTATGTAGATCAGAGAATGTAAACAAGTCAAGGAGGAAAATGTAAAAAAAAGCACCAGACACCAATTATATTCGAAGGACTGAAAAAAAAAGAAATCACAGTCCCACAGCACCAGGTCCAACCCTCTTTGTGGACTTTTCCAAGAGTACTTGGGTTGAGAAGGCAAGCTGATACCAACATCAAGCGTTGATACCAACTTAAGAATGTTGCACATGTGTCCATCACTCTCAAAAGTTCAGCTAGGCACCGACCATATAAAACGGCAGTTGACTTTCCCTACAGGTTACCTGCTGCGCCCATCAGAGAGAGAGTTTGTGTGCGAGAGATGGATGTCCAGCCAAAATTCAGGAGAGATCACTTTTCTCCTTCAACAAACTCATCCCATGATGATTCCTGGTCGTCCCCCTCCACTTCCCCCAAGTCCTCAGTGTCTTCGAAGTCATCGTTCACATATTCATCTCCCCAGTCCTCCTCTTCCTTTTCTTCCTCCTCGTCTTCGAATCCGTAGTCCATTTCTTCATCATCATCATCCACAACCTCAAGGCCTTCATCTTCCCCTTCATCCCCGATCACCCCTTCCATCACCTCGCCTTCATCGCTCATATCTTCCTCCTTGATGTCCTTAGAAGGAGAAGAGGATGGCAAAAGCACGTTGTCCACTACCTCGTCTGCATATGGGTCTCTTTGGGCTTGGAACGCGGATCTGTTGGGGGCGGGAATGAAGAGCGGAGCAGCAGGCGGTAGGGCAGGCAGGGATATCCTGCCCGACACTGAAATATTGGGCGGAGGGGGTAGGATAGGCGTACCGGGCACGTACTCTCGAATTTCACCCGGTTCTAGAGGATCGGGGCCGCAGGGGTCGTGATCGCTGCAGGACAGCTTGCCATCCAGTTTGGATATGAACAGCATTCCCTCGCGGTGCTGTTTACAGTAGGAGTTGGGGCACATCTCACAGTAGGACGCCGCCTCCCTTTTACACACATTACACTGATGCCACGGACACTCCCAGCGGCCTGGAAAATGCATATAAGGCAGATTCAATCATGATTTAGTTTGAATAAAATCCGGAGCTGACCGAATAGCCAATAGTGGGAGAGTTTTTCCATTTTTTAACATTACTAAAGCAAGAAAATTCCGTTAAAATGCTGAAAAGAATTTAGAAGCAAACCACAGTTTGTAAAAATAAAGTGAATGTTTTACAGTTTTTTATATATATATATATATATATATGTTAAGTTAAAAATAATTTATTAAAACATTCCAAGTTTTATATTACCGTTTCATGCTGCTTTCTATAGACTGGTAAGAAATCAGGAGATTAACTGTGATTATTTTCCTCTATTGATAGCCATAGTTTTAACCAGAAAGAAAAAACAAATATGTGATCCTGGACCACAAAACCAGTCATAAGGGTCAATTTTTTGAAAAGCTGAATAAATAAGCCTTCCATTGATGTATGGTTTATGATGATACGAGATATGGAATATGAGGGTGCAAAAAAAATCAAAATATTGAGAAAATCGCCCTTTTAAGTTGTCCAAATTAAGTTCTTCACAATGCATATTACTAATCAAAAATTAACTTTTGATATATCTACGGAAGGAAATTTACTAAATATTTTCATGGAACATGATCTTTATTTAATATCCTAATGATTTTTGGCATAAAAAGAAAAATTTATAATTTTGACCCATACAATGTATTGTTGGTTGTTGGGGTCATAAATAAATAATTACTTAAATTCAGAATTTTTTTTTTTTTTTTACAATTTGTTACTAAAAATTCTTTCAAATAAATGTTGTTCTTTTGAACTTTCTATTTCCACAAAAATATTAAGCAGAACAACATTGATAATACTAATAAATGTTTCATGTGCACCAAATCAGCATATTAGAATGATTTCTGAAAGATCATGTGACACTGAAGACTGGAGTAATGGCTATTGAAAATTCAACTTTGCCAACACAGGAATAAATAAAACTTTATATTTAGAAGAAAAAAAAAAAAGATTGTAAGTATACTTCACAATATTACTGTTATATTACTTTTTACTATATTTTGGTCAAATAATTGCAACCTTGGTAAGCATAAGAGATTTCTTTAACATTCCTTAACACAATTTTCTTTCAACATTAAAAATTTCTCCTAAAATTTCAAACATTAGTGTAAACTAAAGGCTTTCATCTTTCGTTGTTGTTGTCGGACAGCCCAACTTCCTGTTTCAATACAAAATACATAAACAAAAGAAAAAGAGAGCTCACCATGAAAGAAACACATCATAATCTAACTTCAGAGCAAGGCAAAATACATTGACAATGAAACATGTTAAAACAAAATAGTTAAAAGTGACTCGTGCTCTTTGACTCATGGTCACTCACCTGCAGGTCTCTTGGACAGATTCAGACAGTCGGCATGATAGACCTTGGGGCAGCCAGGCTTCTTACAAGACACAATCTGCCCGCCATCACCACAGAAGAAACATTCATCCTCTCGCTCCTTGGTGACCGTCAACTGGCTCTTACGCTTCACCACAACCTTCTTTTTCAGTTTCCTCACCTTGTCGTCAGATGAGGGTTGATTCTGAAGAGAAAGTTGTGTCACATTGAGTACACCAACTTTAACCCTGAATATACCTTTAAAACAACTCTATAATACACCCAGCATGCCATACCTTTGGTCTGACACCAAGAAATCCACTGCAGTTGGGCGCTCCACATTTACACACCGTCTTCCCATTACCAAGACACTCCAAGTTATAGTTAAAAGTGAGTTCAACACCTGAGAACAACCAACAAACCTCTTAAACAAACATTCACCCCTTTCTATTACCGTGTTATCTAGATTCAAAGTCACCTCTAGGAATGTCCTCCAATGCAAACAGCCCGACTCTGGTGTCTCCATTCACCGTCCACTTCTGCGTTTCACAGTTCGGCTGGCAGCTGTGGTTCATAAAACGTGATTGGTTTCCCTTCGGCCCAGCATCTATGATCCGATCCTGCACATACACAGAAAACAGAGCTCAGTGTCAAGGTAAGGGTAGAACATGTTATCAGGACAATCTGGATTGGGAATCGTCTCCGGTGACTGACCTTATCCAGTGTGAGCATGTAGAAGTTACAGATGTTGTTCTCCTGTGCATGTTTGATCCTGGCTCGACACTCCTCTTCGTCAATGACCTCTCCAACATACTCATTAACAAACGCTCCCTATGGTGGAGTAACGTAATGTAATGTAATTAAATGAGGAAGAGAGACATAGTAAGTCTGAATATGTGTGTGTTCAGAGATGGGTTGTAACTCATGTAATCTGGATTACGTAATCAGACTCCTAAAATTAAATACTTGTAATTGTATTCAATTACATTTTAAAATCAGACTACAGTTACTTTCTTAGGGATTACACGATTACATATTATTTACACAATAGAAATCATTTGTTCAGAATTTTTTGATTCTCCCAAATTCCACTTTTTCATCTTTTAAAGTTTCCTTTCTAAAATAACCCACTGCTTATATACACTCAGTAAGTCTTCCAGTTTTGTGGATATTCACACAGAGATCAGTCATTAGTCAGGTGGCTACACAGCATTTAACGACAAAAAATTATTTCAGGTTTAAGAAGTGTTTCAACATGGCATCAACTACTGATGAACACACTAATTTTTATTTGAATTGTCACTCAGTCGGTTATTTTACCATGCATTACTTTGGAAGGCATTTGTCTTCATTAAATGCACTTTCTTCTCATCTGATCCTCTTTCACCAAATATATTTTTATTCAAAGTATTTATAGTTTATCTAAATATTTTAATACTGAAGTTATCACATTTGCATGTTCATGGTTCTCTGATGTTGGTTATGGTCACATGACATGCAGGTAAACAAATAAAATATTTCATTTTTCAGCAAGTGTTTTATTTTTCTATTTAAATCAATGTGAAAAACGAGATGGGTCAAACGTATCTAAAAGTAGTCTGATTATATTACCTAAAATGTGTAATGTAATGGATTATGTAATACTAACTACAATTTTTCTCATGTAATCTGGAATCAGTAATGGACTACAATTAGTAAGTAATCTACCTACCTCTGTGTGTGTGTTATATCTCTCAAATAAATCAGCAAGTGAATACAGCCCACCTTCTTGATGTCAGACACACTGCGTAAACCCCAACCACGCGACAGTGTCCTGAAGATCTCCACCTCGGTGTACTGGCGTTTGGTGAAGCTTTGGTTCTGACAGCGTTCCGCTGCTGGACACACTTGAGGATGACACTCGTACATTAGCATGCGATTGATGCACTCTGAGTCAATGCTACACGGGTTCTCATCTTCGGATTTGCAGTTGCAGCGTGGGATCTCAGACAGATCTGCCGTGATGATTAGCACTTTCCCTATCGGTCGGTTCACCTGCGTGAAAATCGATCAGTGTTCATGAGAGATAACATGAGATCAGTGTCACTATCTGAGATGCCAGCATTAGGCCAATTTTAAAGGGATGCTCCACCCCAAAATGAAAATTGTGTCATTAATCACTTACCCCCATGTCGTTCCAAACCCTTAAAGCTTCGTTCGTCCTCGGAACACAATTTAAGATATTTTGGATGAAAACCGGGAGGCTTGTGACGGTCCCATTGACTGGCAAGTAAATTACACTGTCAAGGCCCAGAAAAGTATAAAAAACATCGCCAGAATAGTCCATCTGCCATCAGTGGTTCAATCTGAATTTTATGAGGCGACGAGAATACTTCTTGTACAAAACAATTAGTTATTTTTATTTTCTTTGCGTACAAAAAGTATTCTCATCGCTTCAAAATTCAGATTGAACCACTGATGGCAGATGGACTGTTTTTTATACTTTTCTGGGCCTTGACAGTGTAATTTACTTGGCAGTCAATGGGACAGTCACAAGCCTCCCGGTTTTCATCCAAAATATCTTAAATTGTGTTCCAAGGACAAACGAAGCTTGTGCGTGTTTGGAACGACATGGGGGTAAGTGATTAATGACAAAATTTTCATTTTGGGGTGGAGTATCCCTTTAAGAATGGGAGATCAACACAACACTGAAGTAGCTTTCCTGTAGCTCAAATAGTAGAGCATGGCGCTAGCAACGCCAAGATCATGGGTTGACTCCCAGGGAAAGCAAGAGCTGATAAAATGTAAAAACTCTAACTTGAATGGAATGTAAGTCGCTTTGGATAAAAGCGTCTGCCAAATGCGTAAATGTAAATGTAAATGTAAATGAAGTCTTGAAGGACAACCCTCTCCTTCATGACATTACAATGTTATTTTTTCATGGAACATAAAAGGAGAATGAGTAATGTGGATTTACACAATGATAAAATAACATGCGAGTAAATAACCAAAAATTGTCAAATTGTAAAAGTGTTAACCAGGCATTTGACATTATTACCTTAATGTGTTTGTATGGCGGAGGTTTCTTATCATTCTTCCTGTCTTCTTGAAGCTGTCTCATCTCCTTCTCTGCCAGCAGTTCCCTGAATCTTTCGGCTGCTTCATTTAAAGCTAATAAAAATAAAAATTATTCTTTAAACCAATTTGCTCTCAATATTTAAAGAATTCACACTTTAAACTGTAATCAGTAGCTGCCATAACTGACAGGCTTTAAGTGGTCTCATAACAGTCATAATGTGATAAGCTGTCAAGATACAGCAGATTAATCAGATTTCCACCATGTTATAAAAGCCCGTGTCAAGTTTGTCCAAACAGCTTCAAAATGTCAATATATATTGTCATACAATATCATATTATTTATTTGTCCAAAATCCTGCTCCACATAAACGCTTTGAATCCTTGAATAGTTATATTTTAGATTGAATATCAAAACAAATTTTCTGTGTGAACAGACAAATTGCTTGTTAGTATGGCACCTAATTACGATTAAATTAATTAATTATTTTAGATAACTGCTAGAGTGTAAAATTACCTTTCTTATAGACAGCATCTGCACCCTTTCCCATTTTTTCCTTATTGTTGGCATCCCCTTCCATGTAGGGAAAACAGCGAGCCTGATATGTCCAAACATAGTCTTTGGAGCCAAAGAAGTGCACAGGAAACTCCCCCACCTCATGCCGCATGCGGTAGATGTTCTCAGGAACGTTTTTTGGTTGAGTCACTTCAGCGGGCCACCACCTGGAACAAAAGGTCAGAAATGCGTCAGTGAACATCAATATTGCACTGTAATTTTCAGGGGAAAGTGGTACTGGTGAAACAACACACAAACCTGTAGCGGCCCACTTTGACCCACAGAATGTCCTTGTAGTGGGGTTTCTTTCCCGCTCGACAGTCGTTACAGAACCAGCTTCCCTGGGGCATGTCAATGTTCAGACACTCACGGTGAAAGGCAGCAGGGCAAGATTCACAGCAGAGCAGACTTCCTCCTATAGGGTGAGACAGAAAACAAATGTAATTGTAATAAACAACTGTAGTAAAATGTTTGCTCTGTCCCCACGACTCACTATAACAGAGCCTTTTCCAACTTGGAAAATAACAGCCCTAGCAAGCACCACTAATAATTTTAACCGCGAGATCTATGAGGACTGGACTGCATACCTTCAGAACACACAAAACACCAGCTGACGTTGATGTGTTCATGGTTTTTGCACCCTTTGCGTGGAGTGAAGTGGTTGGGGCACAGGAAGCTGTTATTGGCCAATGGGACGCTGCCGGCAGCCATACAGTAGTCACTGGCATGGTAGGCCACAGGGCAGCGGACGCAGCGGGTCAAGCGGCCTGTAAAATCGACAAGTTACAATAAATGACACAAAATCATGCTTTTGCTATACGTAGAAACAACAGATTTTATTTTTTAATAATCTTTGCAAATGCAATATCTGAATGACAGTCACCTTTGGAGATACCAGGGTTGGCAGGGTTGGTGATGAAGCAAGCCAGACAGACGTGGAGGGAGCAGCGGAAGCCACGGTTCTGAGCGACGGTGGGGGAATATTTCAGTATGCATTCCATGTGATAAAACTTCCCACACACAGGGATCATACACCTCCTGACCTCCTTGTCAGGCTTTTTACACACATAACATGTGTGCACACCTACAGGAATGAAGAACAGGAAAGACACGCAAAGAAATGAAGGTGTTCACTTGTATATCTTGGACTGCAACTGGATTTTTGAGTGCATCACAATATCATAATTAGAGTATATATGGTTAGAATCATCATTAAGAACAAAACTGCTAAAAAATAGGAAATGATTTTAATCATTGGCAATGCCGTCAGTAGATTTTTGGAACAGACACAAAGGACACAAATTAATATTTTCAATAATTGGCTAAGAGGACTGTTACCAATCAATCCTAACAGTTTCAAAATGGCCAAATAGTTTGGCTGATATATTGGTTATGGACTGGTTACTCACCCGTCTTGCATTCTTGGCAGATAAACCGGCCTTTAGGGGTCTCAGTGAGGCCAATGCACTGCAGATGAAAGGCACCACAGCACTGCCCCTCACAGAGGAGCAGTTCACCTGTTTTCTCACATACCTACAAGACATAATCCAAAAACAGTTTTACACTGTACGCCAAGATCATTTTTTGGACAAACACTACCATTCAAAAGTTGGGGGCTGGTAAGATTTGCAATGTTTTGGAAGACGTCTCTTTTAAAGCTCACAAGGCTGAATTTATTTGATCAAATCAGTAAAAGTAATATTACTATTTAAAATAACTCTTTACTAATTCAATATATTTTAAAATGTATTTAACTGCTCCGTGTGTGTTCACTACTGTGTGTGTGCACTTGGATGGGTTAAATGCAGAGCACAAATTCCGAGTATGGGACACCATACTTGGCCAAAGATTTTTACCTGGCAAACATTCTCCTTCAATGATGCACCTCCACCTTTCTCCCCTGATTTTTTATTGGTTGAGAGTCCTGATAAGTCACCTGATAAAGAATCTCTGCTATCATTCAGTCCTGCACCAAAAACCTGAAAATTAAAAGCAAAAAACAGTTATATAACTCTATAAATAGAGATCCTTCTCACCATGATGAATCAATGAATCAAAACAAGGAAGAAGCTAGATCATGAGGTTTGAATCACAAGGGAAAGTGATGACATCATATTAATTTTAGACTGATAAAAAATGTGCAGCTAATAATAATAACCTCAGAGATCAGGGAGTCCTCGCCATTTGTGTGTGACTCCTTTGCCTGAGGCTTTGATGGGCTGCACTGATCTTCTTCAAGCTGGATCTGGCAAACACTGGGCATGTCCTGCTGGATTGGGGACGATGTTCTTATTTCATCTTCACTTTGTGTTGCTGCTAAGGATGACAGAAATAAATATCATTGTGAATTTTTGGAAAACAGAATGGTGGATCAATTACAATATTATATCCAAAAAACAAAAACAAATACATGAATATAATGACAAAAGTCACACATGAGAAAACAAACCTGATGCAGCACATGGGCTTGACGGTTTAGGTTCAGGCTCTTCCTCTTTCTGTTCAAAATAAATAAATAAAAAATATTTATATACCTCAGTAGTGTTGCTGGTCAGACTGTCTACATTTTTTATATGGTTAAATTTGTGTTAAAAAATACATTTATTTAAAAAGTTAAAATATACAGTATACAGAATATATAAAGATTACAGTAATAAAGTACTTTTAAATCAACTATTAGTTTGTAGTTTATTGTTTCTAAATCGTAGTCTATGTACAAATATACAAACAGTGAGTTCTTCATAATCACTGTAAGTTACAAAAGTTCATAAAAACGGTATTAATTAATAAATGTAAAGTAATGTTTGTGCGCAAAGAGAACTTATAGACTTGTGCTTAATATATTTGTAAACATTTTAGGAACGCTCACTATTAATGCAATTAATGTCTTTATTTTAGTATTTTCTGAAAACTGATCTTACTTCTAATAAACCATTAACAACTCCTTTACTACGGATTTAAATACTGAGTTAGGTATGGTTAAAAAGTTGGTAACAAAGGATAATAAAACATGACAATGAATGAAGAACTCACTATTTATACATAATCTATTAGTGTATTAACAATGTACAGACTACAGTTTATAAACTATGAATTAACAATAAACTAATTGAACTAGTTTGAAAATGATTTTAAGGTTACTGTATACTTATTATACTTATATTTATTATTGGTGTTACCAATTTATTAAAATTACTATATACATTACTAAACAACAAATTGCATATAAAGTACACCCCACAACATTACCTGCAAATCTTTGAGATCTGATTCTTCCGGGCTTTGATCTTGTTGTTTACTCTCCTGATTTAACAGGAGGTAAAAAGAAAAATATATATAAAAAAAAGCAAATACAGAAGACCCCAAAACATTTAATAATTTTTTTGAAATCATACAGACCACTAACCTCTTTCTTTGGGACCTTTACAGAATCCCCCTCAACGGTGCAGTCTAAAATTTTATGCACAGTCTTACGTGGTCTCTTTCTATCTGAGGATGCTGCAACTGCAATATAAAATATGTTTATACCTACAGCTGACATTTACAAGTAAAGTAAAGCAAAGTGCTTTAAACTATACATTCTTACCAGATTTCTTCTCACATGACTCTCTGTTTAGCAATGGGCCTCCACAGGATGGCGATAATGGTGATGAAGGTGATACGAGACCATCTGCTGGTTCGTTCTGCTCCTCTGGTGTGGCCTGCTCAGAGGGTTTTTCAGGTGAAGAACTTAAAACATCAGGCGCGATCTGCTCAGGTGCCAGCTGCTCAGCATTAGTGTTGGCGATCAAAGATCCCTTCAGGAAAGGTATGAAATAACATTATTCACATTCAGAAATACAGTTTGTGCACGTTAAGAATACTTCACTCAAAACTGAATTATGACACCATTTTAGTACCTTTTTGTATGGAACATTTTTGTATCAATTATAGCCTATGCTCTCAAATCTCATTTGTGTATATTCAAACTTGGCACCTCGTGTTGCATGTTGTGTCACAAGTCAGTGTCAATGACACCAAACATCATTGGCTCTAGCATGCATTTGAATGTTTTGAATTGAATGCAAGCATGAATGAGACTACGAAAGAAACTACAATTTATATAGTTTGCCATTTTGGAGGCCTGATAATTCTAGTATCCACTTTTGTTGTATGGAGAAGAGCAAAATATTATAACATCCACAATTCTGCTTTTGTGTACATGGAAGAAAGTAAAATGCGTTTTAAATGACATGAGGATGAGTATAATGACAGAATGTTCATTTTTCGGTAAATTACTGAAAATAAATTTGAATTACAAAAAAATAAATAAATACATTTTTGTGGGTTAAAGAGTTAGTTCACCCAAAAATGAAAATTAGCCTGTGTTTTACTCACCCTCGAGGCATCCTAGGTGTATCTTCTTTCAGACGAATCCAATCAGAGTTATATCAAAAATTGTCCTGGCTCTTCTAAGCTCTATCATTGCAGTCGGTGGGTGTTTCTGTTCTACAGTCCAAAACACGTCAAATAAAGCGCGCACATCCATAGCAAAACGTGCCTCACACGGCTCCAGGGTGTGAATAAAGGCCTCCTGTAGCGAATCCATGCGTTTTTGTAAGAAAAATGTCCATATTTCAAACATAATAAACACTTTTCTCTCACTTCTGCTGACTGTTGTACGCGGAAGTCGTTCTGGCGGATTACGTAGAACTTATGCGTCGCGTGCGCGCACCTTTGAGGTATACTAGTCTCGCAAGTTTGTTTACAGGTGCAAAGGAAGCTAAGTTTTCTTGCTTTAGCAAAGGAAAACCAGCCTCCTCTTGGCTTATATCGAAATCCTCCAACATTTTTCTTTACAAATCCTCGGTTTGTACTTCTAATTCATGACCGGTATTTTCTTTTGTTCACTCTCCGCGTCCGTCACTAATCACGCAACGCCGACGTCCTACGTCATCCGCCGGAACGACTTCCGCATATGACAGATAAAGTGAGAGAGAAGTGTTTATTACGTTTGAAATTTGGATATTTATCGCTAGAGGATGCCTTTATTCACACCCTGGAGCCATGTGAGGCACGTTTTCATATGTATGTGCGTGCTTTATTTGACGTGTTTTGGACTGTGGAACAGAAACATCCGCCAACTGCAATGACAGAGCTTAGAAGTGCCAGGACAATTTTTAATGTAACTACGATTGGATTCGTCTGAAATAAGAAAGTCTTATACACCTAGGATAGCTTGAGGGTGAGTAAATAACAGGCTAATTTTCATTTGTGGGTGAACTAACCCTTTAAAGTCCATTGGATCAACAGAAACAATGTAAAGAGTTGTAGAAAGAGCTTACCGTTTTACAGGACTCGGGAGTTTTCTTTGCTTTTTTCTTTGTGGAAAATGTGTGTTCATATTCTTCACTGCATTCAATCAGCCTCTTGCTTGGTTTTCTGAGCCTTTTGCTTTCTAAAAACAGAATAATTAAAAATGCATTGAATTTAGAATAAAACGTTTAACTTTTAACATTAAACATAACTTTTGAGACTTAATCTAATATTTCAGGTACCTGAAGCATCTTTTTTATCAGGGATGTCAGAATGAGCCTTTTCTTCAAGACTGTCTTTGAAAACTCCATTTAGCTCCGTGGACTCCTTCACTACATCTTGATTCAAACCAACCGGATCGCTCTTTGGCTTGGTGCTCTTCCCAATGCCAGACTCAAATGTTTGCCATCGCTTTTTAGGAGCAACCTTGGAGATGTTGCCTTTGCTACAGACATCAGGAACAGCATCCCGGTGAGAGTTGGAAAGTTCCCCTAACAGAGGCAAACTCTTTTCAAGTGCATCCAAATCTGTTGATGAGTTCTGCTTTTTCAGTGGAGAAACTAAATTGTTCCCACCATCATGTTTTTGCGTCTCCTTTTTCACCGATGATTTCGGCTTAGCCTTGCTCTGTTTTGAGCTGTTTGGCGTTGATGTCTTTCCCTGCCGACTGTTCTGATCCGCAATCGCCTTCCAGTCCTTTTCACAAAGCACCTCATTTGTTGTTTCTTCTCCAGGTGGGATAAGAGAAGGTTCTTCCCTGATGAGAGAGGATGGAGATGTGGGAGGAAGGGTTAAAGGTTTCCCATCCTTCTCCCGGCTGTCGTGCAGATCCTTCAGGAGCATTAGGAAAGTGCTGAACTTGTAGTTCGAATCCGCACGGAGCGAAGGTTCTCCTGAGCTGCATTCCTCTTTGACAAGAGACCTGAAAGAAAGCTCCTTTATATCCTGAAAAGCGTCCATGGGAGAGATCGAGGGAGATGGGAAGGATGAAGATGAAGTGTCTGAGATCATGCTCTCGTTTTTGACTTTAATGGAATTCAGGGAGGATTCAGTCACATCTGACTTGGAACCTTTATGTCGAGGTCCATTCTGAACATCCTTTTTCTCATTTCGGATTCTTTTAAACTTAATAAGAGTTGGGTTTGGTGGTGTGTGGGAGATAGAGGCATCTGTGGGCTCTTCGCTAACCTCCGTTTTTACCTGCCATTGTTGTTTTGACAACTCAGAATGGTTTGTGGGGGATGAGCACTTGTTGTTAAACTCTGAGTGTCCATTGCCAGCACATGGTGAGCGAGATTTTGGCTCCTGACTTAAATCTTTCTCCTTGGTTTCTTCACAGGCGGCAAGTGCTCTTGAGATTAAGCCACTGCTGGCAGGAAAATAGAAAGAGTGCATGGCAAAAGACCCATCTGAGGACCCTGGGGAACTGCTTTCCTTCTGTCTGGAGTTTGTAGCCCTAAGTGTTTTTTCTTTGGGTGTTGACTTCTTTAGCTTACTGTTGGTTGTGCATTTTGAACCAGCCTCTGTCTTCTTCACCGGCTTATCCACGTTGGCTTTTTTCATCTTTTTACTTGGCTGCACTTTCTTATGTTTAGTGCTCAGTTCTTTCACTGCCTCCTCCTGTGGCAATTGCTGTGAACGTTTGGGACATAGAATCCTCGGGACAGAGTCGATATCTGAATACAGACTATCTAGGGGGTCCGGTTTGTGCCGTTCGGCGGCTGTGGAAGGTTTGTAGCTGTCCAATGAAGTGTTTGATAATGGTTTAGATGATAAAGAGTTTTCAGTTAGTTTCACAGGAGATTTTACAGTTGAGCTGTTCTTCTTAGTTGCCTTCTTTTTGCTTCCAGTGCCAGGTTTTCCTTTGTTCTTAACAGATGCATCTAGTCCATTGGACAAAAGTGAGCCTGATAATGTGGACTGTGTAGTAGATGTCGGGCAAGCAGGATTTTTTGGTGCCTTGTCTTCCGTAATAGGCATGCGCACATCCCGAATTAAAGTCAATGGAGGTTCGCTATTTAACCGTTTGGTCAGTGCTGCCTCTGCCTCCAAGACACTAACTTTCCATGATGGCATTAGACGTTTGGGAACCTGTAGAATGAACAAAAGTCATTTGATCATAAGCTCTCATTTTTCAAAATATAAGAGCAAAACAGCTGCAAGTTAGCTTTACCGTGTATTTGTAATCTTTGTCCTTTTGTCTTCCTCTTCGTCTAAGTACAGGCAGTTTTTCAAACTGATGACCTCCTTCAAAAGGAAAAGTGGCTTTTGCCGGGACCCAAGCTTGGTCTACGATCTCCCCAAACATCTTGACAAAATAGAGACGGCATGGCCGACGACTGGGATCTGCAAGAAAATGTCATAATATGATAGTATGACACCAATAAGTTCTGAGAAATGTTTTACCTTATAAGACATAAAACTAAAAAAAATTAATAACTAACTATATTATGTCAATAGCATGTCCCATTACAAAAGTGTTACATCACCCATATGAAATTAAGCATAAACTATGAATACTGGTGATTAAAACGAGAGAGATCACCTTTCATTTTGGTGTGGACTTCAATCTGTGGGTCAGTGGTTACATGACAGGGCCACCAGGGTCTGCGGTTGAATTTGGCCCACACGACATCTTCAGCAGAGTACTTTATACCTGGGAGCTGCTTCTTCTTTGGGCTGTTGGACTTTGGGTTAAAATAAGAAGTTGTCAGTTTAATCATCATTCATTAATCATCAATAACATGAGTCAAGACAGCTTGAGTTGTTGTTTAGGCTACTCTTTTAACAAACATTTCAGATACTTTCACCTTTCAAAGAGCCGTTTGCGGGTGACAACCTAACTGCAAACCACCATACTACGGCCTTTGTCCTTACTGTGACAAAGATCGTGGTCAGAGAAGTTTCACAAAAATATGAACCAACAAGCACTTAGCCTACACCTCTGCTCCACTGGAAAAAATTAAGTCAAGCTCCTACTCAACGATTCAGTGCAACTGTGTGGTTCAAGAGGTGTTCAGCTTGAGGGAGGGTTATACAAATGACTTCCATCTTCGACAACTTGTAATTTAAAAACAACTGGGCAATACCAACTATAAATAAACATACCTCTGCCTACAAGTAGCAAATATGTTGCTGAAGTCAAAGTGTGTAATTTCTACACCACAAACGCCACCATACTGAATTGCAAAAAATAATGGCAGTTTTTAAACAAGTTTCCCAAACACTCCCCCTGTGTGCAATGGTCAAAAAAACTCAAAATACTGGTTAAGACAAAGTTGTTGTGGCAAAGCAATGTTTTGATGGTGCCAGTGTGTATACTATTCAGCCAAATCAACTTATGAATGAGTTGAGTGTCTGCATCTTAAAATGAGAAATAATGTCGATATAAATGCTGTGCTACTTATTAGCACATAAGCCAAATATAATGCATATTTCAGCTGCACTGTTCATTAAATTAAAAAGAAAGTCTTTTAAAGTGGTAGACCAACATTTCATTTTGATATTATCTGCATCAGCCAGTTACTGTGGTCAACTGACAGAAGTGATTCTGCTTGGTTGCTTGTTTAAATTTTTTTTTTTTACTAAGACCTTTGTTTTACTACACATTTGGTTTTCACGTATTTCTTATTTTTTGTGTGCAATATAAATGCGTGCTTAAATATTTAAATTAACATACAGTTTAAATTACATACAGTGGGGTTCAAAAATCTGAGAGTGCTAATGAAAATGCTTATATTTATAGCATTTTTCTGATAGCAGACCATTTTTTCCAATCCAAAACAACTTTATTTTGTTTTAATCAGAGAAGCACTTGAGCTGCTCTGTATATTTGAGCAAAACTTGATCATCATGTTATCCAGCATGATTTGAAAAGTCCCAAAGAGCACCTTGTGCTTCAATGGAAACAAAAACATATGAGTTCATATGATCAATGTCACAAATGTGGCTACCAAATTTGTGACTTAGAAATTGTTCAAAATCTGAAAAAAAGTCATAACATTCCTTGGAATTTAATAAAGTTTATTTCAAGGTTTATATCACGGATTTTCAATGTGGTTTTGAACCCCACTATGTGTGTGTGTGTGTGTGTGTGTGTGTGTGTGTGTGTGTGTGTGTGTGTGTGTGCGCATGAATATATTTATACGAATATATATATATATATATATATATATATATATATATATATATATATATATATATATATATATACACATACATACACGTATATGCATGACCATATACACCATATATATAAAAATAATGTATTTTCCTTCCTGCGTTCTTAGGTGCAAAATCTTTAACAATATAACTTGTACACCTGTTAGGGAAAAAACACAATCAAGTCAACAAAATAAGAAATCTGATAAACATAAAAACATCTTACAGGATTTGAATGGGAGCCACTGGGTGAATTTGGTCTTTTAGAGAGACCAGAGTTGAATATTGAAGCACTGTTCTCAGTGCTGGGTAGATCACAGTCACTGTCTGAATAATCCTCCATACTGTCAAAATCCTCCATCATGACCTCGACAGGCAAATGTGATGGACTACCAGGAGGGTTAGACTTCACTGTATTTTTAGAAACAAGGTTACAACTTCCATGTTTGTTTGTACTTAGGTCCAGCCTGTGGCTGCTAGGAGCCTTTGTATTTGCCAGATTTCGTTTCTGGCATTTCTTTGATGTGTCTTTAAACGGTGCCACCGCATTACCCCTAACATGCTGCTCCTCATCATTATCCTTGCTGTCCCCACTATCAAACAGGGTTGACTCGAAATGCAAAAATCCATTTGAGATGGATGGAAAATGTTCCAAGCTATCAGAGCTTACTGGTGAGAAACCATTTTTGTCCAGATCCTGAATAGTAGTCCTGTCACTGTTTCCTTGCGAATTGGACATGTGATAAAGGCCTATTCCGAACTCTCCTCCACCGATGGGATTGTGCATGAGCAATTTACTTCGTCCGTGAAAGTCCTTGTCCTGCAAACTCATGTCGGCATGGTTCACCATAGTGGTCAGATCCTGAAGTCTCCTCAGCGGACTGTAGTTGGATTCTCTCTGATTGCACATGAACGACGATGTCGAGAGTTTGTAGCCAGAGTTTAAGAAATGCATGGCAGACCCCTGGTCCCCCTGTCGCTTTGTGCTCTGGTGTCCACAGGAGCTGATGCGGCTATCAAGTGCCTTGGTCTCCTGTGGATCACCACGACACTCCGAGCCATCCCTGCCAGCCACTTTGTAGGACTGATTCATGTTGTCATGGCTCCATCCTGCCACAAAATACAGGGAAATGCTTTTAGAAGATGACCTAAAGAATTATACCTCAGGCTTTTCTTAACTCCTGAAGGGTTTGTTGCAACTGGCCACAAAACACTTAATGTGTTGTGCATTAAACTGAACATTGCAATCAAAATCAAAACAATTATGAAGGAGACAAGATGATTCCACATTAATGTGACATTTTGACAGCAAAAACGCTGTAATGTTGCAAAACACCAGCATGCACATGCGATATCCCTACTGAAATTTGCAGATTAAACTGCTAGCTAGTTTCTAAGTGGTGCGAGCTAAAGCCCATCTTTGACTAGCTAACCAGATGCCAGCTTGAGGTGGTCATAATGTTGTTTGGAGTATGAAAGCTGGTCGACCAGCTAATGACCATTTTAAGCCGGCTAGAAACCAGCTATCATGTTCCAGAACATAGCTAGCATCATGAATTGGATTTTGTAACAAGGTGGCTACTCGGGTTTAAGTCGCAACCCTCGTAGGCCGTCTTGTCAAGAATCCATCAAGACAAAGATAAGAGAGCTTGGAAAAACTCAACATGAATCGCCATGTCAAAGACACTTCGATATGCCCCTACTGGACTGTTTAAAGATGACCTCTGCCACGATTTCAGTGTGAAAACGCTGGTAAAGTATGTTACATTATCATCATGTGCATCAACAGTTCCCATACAGTCGTACAGCAGTAAAGTCAACCACGACGGTGAGATGAAAAACGCACCAAATACAAAAGGTACAGGAGAGAAATCGCCGGTTTCTTACCATTTACGACTCGGTCACGACAAAACCACCGGAAAGCCCTTCAAATTCGAGCATGTAGCGTTACTTTTTGTCAATTTGTGAAAGCGGATCTGCAAAATCCCAGCAGCATTTGCACCAGTAGGCCCGGCCTCGGCAGTCATTTCTCTCTCCAACATCAAAAATGGAGATTAATAAATAAACGAGAATGAAACTGAGCGCCTGTCACCTTCCCTCGAAGCACCACGTCAATGCATCGAAAGCACGTTTTTTCAGCGGCCACGATTTCTATTAAAATACATGATTGTTTGCCCCGCTTGCCGAGTGCCCCTGGTTGTATGTGTGTGTTAAAACAAGCCCTGACTGACTGCCTGTGTGTGTGTGTGCTGGTGAGAGCGACCAATCGGCACAGCACACCCAACCCCCAGTCAGTATACATTCACATCCACTTAACCCGATTCACTATTTCCCAGGTACATCTCTCACTTGCGCTAAATGCATGTGGACAATGTGCAAGCAAACGCAAGTTTAATTTGTCCCAAACGCGTCCTGCATACAATCACAGTCGACGCGGAGCGTGTTGGGCGCATGGAACCACACAACAGTGAGCATTTGCTTTTTAACCCTCACGCCATTTGTTTCCTTGTCCTAACAAAGGCGTAACTTCCTCCATTTTAGAGAGACCGCTCGTGCTTTGCAAGGTAGCCGACCACAATAAGTCATATGAGCAGAAAACACAATTTATTGGTCTCGATTAACAGGCACATGCTCCGACATGCTTCATTTTCTAAGTTTTCTTTGCGCATTTTGTGGGTGGTTGGAAATTAGGCCATGCCACGCATAAGTGTAATATGTCAGACAGTTATGGCAAGCGGGTTTAACATGCATTCCATACTAGTAACTAACTGTGTTACTACTCATATTTATAGTTCTTAGACATTAGGCTGTACTCCAATTGTTAACATTTTTATTCTTACTAGTAAGATTTCTAATTCCTATAAATTAACCATGCTGACATATAGGCCAAAGATGCAAAAAAAGCAAGTAAACAGTGGGATAAGAAATATTACAATTTTGATAGAAACCAGTGTCTCAGAAATAGGTACTAGTTTCTAATAAACCTAACTATTAAACCTAAAATGGATACCAGCAAAATTGGTGTGAAACTGCAAAGCATATTAGTGAATAGTTGACATATGAACTATAGAATTTAATGGTGGGAAATTTTTTTAAATTAATTTCTGTAACAATGGAATAGTTATTTGTCACCATTGGGATAGTAGCAGAAAAATAAATGCTAATATACGATGGATAAGTATTCACATTCAAAATGAATAAATAAAATTAAAATATTTAAATAAAAAATAAATTAATCAAATTAAATAAGATATTAATCATTATTGGAGTAGTTAATAGTAATTTTAAAAAGCACTACTGTGTACTACCAACAGAAACAGACGGCAGTTGAATTAAATGTTAAGGCGGCTTGCCACAGCCATGCGTCAACATCCATTGTGTCATGAGATAGAATGTAACTCGTTTATCGGCCTATTTTAAGATTACCCGTAAGAAATAAATATGGAAGTGGCAATACATTTGCAATAAAAGCTATTCTAATGTCAACTTTCCCTTTTTAAGAATTTGGTCATGTTATAGCTTATCCGCGTTCAGTGTTTGTGTAGAAACATATTTAACAGAACAAAGACAGTATGAGAGGACCTATGAATTGCCCGGTGTTTCTACAAAAATCTTAGTTGTTCTAAACAATTATTTTTGGAAAAGAATGTAAAAATTCTATAATGTCAAAATTGTAAGTTACATTTTTATATTGAATTATGTGCAGTAGAGTTCTTTAAGTCATGATTAGGTACGTTCATAACGTTATTTCGATGCTATGTCTTAACAGGTTTTCTCTTACAATATGTGCATATTTACAACATATTGTATTTCCTATTTAGCCCATGCAAATTCAGTTATTTTTAATATTTTGGTTACATATTTTTACATACTTTCAGTTGTTTACACAGTTACAGTCATATATCATTACTTCAGAAGAGACACAATTTCACACCAAACTTAATAGATCTGAAAAAAATAATAATAATTTAAATAATTTGTACAAAAAATAGTTTTTGCAGTTTTCCCGCACAACTTATTTTTTGGAGTTATAATTGTTTATTTATTCATTTTTTAAATCAGATCAGGTGTATTCAATTACACAAAACTGAGACTTGTTTTAGTGGTTAAAAAAAAATAACACGGTATTCTAGAGTGGATCATTGATCAGCAAAACAATTTTAGGTTGAACAGAACACACTGGCTGATATAAACTCACAGTTATATTTACAAGAGCATTATGCCATAGCTGAAATCTGTGATTTGACGTTTTATCAAAAATCCACACCATTCTCTGTCTGAAAAGGGCACCAGGAATTTCATAAATATACAACAACAACAAAAAAGATCAACATATCATTGGACATTACAAACAGAGCACTTTCACATACACATCAGGGGAACAGAGGAGTTATTACTAGTGAGTTATTACAATGTCCTAAAATCTAGAGTGAAACAAACTATGTGATGAAGACTGTTCCCAGCAGTAACTTTACATTGAAAGTATTAAGGAAAAGGCAAAGTTAAATGTAAAACAACACAATTGCAGTTCTCTCCACATTTCACTTGAGCAAAGTCTAAGGGACTGAAAAGATTAATATGTGTTCAATACTGTAACTTTATTTCACAATACTACCGTCATGCACATCTGTACAATAGGTTAACATATGTCATAGCGAGAAAGGTAATGCTAATGGTCTTTGGAAAAAAGATACACAAAAGGATAACACTGGCACATACACATGAGTTGAAGTATCAAAATCCATCTTTTTTTCTTCCTTGCAAGAGTTTGACATCTCAAACACGATTCACTGTGACTTTGGACATGCACCCACATCCCGAGTCCCCACTTGCAATAAATAAAAAAACTGTTTTCACTCGGTAGTAGTGTCTTTCTCTTTCACAGTGGCTTCGCACAAGGCCCTCTTCTGCATCATGGTGTAAGGGAACGGTGCACCATTGCAGGCGCCATAGTCCAGTTTGTTAAGCCTTGCCAGAGTTTTGATGCTGCCTGGAGGCCTACCTGGGCTCACCTTGTAGCCTGCAGCTTTGGTGGTGCCCAGTGGCCGTCCTGGGCTGGTTTTAAAGCCTGCTGCTCTGGTGGTGCCGGGCGGTCGTCCCGTACTTGTCCTGTAGCCTGCAGACTTAGTGGTACCCGAGGGCCTGCCTCGTCGTCCAGACTTTCCGAGGCCCTTCTTTTTCTTGGAGCCCTCTGGAGCATCTGCAGCCCTCATTCGAACGGTTTGGGAGTGAAATTCATTCTGGGAGTCCTGCATCTGACAGGACATGGGCTTGATCATGCTTTGAGGCAAGGGGGGCAAGTTTGGGAGTGGCAGTTGTAGTGCAGGAGGTGGGGCGGTGGTGTAAAATTTGTTGGACTGTGAACTGCACAACTCAAAGTGACTGGCTGGGTGTTGCCCATCATCTCCAATGCTACCCAGACCATAGTCGTTGCTGTTGCTGGCTACTTGGTGCATCATTTTCTGTTAAAAAAATATATATTTGAAAACATTTGATATATTACAAGATAAAGTGGTTAATGAAAAGTATGTTGTGAAATAAACACTGAATGTGAGGCTTTGCGATACTTTTCCAACATCTTACATCGACCGCGTGCATCGAAAGTGATTGATTGACGGCGTCAATCAAAAAGAAAACAACAGGCCTGTGCATTTAACCACTGAAAGTTAATGCAGAAGAAGGCGTAGCTATATAAACTACGAATAAACTACGGAAATATTCACACTTTAAGTAGGTCGCATCACTTTACAGTTAGATAAACACAATGTCTGGTCATAAAATGTACAGCGACCGCGGAATATCGCTTATGCAAGTCCATCGTTGTCCTGTCATTCTGTATCTTTTTTTCCTGTGCTATTTGGTCATTAATATAGACTATTCTTTTAATTACTGCAAATAAAATTGAATTTAGTATAAAACAGATGTAATTTTGCGTTAAATAATGCAATAAAGAAAGTACTTTACCTCATCTGGAACGCGGATCACGGAATGTAATGGGTTAAACATGAAACAGATCTATCTTCCATTCTTGAAAGCAAAAGCATAATGTTATTTACGCAGGAATATGAACATCCTTGAACCGCAAAATGCTTTCTTCCTAAACAATCGTGCTAATTCTGGATTATGGGATGGATATTTTTTCCCCTGAACCGCTGAGGTTTAAAGCTGAAAGGCAGCCATTTTCACTAGAAAAAAAATAATAAAATAGTAAGAATAGCTAATACGCATGCGTCAGCTGCTGGTGGGAATTTATACTATTCTTTAGCAAATACCAGAAGGCCCTGGTGTCAACTCACGCGCCACTTTTGTCCTCGATATTTATTCATTTATATATATTCATATGTTGATGACATTTGAAAATGTCACTGTGTCTATACAGAATGCGTATAGATTGGGATTTTTTTATTATTATTATTTACCTTCATTTAAGTCATATTTCCAAGGAGAGTGTTTAATGAGAAGCTTTTTTATGAGAGCTCACAGGGAAAAGCACAGTCAGATATGTTCCCCATCACATAAATAAAGAATAAACTATATGGTATATGAGAAAGTAAAAACATATGGACATGAAAACAATGTATGGATAGAAAATATTTGAAGTGTATGAATAACAATATTTAAATAAAGTATGTTGAAGACCATAATGAACGCTGCTCCTTTACAGGATGATGTACACAGAGGAAAAAATATCAATCACTTCCCAGCAACAGAACACAATGTAGTAGTAGTAATAGTAATGATAATAATATCATTATTATTACTACTTTATTTGTTAATTAAAACCTAACAATGTAGCGGTTCTCAAATTAAAACGAACTGTTATTCCCCTTGTACATCAGTTGGCGGCACTAAACGCACAAAAGACAAAGCAGTATATCTGCGACAAATACTACTATGGCGAAGACTTACAATGGTCAATATTAATAAGGTCACGATGACGTTCATTAATAGCCATCCTATTGCGAACGCCTGGCTTATAAATATTAATTAATCAGTCTAGGAATCAACCAATGGGGAAGGCTTGGCTCATGAATATTAAGCAGGAAGCCTTGGCAATAGTAGGATTCGTTATTTTGAATGCGGATTAGGTGACGTCAACCTACATGAGCGGATTCTTCGTCGCTGCGCATCACAACCAGACTCCGACCGAAATCAAAGGAGCTTTCAGGCTTACTTTTAATCGTTTACTGCTTACAAAGAACAGCAATTCGTCGATTTATTCTTGAGGGAGTAAAAGTGACAGCGTTTCACTTAATTTTGCGGCCTTAAAGTATTTAAAGTAACCAAGGACTCAACAGCTTTAAACTGGGATTGAGCACTTTGACGCATGACGCCAAACCCAAATAAAGCATTCTGAGTCATTTTACCTTGTTTTTTTTAATATTACTTGAATGAATTAAGGAATTGTCGAGAATGGACGAGAAGGTATTCACGAAAGAACTGGACCAGTGGATCGAGCAACTGAACGAGTGCAAGCAACTCTCGGAAAACCAAGTAAAAATTTTATGTGAGAAGGTGAGTTCCGCACGACGGTGTCAGTGTTACATTGTATGTTAAAACCCAAAACACGTGTTTTGTCAGGCGGCCCGTGGGCGCAGCAGGCAGCAGCATACTGGCTATATTTGTTATCGGCTCAGATACAGTTGCAGCGCGCCCTTCCCACTGGCCGCTTATCCGAAAATGGCGGTGCCGAATTATTCTATTATTGGCCGTCTGTGCGCCATGAATGTGACTATTGGTTGTTGGCTGTGCAGCGCAGTTAGCAACCAGAGCTCGGCAGGTTATGCCCACTTTACTGTTATTCGTTGTCAGGCAGAGTTTTGGGTTTGCCTTTTGCTTTCTAAGCAAACGTTCAGATCCACCAGCATCCGTTAAAAAAACCCTAACAACCTAATTTTGCATTATATATATATAATTTGTTTTCTTTTAATGTGTTAAAAGGAGACATTTTTATGTAAATTGTTTAGCAATGTTAAAAATGCCCAGATTATTTCAAGTGGCGCATCTAGAATTAGTCCACCTGCATCAATCACTATGACCTTATTCTGTTAAACCAAAATTTTCAATGTCCTGTAACTTTACCTGCACAATGTAAAAGTGAAAATGTGCGCTTGTTGCCTTAAAATAGTTGACCTAAAAATGAGTCATGTACTCACCCACATGTTGTTCCAATCCTGCATGACTGACTTTCTACTGTGGAGCACAAAGGAGCACCTGAGTTTGTATTGGGAAAATATACGTCTTTTATAATGTATAAAATAATAAAAATACTAATAATAATGATTATTAGTAGTAGTATTGTAATTAATATTATTATTCACTTACTTTTCTTTTATAATTACCAGTTAGTTTAGATGTTACCACATTTTTAGGTTATCTGACACACATTTTTACAGCGCGTTTGGTCCCTCAATCCATTTCCAAGAACAAAGGCCCATTAAGCATATGCCAATACTTATTCATCACTGGTCCGTGTCAACATTGCCTCTCGCAGTTTGTTAGGAATTTTAAATGCACTTTTGCTTAATAGTTGAGACAATGGTTTGTGTGCTTTTGTAGTCTAACCTGCCTGTTTTATCTATTGCAGGCTAAAGAAATTTTATCCAAAGAGTCAAACGTTCAGGAGGTACGTTGCCCGGTCACAGTATGTGGAGATGTACACGGCCAATTTCACGATCTTATGGAACTGTTTAAGATCGGGGGTAAATCACCAGATACTAATTACCTATTCATGGGAGACTATGTGGATAGAGGCTACTATTCAGTAGAGACAGTCACACTACTGGTGTCTTTAAAGGTATGTGAATAGATATAGTTTTAATATCAAAGATATTTAAGAAAATGTTAATTTGCATTGTTAATGGATTTTTTTGTCACTTTAAATGGTCCAGGTTCGATATCGAGAGAGAATCACCATCCTCCGTGGAAATCATGAAAGTAGACAGATCACACAAGTTTATGGCTTTTATGACGAGTGCCTGAGAAAATATGGAAATGCAAATGTTTGGAAATATTTCACAGACCTCTTTGACTACCTTCCTCTTACAGCCCTCGTAGACACACAGGTAAAGGAGTATTTCATTCGTTGTGACTGCACTCAACTCAAAACAAAGACGTTGCATAGTAATTTGAGTGCACATAAAGCTTAAGCTTTGCTCTGTCTCCACAGATTTTCTGTCTCCATGGAGGATTGTCACCTTCAATTGACACGCTGGATCATATCCGCGCATTGGACCGTATCCAAGAAGTTCCCCATGAGGTATAAAATCCACCTGTGAATATTAGAAAGATGTATAGTGTTACTATATTCAAAATCATTAAGAGTCCCAGCTGTGAATATTACTCACAGGACCTTATGAAATCTTATTGGCAGGGTCCCATGTGTGATTTGCTGTGGTCCGATCCGGATGACCGTGGAGGTTGGGGGATTTCCCCCAGGGGGGCTGGGTACACATTTGGCCAGGACATCTCAGAAACATTTAACCACGCCAACTGCTTGACTCTGGTATCACGAGCTCACCAGTTAGTGATGGAGGTAAAAGAGAATTGATTACCGTGCATAAATATTTGTGGGATACATGAATGGTTTTTGATTTTTGGAGTAGAAATAAGTTTGATTTTTAGAAGGCCACAAGTGGCATGTTGTTAATAGTGATATTATTTCTAAATTGATAATATTTAATGTAATTAAGAGAATGTTATTATTGAGTATTTCCATGAATTAGATGTACATTTCAGACATTTTCAGACTTTTCTTTAAAACCTGTAGGCTAATTGAGTAAAATCATTCAGTTTGCATTAATAGTTTTGCTATTATGACATATTTTCTATTACAATAGGGGCAAGTAATATATAAATATTCATATGCCTGTATAATAAAGTCACAGAATGAATTTACCTTTCTCATGAATCTCTTTTACTTAGATTTTGACTTGTCTCACATTGGTTATTTAATTATTCTAACTAAATTGTCAAAATACAATTTTAAATAAAATACTTGATTTACTATTTCACATTAATTACAATTGAAAGAATATATAAATATTAATACAAAATTTAGAAAATTGAATAACTGATGACAGACAAGGCAGAATCCTAATAAAAGAGATTCATCTGAAAGGTAAATGTATATAATTATGTTGCGTATATAATTTTTAAAGATGTTAAATGTTGTTTGTTACATGAGTAAATTAAAATGTAACATGAAAAAAATGCAGCATAACTGAAACAAAATATGTAATACAAATTTGAAACTGTACAAAGTTCTAAAATATTCAAATATATTTTTTGTTTTGAATTTGTAGCACATGGATAATAATACACCTGTACCAGCTGTGGATTAGCTAATGGCTAATGTATTTTTTAAAACATTTCTACAGGGTTATAACTGGTGTCATGAACGTAATGTTGTAACGATCTTCAGTGCACCTAATTATTGCTACCGATGTGGTAACCAGGCTGCCATCATGGAACTCGATGACACGCTCAAGTATTCCTTGTACGTATATGACATAAAGCATAAAACAGTTTCTGTTTTTATTGATGATTCCCCTTTCCCTGTGTTATATATCTGTAATTTTGCTGTTATAAATATGAATATTAAGAGAATGATTTCCTTTAGTTTACAGTTTGACCCTGCACCACGCAGAGGAGAGCCTCACGTTACTCGTCGCACTCCAGATTATTTCCTGTAAAATGGGAAGGCTTTTTTTAAAAATTACAGTATTGCAGCACTATCTGACCAGTGGACAATGATTATTCATAGAAGACATGCTCATCTGTTCAAATTTTCCAACACAAACCCCTGTCCTTGGACCAAAACATGTGCCATATCAATACTGCAATAAGATGGCTGCAGTCTTCTCAACAAACACACAAATGTAACAGTACTCTTTCATCTGCATCATGTACTTCTCTCTCTTATGTACTAAAAAGCTGTTGTGTTTTTGATCAGGATATAAGGGTTTCTTCTGACTAACGGGTTTATGTGCATTCTTCTGAAATGCTGTGTTTTGGAATAACATTTTGAATATACACTCTAAATGCTTATGACTGGATAATGTTCAAGTTGTGATGAGCTTAAAATAGTGCTGTGTATTATAGCTGCATTTTCATGCTGCATGGCCTCGGGTACACAATGAGCTGTCATTGGCAAATTTCCGACTGCTGTTTTAAACGGTTGCCTACTGCAGTGTTCGTTACAGGTGGATATGAGACACTTTAGTTTTAGTCCCTTTTCAATGTCTTTTAAGCACTTTTTTCAATGCAGTATTTGTTATTGTTCTTAGTTTACAGAGCAGTGGTTTTGTTTGTTTTTGCTTTTGTATGTTACTGCATTATTTCCCAATAATTTGTAAATGAGAGCACAATTAAATAGGGATTTGAACAGCAATAAAGACTCATGCTATTTATCTATGTAAAGTCTGTTTCTTTTTAGACAGCAGCTGTAACGTTCTGTTCTGGTGCAAAATGTTAGCAGTGTTGCTGATTGATTTTAACTGTCAAACTGGGTCATTCTACTGTTATGCAGTAGAATGTACTGAGCACTGTAACTATAAAAAAAAACGAAATATGCCTGTATTGTATTTTTTAATGGTTACAGTACAGCAGCCTTTTAAAAAATATATGGTCTGGTTAAGTTCAGGCAACTGTTTAAACAATGAATATTAAGAGGATGGAACCTAATAAGACAAAAAGAATGAGGTTAACCATTGCTCAGAGAAAAATAAAAAGTTTGCTTATATGAAGATGAAAACTTGAAATCATTTGAAAACCATTATAACAACTTCTGTCATTCTAACAGTTTTTATAAAATATAACAGTGAGAGATGCTTGCTCATGTTTTGTTTTAATTTTTTGGGATAAGAAGTTTTTTTTTAAAATGAGGAAATATCTGAAAACGTGCCACACTTGAAATTCACTCTTATGTTTAACTAATATGAGTTTAATATTTTATACAGAATTGCGGACATGAAAATGCTATGCACAGCAGGAATGACATAACAGGTTGCTGTTTAAAATATCCGCTAGATGGAGCCATTTCTTAACCAGTTATCTTATACCCTTAAAGGGACTTTGATTGTACTAATGATGAATCTGTCATGCACCCTCTTTGAATAAAAAGAGTTTTAATTAGCTCTAAGAAATAACTGGCATTTCGAAAAATGTATTTTTTGGAGGTAATTATGTAATTAACATATTCATATCTTTCTGTAGAGATTCTATTAACCTCTAAAAAAGGTGAACGTGTTCATTGCGATCCTTCTGTATGACATCTAAGATATAAGAAGTGACAGGCGCAAGAGCATTTATTTATTTGGTGAACACAATTCATACAAAAGAGTAATGCTTTACGTTTCAGTTAGACAATCAACAGTTAAAAAATAATGTCATAAAAATTAAACGGATTTGGCATCTTTGAAGCTCATTAAATTCCATAATCAAAATATTTGCTTTCCTTTGATTTCATGACAAAAGCATTTCGTTGACTGAGTAATGCATTTTATCTTACTAGCGGAGCACGCGCAACTAAAATTCCGTAGCTACCTGTTTATCTATAATTAATTTTCTGGATATAACCGTTTTCTAGAATATAAATCGAATGTTGCCATGTTCCAAATATTTTCCAAGTTATTGAAAACTTTTATTTTGAACGATCATCAGCGTCTGTGGTTGGTTGGGAGAGAGGGTGGCGTTTACTGCAGCGTTCTTCACGTTCATTCGTAAATTCCAAATTAGCCTCAGCGCGTGAGACTGATATCTGCTGCGGAGTGCTGTGATTTGGTCTGACGGCGAGCTTTGCACTGTTGCACTGTAAGTAACATGACCTTTCTTTATAGATCTCCACGGATGCCATTGTCAAGATATTTTTTTGCTGGCTGCATTAGAATGTAAAAGCTTATGCTGCCACTTAGTGGATTTGTGATGTGGCATCCAGAGGTTGATAAAGAGGTGCACAGCTGGAGTTGTACAGATGCTTTTAAAGATAAAACTAACATTGATTGAGATGTTCATCATACGGAGATATATTTTTAATATGATATTTAAGCATAATATAATTCATATTTTGGATTTATGACATATTGAAAACCCCAATGGAAGCCACCTAACCGGTACTGACTGGTTTTGAACCATTCTTTGCCATTGGGCTACAATGATGAAATTCTAACAATTGATTTCAAAACGAGACACCATATAAATCATGCCATTTATCCTACACTGCGTGCTCTTTAAAGAGCATCAGTGTTTTAACACATAAAATATAGCATAGGATTTAAGATGTGTGCATGCATATTATTACTAGGCTATTGAAAAAACACAGAGTATAATATATATATAATCATGGAATGCATACTATTTGGCAAGAAATGGGCTGTTTGGGGAAAGTGTCATAAACACGGTTTCTCTGTTCAAAGTTCAGTTCAGATCAAGAGGCCCGTGCATCGGTCAGTGTCTTATCACTGCAATCCACAGTGTGTACGCGCTGTTCTGGGGCTTTCATTGTAGGAAAACGTAACATATAGTCGCTTTGTTGCGATGTCCGAATCGTGAATCAATTGTTCTTTTGAGTCGGCTCTTTGTTTTAGCGAATCGGTTGAGCCTGTGCACACAAGCAGTCTGAAGGATTGTTCACAAAAATGACTGAACGATTCGTTGACGGATCGAACTGAATCCGTCAGAATCAACAATTGACTCATTGAACCGAGAATCATCTCTTGTCAAATAAAACTAAACTTATTGGCAAATAGAAGAACGTTACATAAACCGTAAATCGAAATGTTTACAATTTTACGTTGGTTTTACTAAATTGCTTGTTATGGAAATACGATACGATATTTAAATGAATTTTAATGTCAAATTTCAAGTTTTACATATTTTTTGGAATTATGGCTACATAACACCATATAAAACATAATCGAAATAAAATGTAATATAAAGAAATGGCAACATATCGAAACGTATGGCTGAATTCTTTTCGAACCGGTTCTTTGAAACGAACTGCTCAAAAGAATCGACTCAGTCAAATCAACTGAGTCGCACTTCCTATCACCATTGAAACACGTTACAACCGGGACGCAGCGCAAGCCAAAGCATCAAGTGATCTCGTGCAAAGCACATGAACATGATTTGATTTAAAAAGACACGGGCCCACTTTTGTAGCTGTCAGCAGAGAAACGCTTGATTTATTATAGTCCCTTTAGCCGTCTTTGGTGCATTGTCAAGATAAAATGTCACCAAGCTGCACATTTAGAAAGCGCGTGATTTATTTCATTTATTTAATTTTGCCACTGTGAATGCCTTTAATTGCAATATGCGCATGCAAACAAATGGTTAAATTCTGTTATCTAAACTCAACCTTGAAGCGTTTGATAATGAAGTTGGTTTTCTAATGGTCATTGGAAAGGCATGGTTCAAAATAGTAACCTATCATTTTAAACAGTATGGCTTTCTTTCTTCATTGGAAAACAAAAATTGCAGTCTCAGCCTCAGTAATCCTGTAAAATATCCTTCACACATACATTTTGTCGAATATCTTTTGTCTTTCACATTTTTTGAGAGAACTATCAGTGTTATCAATTTCTAATCTGGTACTTTAGCCAGTTTTGTATAGAAACACAGGCCATATATACAGAGGCACTGCTTTATACGGGGACTAGCAGCACCTTGTCATTTTCAGTGTGACTGATGTTCAGGCCTTTCTTTGGTTGGCTGGTCAGCTGTGTCTTTAGCAGCTACATGCTGATTCAGCGGTGGCTTAATCAGGAGAGGAATGTCATGTGCAAGCATTATTCAGTTGTTTCTGGGGGAAAATAAAATCTAGAAAGGCTTTTGATTCATTAGACGTTATTTGATTATATTGTTTTTTTCTATATAGTAAATATAATAAAACTGAAGTGAAGTGAAAATTCTGTTTACATTACTGTTCAAAAGTTTGGGGTCAAGTGTGTCAAGTTTTTTTTTTTTTTTTTTTTTAAGAAAATACTATATTTATTCAGCAAGGATGCATCAATGATTGAACTTTCTATTCCATATCAAATAACCTCAATCAAATATGAAGCAGCACTACTGTCTTCAATATTGATAATAATAAGAAAATCAGAATTTTAGAATGATTTCTGAAGGATCATGTGACACTGAAGACTGGAGTAATGACAACTGAAAATTCAGCTTTGATACCACATGAATAAATTACATTTTAAAATGTATTAAAATAGAAAAAACTGTTATTTTAATATTATTTATTCTTATAATATTTCACAATATTACTGTTTTATTGTGTCTTGGAACAAGTAAATACAGTCTAAGTGAGCAGAAGAGATCTTACCATCCCCAAACTTTTGAACAGTAGTGTACTTACCATCAATCAATCAAAAAAAAAAAACATCTGTGTTAAAAGATAAAGAAAAGTGTTTTTAACAGTGTAATATTTTTACAGTGTACCATGGCAGCTGAGCTCTCCACCTCCATAAACATTAAAGAGCCACGCTGGGATCAGGGAACATTTGTGGGTCGAGCAAAGCATTTCTTCACTGTCACAGACCCGAGAAACATCCTCCTGTCGAATGAACAATTAGAAAAAGCACGTCAGATTATTCTGGATTACAAGTAAGATTCTACTCTGCACTTGTGTGCTTTACTATAGTGTTTCATGCTACATGGTTTTCTAACAAATAGACTATCGTAATCTTCCGTTTTCCTCTCCTTGAAGAAAAGGGGTGGTAACACCGGGTCTCACAGAAGACGAGCTATGGAGGGCGAAGTATGTTTTTGACTCAGCTTTCCATCCAGACACAGGCGAGAAAATGCTCCTGATTGGTCGCATGTCTGCTCAGGTCCCCATGAACATGACCATCACTGGATGCATGATGACGTTCTACAGGTGAATCATGCTGCTTTTGCTGTGTAATCCACTATTGTAGGGTAGCAATAGGACTTTTTTTGGCCAGTAAATGATTTGCCCACATATAATGCTGAATATTTATACTCTTTCTCGCTTTTTAGAACGACTCCAGCAGTTCTGTTTTGGCAGTGGATCAATCAGTCTTTTAATGCAATAGTCAACTACACCAACAGGAGCGGAGACGCCCCCATCACAGTAAAGTGAGAGGACTTTAGATCATGCATGTGAATATTTTTTGCATTTATCTTGTGTTTTACTTTGAACTATTTTGCAATATCCCTAAATTCCTATTATTTGTTCCTGCAGCCAGCTTGGCACAGCATATGTATCAGCCACCACAGGAGCCGTGGCTACTGCTTTAGGACTAAATGCATTAGCAAAGGTAATGGTCTTGCTTTCTAATGTTTAAGGGCTGTAACTCTTTCACCGCAAAGTAGTAAATATTAGAGTGTTTACTGCTCATTGCTCACTCTTTGTGTTCATGTAACAATCAATATTTATGTTTAAACTAAAAATGATTTAATTTCACTGTCTTTCAGCATGTGTCTCCACTCATAGGACGCTTTGTTCCTTTCGCTGCTGTAGCTGCTGCTAACTGTATTAATATTCCACTCATGAGACAACGGTAAATAATTATCTAAAACAAATCATGCATAAAGAGCTTTGACCTGAGTTTACTAGGGTTGCTCAGAATCGGTTGTTCAATAGTCATGAAATACTGGAATAACAAAAAAAAATGTGCATGTGCATGTTCTATAGTTCAAAAGTTTTGGTTTGGTAAGATTTTTTATGTTTTTGAAAGGACTCTTATGCTCAACAATTTATTTGATTAATAATATAGTAAAACATTAATATTGTGAATTATGCCATGGTCTGTCTGAATACTCGATTCTGATTGGCTGGCAGGTGTTGATTAAATTCGTTGAACCGCACAGGTAGTTCCAGGTCAGTTTAATCACGTTCTATATTAATGCGCTTCCTATAAACATTGGTAACCATAGTAACATACAGTTACAGTTGAATAGTAACACAGGCGAAAATATCAAATATTGCAACACAAATATTAACATCTTTAATATGTGAATGCTGGCAAATGACCATGGCATAAACGGGATAATCAACGGCTAGCTGTGCATTAAACGATTTGAATGCACTTTGCGGAGGCAACCACCCTCCGCCTCCATGTCGTGCATTCAAATCGTTTAATGCACAGCTAGCCATTGATTATCGCTTACATATTACTCAAATCTAAAATGACTATTTCCTATTTAAATATATATCTTAAAATATAATTTATTCCTGTAATGGCAAAGCTGAATTTTCAGTAGTCATTACTCCAGTTTTCACACAATCCTTCAGAAATCATTCTAATATGCTGATTTGCTGCTCAAAAAAACAATCCTTATGCATAATAATTTTGTGGAAACCTTTCTTTTTCAGGATTTGTAAATCTTTTGTAATATTATAAATGTCTTTACAGTCAATATTGACCAATTTAATGCATCCCTGCTGAATAAAATTATAATTTCTTTAAAAAAAATTAAATTGGCTGACCCCAAATATTTGACTGATGGCGTATACTGTGTGCACAGTATAACAGACATGAAGTGTTGTTCCTTTTGTTTCAATCAGGGAACTCAAACACGGCATTCCAGTAACAGATGAGAATGACAATCGGTTAGGAGAATCCTCAAAGGCAGCTCAACAGGCCATCACACAAGTGGTGGTTTCCAGAATCCTCATGGCCTCCCGGGAATGGGTTCGTTTACTCTAAATCTCTGAATCTGATTGCAGTATAATGGGCTTTGCAACTATATTTATAAAATGATGCATCTAATTTAAACCTAGAAGTAAAGTTTAGGAATTTGAAATGTGGTTTTGAGTGGTTGATTTTTTTGAGTGGTCCCTCACTGTAGGTCTTATGCAAATGCAATGTTCATTTATCAAAGTGCATATCTGTTATGGGACACTGTCATTACAAACAAATAATCTATCATTCTAATTAAATCTTCCTATAGCAATCCCACCATTTTTAATGAACTCTTTGGAAAAGAAGGCCTTCCTGAAGGTAATTTCAAACCTACATTATAGATATTTTGTTTACATGGCTGAAAATCTTAATGAAAGCTATTTAGCCTTAGCAGAGCATGTACACACCCAACAACAGTGTCCGGTCTGCTTGAAAGCGTTAGCCCTTAAAATGGCCCCATAGAATCAAGGGCTTTGTTGCCAGGTTGATTTTACCCCCTTCATTTTTTCAGAGGTTTCCGTGGATGAGTGCACCCATTCAAGTTGGCTTGGTTGGGTTTTGGTGAGTTGCCAAAGATAGAATGATGGTCTAATAAACAGTTATTTCCTGAAAGGCATTCAAGAATTTGTTACCTATTCTTTTTTACATTCTATCTTCTTCTTAGCCTTGTGTTTGCAACCCCATTGTGTTGTGCGTTATTCCCACAAAAGAGGTGAGACCATTTCCAAAACAGTTTGAATCTTTTCGGGAATAATTCTGTTGCATTTCATAATTAAATGCATCATTCATGCAGCTCTATGGCAGTGAGCCGTTTGGAACCAGAGCTGCAGGAGAAGATTCGAGCCAGTCATCCTGGAGTAGAGACTGTCTACTTCAACAAAGGACTGTAAAGACAAACGTTGGTGAATCTGCTCTCTACTGTAATGCTTTCACGTTCATCTAAAACATCTCTTTGTGTGCCAAAGTTCACCCGTTCCTCTCCAGGACATCCCAACTCAGTCATTTTGTAAGATGTTTTTACATTTTTGACTGTTTTAATTGTTTTAATTGTTTGCTGCAGACTTTTGTCTGACATGTGTATGACGGTGCACACTACTGTATATACATGTAGCATTGTTTTTTTTTTTTTTTATATTTGAAATCATTTTGTTTGCTGCCAGATTATTCCATGTGCCATTCAATGTCGTTTTCGGTAAGGATCAAAGATGGCTGGTGTTGACCTTGTTTGTCTTTTCCGTTAGTCTGTATTGCATTGTTATTATCAGTATTTCGTCTTGAGGGTTGCAGTTTATACGTTACTGCCAAATTTCATTTCAGTTTCAAGAAAAATCAAGGGACCTCTTAATGACGATAGTGCAATCCGTTGAAAACATTGCCAAATACAAACCTCTGCTGCACATTTCCTTAGACGCAGGTTTAATAAACCGATAAACTACAGCATGGGTTTTAAGAAGAGTTTTATCTATTTTACTATCCTCAGTATTTGAGTTTAACTAGGATGTTATATAAGAATAGCGTGTATGTTCATATAATTTCTTCTGCCTGCTGACAGTGCATGAACAAACTTTTTGTAAGTGAAAATAGTGTGAGGTTAAAGTTCAATGTGTTCTCATTGACTGTTCCAAAGTCCACTCCTCTAGCAGTTCAAGGTAACACATTGTTTTTCAATGCAAACTTCACAAACCTGCATCTGTTTTCTATTAAGTCCACCATAAAAACTGTCTTTTCATGTGCCATATTTTGTTACGCTTAAGGTAACACAGCAGTTTCCATTAAACCTAGAATAACTAGAACAATCTAACAGTATAGAGGTTAATGATTAATGGAAGGTAATGTGTCATTTTCTGTATCTTTTAAAGAAAAGACAGAATCCAATAGTATTTTTTTTAGCTAGTGTGATTTTTCCTTTTATGAAGTGCTACACTGCCTTTCCGTAAATCCTGTTCTTGTTTGCCATCAACACTACATGGCCAAAGTACATGGACAGTTCCTTTAAATGAACAGGTTTGGCTACTGACAAGTATTAATGTAACTGCATAAAGACATTCTAGCTAGAAAATTGTATTTTAGTAATCTACATGACTCCAGTCCATCAATTAATGTCTTGTGAAGTGAAAAGCTGCATGTTTTTAACTTTAAACCATTGCCACAATATTATGGATAAAGACTTAAAACCGTGGATTTGTCTATTACAAACACACAGCTTTTCACTTCATAAGACGTAAATTGATGTACTGGAGTTATTTGGATTACTTGTGCATTATTGTGATGTTTTATCAGCTCTCGTTCTGACGGCACCCATTCACTGCAGAGGATCCTTTGGTGAGCAAGTGATAAGGCAAAATTTTTCCAAATCTGTTCTGATGAAGAAACAAACTACATCTTGAATGGCCTGAGGGTGAGCAAATTGAATTTTTTGGGTGATCTATTGCTTTAATGGAACTGCATACAGTGATATTCTAGAGAACTGTATGTTAAACTTTATGCTCAAGGTCCATAAAGAACTCACTCACCACCTCACTTTTTTGAAACAAGATGATTGGCCCACACAAAGCCTCGCCCTTTAGGATGAATTGTAATACAGGGACCATGTTCACTGCGTTCCAAAAGCCAAAGCCTTCCTAGAAGAGTTTGGAGCAAATGGATCAAATAATGCTTTTAGTTCAAAGCAACATATGGGTACTTGTTTGGATGTCCATGTATTTTTGGCTATGTTATGTATTTTTAGATTTACTGATGTTAATCTTTGTGAACTTTCTGTTTAATTGACTAAGTCTCCATGTGTTGAGGTATTTAAATATGTTTAATGTTTAAAATGTAACCTACTAAGAGAGCGCAACAGCTCTCGGTTAGCTGTGTGTTGATCCCTCTGATCTTTGTTGTTGTGAGACTGTTGATGTGCCACATTTGTTCAGTTCTTGAATGTAGTGTTGGCAGTAATGAAATCAAACTGAGAGCATGTACATTTCTGTGGATAGACTGCTGGTTTTGTTGGTAGCCACTCTTTGTTTTTGTTTTAATTGTGACAAAAGCACAACAGTCCTTGTTCTTCAAGATTCCCTGAAGGTCTTCAGTATTATGCTTCACGTATCTCTGTGAAAGATGATGGGTAGGGGACAATTCTAGGTGTTTATAATGTGTTTAATGTGTGCCAGATCAGGGTCGCCAGTGTCACTAACATTTGCAGGGCCTGGGACATTTTTTTTCGTCCCCCTCAATGAAGGCCCTAGGTGCTCAGATCTTTGATCATTCCTATTCCATTTGAGATCTGTGATACTTAAAGAATCGTGTATAAATAAACTGAATTCATAACTGATGCGTCAAATAACTGCTGGTTTGTTCACCAGAATCACAACAGCAATGTAGCCATGAGGATCTTTAGACAGGAATTTACAGCACATCTGTTCTTTGTAATCATTATAAGGTAGCTGACTTATTAATAGATTAAGTGGAATGCAGTGTTTTCCTGGACAAGAAAACAATTCCTTGTGCATTGAACACAGCATAATACTGTTTGTTTCCTGATCCCATATTATGTAATCAATATAACTCAAGACATCTGCATACTTGGAACAAAACAGGAATACTCTGAGGTGACTCAATGGTCTGCTCTTCAAATGAACAAGACGCTCTGATTCGTACAATAATTTGTTTACAGTGAATGAGATGGGTGTACGATTTTCAAGATGAATATTTTAAAAATGTTTCTTATTTTACAGTGAATGGGGATATTGTACTGTGTAGATTACACTGTACTGTGTGGATTACCTAAATGAAATAAAGAGTATTAAGCAATGGATCGATTTTGTGGCCTGTCCTCATAGCTATATTTGTTTGGTGTATCACACTAGATTTTAGGAGTGTGCACTTTAATTTCTTACAGTTTCCTCAGTATAAATTCAAAACAAAACAGAAATTCGTTCACTTACCTTCAACTGGTTGTTGTGATATTCATCAGTATTCGGCGCGTATGTCACGCTTAAAACGAATGTCATCGCATTAAATAACAATATATATATGATTTTAATCAAATTATAAAATAATATAGCCTACTAGTTGGCTTCGAACGAATTGTTAGAACTAACCTGTTTAACTTGAGGGAAACCGGCACACCCTCTTCTTATTATTCGCTAATATTTCTGACAAAATAAAAGTTAGTTAGAAAAGCTCTGAAATCGTTTCCTACCTGAAGGTTCTGCTATATCATTATCTTTAAAATTCATAACTTTTAAATATGGCCCCAGTGTCTTCTGTAGCTAATTATAGGTAAGGGGTATAAACAAAAAGGGGAAAGGGCGACACATACTGGACATACTTGGAACTCAGCACTTCTGGCTGTGTAGCCTACTGTAGACACAACACTAGACTAATAAAGAATCTGAAGATGATAATTGTTTGAAACATTTCGAAGCCTCAGTGTTTAACAAACACATGATAATATGTGACCCTGGACCACAAAACCAGTCTTAAGTTGCTGGGGTATATTTGTAGCAATAGCCAAACACACACTGCATGGGTCAAAATAATCGATTTTTCTTTTATGCCAAAAATGATCAGGACATTAAGTAAAGATCGTGTTCCATGAAGATGTTTAGTAAATTTCTTACCGTAAATATATCAAAACTTCATTTTTGATAAGTAATATGCATTGCTAAGAACTTAATTTGGACAACTTTAAAGGCGATTTTCTCAATATTTTATTTATTTATTTATTTATTTTGCACCCTCAGATTCCAGATTTTCAAATAGTTGTATCTCGGCCAAATATTATCCAATCCTAACAAACCATACCTCAATGGGAAGCTTATTTATTCAGATTTCATGTGATGTATAAATCTCAATTTAAAAAAATTGACACTTAAGACTGGTTTTGTGGTCTAGAGTCACATATATATATCATATAGTATATAATATATAGAATTAAAATGAAACTATCAAGATGAAATTGAAGTGCAGACTTTAAGTTTTAATTCAAGGGGTTGAACAAAACATAAAAAGCTTAGGAATTACAACAATTTTTATACACACTCCCCCCATTTTCAGGGGCTCAAATGTAACTGGACAAATAAAAATAATAATGAATAAAATGTTCATTTTTAATATTTTGTTGAGAATCCTTTGCAGGCAACGACTGACTTGAGTCTGGAACTCATGGACATCACCAAAGGCTGGGTTTCCTCCTTTGTGATGCTTTGCCAGGCCTTTACTGCAGCTGACGTCAGTTGGTGTTTGTTTGTGGGTCTTTCTGCCTTTAGTTTTGTCTTCAGCAAGTGAAATGCATGCTCAGTCGGGTTTTTCTTTACCATGGAAAGGATCATCCACCACTGTTGTTCTCAGTGGACGTCCAGGCCTTTTATGTTGCTGAGCTCACCAGTGCATTTTCTTTTTTTCTCAGAATGTACCAAACTTGATTTGACCACTCCTAATGTTCCTGCTATAAATTCCTTAATCTTTCCTCCATGTGTGATGAGATGAATCCAATTGTGATGAATACCCTCAAATTAAAGCTCAGAGTGTGCACTTTAAGCCCATAGTCATTGTATAACTATAATTTGAATAAGTTTTGGTCAACAGCTAAAATAAAATTGTGCCTATGTCATATGATAATTGATTATATATGATACTTATATAATAGAATAAATGAAATTAATTAATTAATGTATTTATTTTCATTAGTTAGTTAGTTAGTTAAATGAAGAAGCTGGTAGTATAGGTAACTATATCTGCTGAGAATCTTGTCCAGCAGAGAGATGTACTTGATTTGACACTTGTTGAGAGAGACACTCAAACCAAATAAACAAGTCTGTTCTGAAACAAGTGCGTTTGTAAGGGCAGTGGGAGGAGTGAACGTGGGCAACCCGGACAGCATTTTAATTCAGCCAGAGGGTGTTTCCATCAAGTGGCCATATTAGAATGGTAGAGAGAGAGAGAGAGAGAGAGAGAGAGAGCACAAACGTCAGCGCAATAAATGAAAGCATACTGTCAGTGCTATCTATCGCATTAATCTGCATGGCTGCCACAGATGTAAACATATATCCTGTAAGTTTTTTTTTTTTTTTTTTTTGCCTCTTATATTTAGGCGACTGCGCATTATTATTCTAAATATGGCATGCATATTCTTGATAAAGTTGCAATGTGTGCAGCGAGATGTATGAAGACTGGATTAGTTGACCGACATGATTCAAACTTTTGCATAATTCATAATTTGCCTGTATTTATGTGCTAATACGCGCTGTTAGTTTGTTGGTTGCAATGGAAAAAGGTTTAGTGTACTTGAGTTTAATTCAATCAACACAAAACCGTGTTTAAGTTAAGCATTATATTTAGTTCTGCTGTAAATCACTGTTTGTAATAATGCATGCCATGAAACTATTTCAAGATGCATATGCTTGTAATTTATATTTATAGTTTAACATTGGGGTCTTTCTCTGGTTAAATCCACTGTCAAAGTCATTTCAAGCTGATTAGTTCTTGTAAGCAGATCAGCTTTGGTTCTTCTGCTTGCTGCTTCAGTCAACATGCATTCCAAGTCTGTAACGTTTTTACATTTGTACAAGAGTATCATCCTAATTCTGTTCATTTATGATTTTAAAATGCCTTTTAACTTGTTCCATTTGTAAACCCGGCACTTAAAGGATGTTTCTTAGGGCAAAAGCAGTGGAAGCCATCAGTTACTGAGAAACACAGGCTGCATAAAGAGTCCTTTGTGCCCCAGTGTGTGTGTTAAGAATACTGGGGCAGTGGAACAGATGAAGGCTGTGTGAAACACTTCCTTGTGTTTGTACAGAGTGAGGAGCTCTGAATACCTCAGCATGCTGCTTTTCTCTGTGATCGAGACTCAAACCCGGGTTCATGCATACCAATATGCTAAGTTACTAACAAAGTGACATGGGTCAGCATCTCCGCTTTGATCAGTATCTCCCATGTATTAATAGACATATATTTGTGATGGAGCACTGAAAATATTTTGAAATATTATTACAATTTAAAATAAATATTTTAAAATGTAATTTATTCCTGTGATGGAAAACTGAATTTTTAAAAAGCTATTATTCCAGTCTTCAGTTTCACACGATTCTTCAGAAATCATTCTAATATGCTGATTTGATATTTTTATCCACGTTGACAACAGTTGTGCTGCGTGATATTTTTGTGAAAACTGTGATACATCATATTTACAGGATTCTTTGATGAACAGAAAGTTCAAAAGAACATAATCCATTTAAAATAGAAATCTTATGACATTACAAATGTCTTTTTCTGACAATTTCTCTTAAAGAAATAATTCCAACTGCAAAAATTTGAACAGTAGTAAATATATGATATATTATTTAATATTAAATGCAATTGCATTGTTAATAAACTTACTTAAGTAAACTTCAATATATATATTTACTGTTTAATTGATTATTAAATAATACAATGAATAATACTTTAAAAAGACAGAATTTAACTGCTTTTTTAATTGTCCTTGGCAAAGGCTTATCACCGAAACATCAGCAACAATTAAAAAGCTTAAGTGAGAGTGCTGTTATATTCTGTCTTTTTAACTGATTATTAAAACCATTAGTGTTTTTGAAAACAAGTCTAAATGGTTTTGCTAAAAAATTAAATCCACTATAATGTCATTTTGTACAAAGGCAATTATTCATGACACTCTCAAAACGTCCTGTATGTCATGTCAAACGTTAACGATATTGTAATTTCTCAGAGTGAGGAGATGAGGACTCTCTCTCTCAGCGGTCATGTGGGTTTTGACAGTCTTCCTGATCAGCTGGTCAGCAAATCAGTGAGCCAAGGATTCAGCTTCAACATTCTCTGCGTAGGTGAGGAGAAAGTGCTTTTAAGATTCTGCAGACCTGGCATGCAATAATAAAATCGATACAAAAGACTATGCCCTCTTTTACAGGTGAAACTGGCATAGGCAAATCTACATTAATGAACACGCTATTTAACACAACGTTTGAGAATGAAGAGACCAGCCACTTCCAGAACGGGGTGCATTTACGCCCCAGAACATACAGCCTGCAGGAAAGCAATGTGGATTTGCAGCTAACCATTGTAGACACTGTGGGATTCGGCGACCAGGTTAATAAAGAAGAAAGGTAATGCTTGAGACTTCAGTTAAATCCCCAATGAAGTACCAAAGTCAAAATCCTAAACTTTTTCTGGTTTCTCTGCAGTTATAAACCTATTGTGGACTACATTGATGCTCAGTTTGAAAACTTCCTTGAAGAAGAACTTAAAATCAAACGTTCCCTTTATAACTATCACGATTCACGCATCCACATCTGCCTCTATTTTATTGCTCCCACCGGTCACTCACTGAAATCTCTGGACTTAGTTACCATGAAGAAGCTGGACAGCAAGGTACAGTGTTCACAAACACTGTCATCTAATCTTAATTTATATACATAGAATTAATGTATATCCATATTTTTCCTTCCCAACCAGGTCAACATTATTCCCATCATAGCGAAGGCAGACACTATATCCAAGAGCGAGCTTCAAAAATTTAAGATCAAGATCATGAGTGAACTGGTCAGCAACGGTGTTCAGATCTACCAGTTCCCAACAGACGATGAAGCCGTGGCTGAAATAAACTCTTCTATGAATGTAAGAGAAGCTTGAGTAAAAATATATATCATAATATCATGATGTTTTGCTGTTGATCAGAACAGATCCACACTATACAGGCATCTTTATTGTTGAGCTGGTGACTTGTGTTGCAGGCACATCTCCCTTTTGCTGTGATCGGAAGCAGTGAAGAAGTTCAAATTGGGAACAAAATGGTGCGGGCCAGACAGTACCCGTGGGGCGTGGTGCAGGGTAGGTATTGCTGCTAACAGTACATAAAGATATTTATAATTGTCTTATTTTTAGACAAAAATGCTGTGTTTTCTTTTTTATTTCCTGATAGACTTTTTTAGCGTAAATGCAAATGAATAGCAAAGGATGCACTTGATACTTTACCTGTGTATATTATGCTTTCGTCCAAGTTTTTATTATTATTATAATTATTTTTTTTTGGAAAATACATTTATAGTTTTATTTAGCAAGGATGCATTAAATTAATCAAAAAATGACAGTAAAGACATTTACATTATTACAAAATATATTTGAAATAAATGCTGTTCTTTTAAACTTTCAAACCCAAAATATATTAGGGCAGCACAACTGTTATAATAATAAGAAATATTTCTTGAGCAGCAAATCAGCATATTAGAATGATTTCTGAAGGATCGTGTAACACTGAAGACTGAAGTAATGGCTGCTGAAAATTCAGCTTTGCATTACAGAAATAAAGTACATTTTAACATATTACAACAAAACAGTTATTCAAAATTTTACAAATATTTTGCAGTATTACTGTTTTTGATGGTGAGCATAAGAGACAAAAACATTAGAAAATCGTAATTACCCAAAACTCTTAAACAGTAGTGTAAATGAATAGTCTTCTTCTTTAAAAGTACACATAATGCATACAAACTAATTCAAAATAAAATCATAATTATGACCAATACCAATTTGCATCTCACAAATTTGACCATGATTTCAAAGCAGCATTATTAAAGGGATAGTTCACCCATTTATTCACCCTCATGTCATTCCAAACCTGTATGAGTTTCTTTCTTATGTTTAACACAAAAGGAGAAATTTGAAAGAATTTTGAAGAACCAAACAGTTGTTGGTCCTCGTTGAGACCCCCGTAGTAGCTGTCAACATACATTAACGCACAACTGTGTCTTGATTACTGTAGACATCATGAGAACTACACCATTATCAGTTAAGTTATGATTTCTGGGCTTTGTCCTCAGTGGAGAACGAGAGTCACTGTGACTTTGTAAAGCTGAGAGAGATGCTAATTCGTGTCAACATGATGGACCTGAGGGAACAGACCCACGCCAGACACTATGAGCTGTACCGCCGCTGCAAACTGGAGGAGATGGGCTTCAAAGACACCAACCCTGACAGCGAACCCTTCAGGTACTGCAACTTCTTCTCAACAAGAAAATTCATTTTACATTGCGTAGTGCACTGAAACATCTGTCCTCACATACAGTCTGCAGGAGACATATGTGGCCAAGAGAAGAGAATTCATTGGTGAGTTACAACTCAAGGAGGAGCAGATGAGACAAATGTTTGTCAACAAAGTGAAGGAGACAGAAGCTGAACTAAAAGAGAAGGAGAGAGAGGTAAGAACCACTGTTTGTTTTTCTAATATAAATGGTCATGTAAAAAAACTACATTATATCTGCCTTTAGTGGAGACATGGCTTTAGAGTAAAATAATAATAAAAAAGTAATATTTGAAAAGTAATAATTTTCATTAAATGTAATACTTTTCACCTTTTATAAAATATTTAAATACTTGTCAATTTATTAAATAATAAAACAAAATAAAATCTTATTTTATTCATTTAAAATTAAATATTTCATTAAAAATAAACAATGAAATACTTGTCATTAATATTTAAATATTCACATTTTAGAAAAGAATAAAATATAAACAAATTCTTCAAAAACATGTTGCCTTTTATTTAAATAAGCTAAAAACATACAAAAAATATACAATAAACCCTTCTTGATTAAATTAAGTACAGTACTTTTAACAGTATTTCAGCACTGCTGTGTTAATCGGTTAAATAATAATGGTTAATCTCAGTAAATGAGTCTGTATTCCCAGCTGCATGACAGATTTGAGATGCTGAAACGTACACATCAGGAGGAGAAGAGGAACCTGGAGGAGAAGCGTAGAGATTTAGAGGAGGAAATGAACACCTTCAACAGGAGGAAAGTGGCTGCTGAAACCCTACAGTCTCTTCAAGGCTCCTCTGCCCTCAAAAAAGACAAAGAGAAGAAAACGTAAGCCTTCTCCTCCTCTTTTTCCCCCATTTCAACCTCTGAGACTATCTGTTCCCATCTCTGGTAGTCACCGTCTGTGAATGAGACTGATCTGTGTCTGCATTCACAAGCGTCTGAGGTCTTTTTGTTTGTCTGAGTTGGCTGACCGTCTTTGCTTCTTCTGGGCTCTGAAGCCAGGGCAGAGGATGCTGTAATATTAGAGCACGCTAGACAGGATCTGGGCATGTTTAAGGAGAAAGAGATAGATGATGACACTAGTTGCCTGGTACTGCCAGCTGCCGGATCAGCATGCATTTACGCCCCCCGATTGAGTGTGTTTGCCATTTTTTTCACTCACTTTGAATAAAATGAGGTTTTGATTGCTTGAAATATGTGTTAGTGCTCTCGGTTGGTAACATTGTTTTTATAATCTAGCTGATTTTATTTCTATTAAACATTTCTTTTCAGTTAACTGGCGTCCCAAGGAAGCATCGGCATCAGTAACTGCTCAGTAATTTTACAGCTTGTCATGCTTTCAGGTGATGGTTAAATGTAAAACGAGTACAATTCAGACTGTGATGATTCACTGATGTGTACTTGATTCTTCTGGATTTACATTTTTATTAAAGGGATAGGGGTTCACCCAAAAAAATACATTATGTCATAATTTATTCACCCTCATGTTGTTCCAAACTCGTTTGATATTCTTTCTTTTGTTCTTAACATAACATATTTTGGTTTTAATGATAAGCAAAATCATTTTTTGTGTTACACTGAAGAAAATAAAAAAAGTGGGTGAGTAACTTTTCATTTTTGTGTGAACTGTGTAAGTAAACATGAAAGTTCTGTTTAATATTGTATTGGTTTGATTAAAACCAATTAACTTTGTCATTGTATTATATTAATAAAGAACTTTTAACATATAAATTTGATTTTTATACATGAATATATTTTCCTCTAAGCAGTTTTACCAGATTGAAAAGACTGTACAAAATGAATTGTTTTATATTAACCAGAATAATTATGATATTTTTACATGTTAAATATCTCTGCTGATGTTATGGCTTACCTCTGCTATACAAATGCAAAATGTAAATTTTTTCAATTTAAAATAAAAAGTGCTTTTACAGTTTATTTTGTTCTTTGTATTACTCACTTACTTCTAGAGATAAATATGGAAATAAATACATGTGAATAAAACAAAAATAAAATAATACAAAAAATAGGACTACATTTAAGATGTAAAAAAAAAACAAGTCATATATTCCTTTATTTCTCTATTATTTATGTATTTATTTTTAATTTATGCACGTTTGGGCCTCCATATAAAAGAACCACTCAATGTTTTTTTTTTCTCCCACAATCAGTTTAATTAAGTATACAACAAGACTTTGCTTTGAGAGAATCAGAAAAAAATATTTCTTTTTTTTTAAACCAGTGGCTGCTGCTTCTTCAGAGTGGGTTTTTTTCCTTTTATTTTCCTTTAGTTTATTTCTTGAGACCTCTGTCTGCATATTGCTTGACCTCAGAAAGGTACTGAACTAGAAGATTTGTATCAGCCTTAGTGGCTTTTGCCAAAGGATTACGTGTACTTAACCAAATCCCAAAAGTACTTAAACCACAAGTTGCTGCTGAATTCTCCCGAACAAGAGATGCGTTTGCAGATGGCGCTTGATATAAGTGAAACAGGTGCCTGTACTAAACGTTTCATTTACTCTGATTATGTGATTATCAGACACATCAGGACAAAATAAAAAAAATGAGGAAACTCAGCTTGTGTTCATTCTGTTGTTTATTGTTCTGTTGAAAATGTGTTGCTCATGTGACACAGAGTCAGCGGCATTAAAGGAATACAGAAGGGTTAAACGAGTCTGCATTCTTACCCAAAACCCAACACAACAATCCTCTATCTGTCATCTCTCAGAGCCAATTATGCAGACTGAAACACCCTTGATAACAGTTAAAAGGCATCATAAGGCCATGGTGGAAATGACAAAAGATAAAAAAAAAACTTGTATGTGTCTCTGCATAAGTGGTTTTATCTTACACTGACCGATCCTCAGATCTCAAAAAGCAGACAAAAGACATGAACGACCTCTGATCTGAACCAAAAGGATAGTTGGAATGTGCTCTTGTACAACAGTCAGGTAAGTTCCAATAAAATTTCACACTCGTTCTCTCACATTGACGAATACAATCAAACTTATATATCTATAAGGAGACAATCACTGTACTCTGGCTGTTTATTTTAACCAATGTCCAGTTACAAAAAAAAAGAAAAGTTAAAACAACATAAAGAACGACGTTTTTAAATCAATGTCCCCATCTATATGATGGTGCATCCAGCATGTACTTGCACTGGCCTCCTCCAGCTAAATAAATAAACTCTCTTGTGATTGGCTGACCATTTGTCAAGAGAGTATGACTCTTGATTGGTGGACACGCCGACACAAAGTTACAATTTGCATACGGTATCTTCAGTACTTAACGTAAATAATCTTTCGCTTAATATTTTGTGCTCTAGTAACTTGTGTGTCTTTAGATACATTCACTCCTACTTGCCGAGTGTGCTATTCGTCAAACAGACCGAGTTTCTTTGGCTGACAATTTCATCTGGCTGATGCAGCCATATAAATCCAACCTAAAACAAACAATCATACATCATATATGCCTGCATCTTAATATTATCTTCTTTATCAAACTTAATACTTATAATATACATCTGTACCTGTATAAAATAATAATAAAAAAAGAAATAGTTCACCCAAAAATGAAAGTTATGTGATCAGCACACATGAACGTTTTCAAAACAACTGTTGCATTTTGCATCTCTCAGCTGTCATATTTTAAACCATTTTAAGTCATCTTGAAGCCCCCTTGGAAACTTTACCCATAGTGGTTGAGAACCACTGCTTTAGAAGACTTTAGAAGTTGTATTGTATTGTCTTTGTTGGAGCTGGAAAGTGTGTGGACACTTTTGTCTGTAAAAGAGCAATGTGAACATTCATTAAAATATCTTCTTTTGTGTTCCACAGAAGAAAGTCAGTAATATGAGTTTGGAATGACATAAGGGTATAAAACATGACAGATGACAGAATTTTCATTTTTGGTGAACTGTCTCTTTAAGGGTTTTTAATCAGGAGCGCTATGGAATATGCAAGACTGAACAGTGATTTATGTAGTCAATGTTTCAAATGCTTATTGGCTGACTGCTGAGAGGCTTATGGTTTCTGTTAACGTCATTCTGAATGAGGCATCAGTGTGTCTCACATGGTCCCGCCTACTAAGGCTGAATGTCCATTGATCATTGGACAGTCTTGCGTATAAATCGTTAGGTAATACACTGAAGTACCAAATGATCCTTTAAATAATTAAGAAAGTCTGTGGGATGTGTGTACCATATTGATATTCAGAAAAAAAGAAAGAAAAAAAAACGCTGTAAGATTCGTCTTCACTGGTCCATGTTCTCAGTGTACGTCCTCCACAGTGACTGATGAAGTTTGACTGGGAAACACTTAGGATTTCTCCGTGTAGTCTTTTATGCTTTTTTGCATGTTTGGTTGAGCAGCTTTACATCCATCCGACTGGAGCTCAGAGGGCAAAAACTGCCGAGTGAATCCTGATTTTCTTTTATCAGTCATACTGAAATCTCATAGGTTGTTCCTCCAACACCAGTCACTTTCTTCACCCCTCCTGCAGGTTTGTGTGAGTGGGTGTTATGATTGGCCACGTTTTGTTTAATAGTCGAGCTGAATGTTTGGTGGGGGAAAAAAAAAAAAAGTTAGAAATAGGTTAACCTAAATAGGATGCATGTAAAAAAGGTAATAATTTTACCAAAAACATTTTGGATGCATTGATAGTGTTGTAGGGATTATATGCATTAAATGTAACAGACGCAACCCAAGCAAGGCATTCGCAAACCAGGTTTGAAGTCAACATGAATCAACATTCACAGGCCACTTTATTTCCATGATGTTATGAGATGATTTTATCTGCAAATGTTTGGAAACTCAAAGTCAGTTTCACTATTGAGAGCATTTTGACAATGTTTTCTGTTTCACTTGCCCTCAATGGTATTAAGAAATAATCGATTTTTTTTTATTTTTAGCAATGTATTTTATATTAATATCAGTATTTATAAACATTTTAATAAGAAAAATATATTTAATAAAAAAAGTGAAAATCTGGAAATTATATAGCTATAAATGTAACCATAAACACACTTTGACCAGAAAATGATGGCATACAGTTAAATAACATTATCTCTGTGACAAATCAGCAAAAGTAACAGCAATGTACAATACCTCACAGAATACCAATTGCAAAATAGTTTTTGTATTCTATGACATAAAACAACCCCTTGTTATTTTTGAAAATGTTGGTTACAGAGGTTGTGTAGGTAAACCTATATACTCACTTGTTCGATTTACAGACTCATTGTTTATAATCATGAATCTTGCAAACTATTCTAACTCAAACTTTCAGGAAGTTCTTATTTTTTTTTTTTTTTTTTTTTTTTTAAAGAAGACTGAAACAGTTGTCGAATGTTGAAGTAATACGACCTTTTAGCTACATTTACTGTAACTTTTTACTTCAGATGTTTTAAAACTTCAAAATTCTTTTTTGTCCTTTTTTTCACCAAGGGAACCAAGAGTGACCCTAACTTACAGGTTGGTCTACCATCACTGCAGCACACTATATTATTAATGAAAATACCACATTAAGATTTTATAAAGGATATTTGAGCTATAACAGTAGCCTAAAACAATGGTTAAGTAGCTATTAGTCTATTGGTTAACATAATAAATAATCCATCTCGCCTTGGCAATGCCAGCTAAAATAGAAAGAGTTTCAGGGTTTTTTAATTTTTTATTAAACGGAACATTTTTTTGTCTCAACTTCCTAACTTTTTTCCATGAGCACTAATGTAAAACTAGGAATGCAATGAAAATAATGTATATTTCAGTTTCATGTCGACTTTTAAGACATCAAAATTACATAAACAAATGAGACGAACCTTAGCACAGAGACAGAGTCATCCTTATGGCCACAAGGCAGGAGGAGGGGAGGGCAGAAGAGAGCAGACGAACGTAAAGAAATAGAACAGAGAAGGAAAAAGGACAGAGAAAGATGGAGGGTGTGTACAGAAATTCAAGGGACAGTAGAGTGGCCATGGGTTGCAGGAAGAAAGAGACAGTGTTACTGAACAAAGAGAAGAAGAGAGACCAAACCAAATGAATACAAACACGAACACTGGACCTCAATGTTCTACTTGACCATCACACACACACAGGCGTGCAGGTTTTTCTGAGGGGGGAAAGAGAGACGGCTAAAATCTGCAGGCATTACTCACTTCGGCATCGGAGTCCCGCCCCCTGAGCTAGAGGGGCGGTGCTGTAATTCGGCACCACCTCCATAGGATAGTGATTTGCCCAGAGGTGTATGGCCAGGGGCAGGGCCAGATGGAGGCGAGCCCAATGAGCGAGCGCGAGGAGAAAGGGGCGGAGCCCGAGAAGGGGGTGAGCTTGTTGGGCGCAGGAAAGCTCTGTTGGGGGAGGGTCTTAGGGGGGCAGGGCAGGCCTGGAGAGAGCCCTCCCTCTGCTGAGCAGACAGGAAAGGGGACGTGTACCCCAAAATAGGCGGGGCCCCCAGTGCTGTGCTAAGAGAGTGTGGAGGGTGTGGTCTGGGTGGGGACAGCTCGTGAGCAGCAGACTCGAACTCCGGGCTTTCGGAAGGCGTCAGCAGACTTTCGTATGACAAGCTGCCGTTGCGTGTCTGATTGGCTAAACTCTTGTAGCTAGTGGAGGTCGTACCCTCAGAGATGAGGGGCCCGAGGGCGTTGTGGGCCGTTTGGGCGGAGCGAAGGCTTGAGGAGCAAGAGGCTGCTGCTGACTGGAGTAGGGTATCAGTAAAAGAAGGGTAGGATCGTCCACCAAACGCAGAGGCCCCACCCAGGCCCCCCGAGCCTGCTCTACCTCCCTCCCCTCCCCCACGGCACCCTGCACCCCCTCGGCTTGACAAACTGGGGTCCGAGCGGTAGCTGGGCTGCCCAGAGGTGACGGGGACAGAGGGAGACTCAGTCATACTGTTCCCTCGACTCATCTGAGAGGAAAAAGAAAGACAGAAACGGTACTCCAAACGTTCCCAGGAGCTGAAGCATCACCAAAGACATGAAAGATGGCACACAACTGAAACTGAACCACACCGTATAAAAGGGACGTACGGAGTTCCTAAGGGGACATGGTGATGGACAAAATATGAGATTGGAGGACAAATTATATTTCAATGCATCTGCATTCACTTCCAAAACTTTTGTGTTTGCTCGCAAAAATTATCATGGAAACACTATCAAAACCATCACTGCGTTCCAAATGGGATAAATCCACCTCCGAAGGGCACTTCGGAGTGAGAACACTCATGGCCGCCATATTGGAGAGTAGTTCCAATCCAAAGAGCTCAAAACTGGCCACTTAAAAAGGGCCCTGCTGAACAAAGGATTTCGAAGGGTACAACTGATGGTACCTTCACTCCCATCATTCTTTGCACAGGTTTAATTGTGCGACTATGGCGCCTCCTCCTTAATTGGCTCTGCAAGATGATACAGAAGTGCATTCCAAGGAACAGTTTTTTGGTTCCCTTTCCTCCTTTTGAAGCTGTAACTCTGGAGGGTAAAGGCCCAGGTATACTTCACTTTCCGTGTTCCATTCCGTCTCGCGCACAGTGACGTCCGCGCAGTTTTAAAAATATACTCAACCGCAGATGAGTGCGGACGGAAGAGCTCGACACATGCGCAGTACCACCTACTTGACTTGCGCTGTCTCAACATTCACCTCGCGCATGCACTGTTGTACACAACTGTCCGCGAGCCCTCCTGATGACGAAAATGACGTAATGCGGACGGTGCGCGGATGGCCGAAGTATACTTTGGCCTTAAACCCTTTGAAGATGAAGCGCTTAGGGCATAGGGATGAGCCTTTCAGAATGGAACACAGCATATATTTATACACAAGCAAATTAAAGTGTCTCTGGGGACCCATTTAAACAAAATATTTAATGTTTGTAAAAAAAAAAAAAAAAAAAAAATCAATATCCATTTTATATTCTTAGCTCACAAGTTTTGGGAGTGAACACAACGTTTCTTGGGGGAACACAAAACGATTGTGAGCAAATGGAAAGGTACTTGGTGGAATGCAAAAGTTTCGCAAGTGAACGCAAAAGCACTGAAATGTAATTTTCCCTCTTATTTAAATTTCTTTCTGACATTTAAACACAAAAACATTTAATATAGTTTCTAAAAACTTTTTTCCCCCTTACCTGACAAACCTCCAAAACTGGAAACAGTTTTGCAAGGAAACTCAAAAGTTTCTTGGGGGAATGCAAAAACCTTTATGAGAAAATGCCAACTTTTTCCGATCAAATTCAAAAGTTTTGTGAATGAACACAAAAGCTTGAAACTATTTTTATCATATTTTCTCCCATCACCATGTCCCCTTAGGGGCTCTGTAGGAACGTATGAATGCACATAAATTATGCTTAAAACATCAAGGAGGATTTGACACTAAATTCATGCCAATTTTACAGAATGGATGAAGGAAAGGAAAGGATTCAAGTTATGCTTCAGAACAAGAGGAAAACAGCAACAGGAGAGAGTCCAGCTTGAATCAAATGCAACAACTGCAGAGTCAAAATGACGAAACACAAGAGCAAGGTGCAAAACACACCATAACAACGGATAACTCACATCTAAACTTACTCGCTCACTGACTGCCAGTGATTTCAGATATTCAAGAAAAATAATAAAAGAAAGGATTCAATTCATTAACAAAAAGAAAAAAAAAGAAAAAATGCAATGCAAACCTCAAGTGCAGTAGATCACAGTTTTATCAAACAAAAAAATACATTTTCAAAGTTTCAGTACCTGTACTTGCCAGTATTTGTGTGTACTGCACTTAGACTTACCTTGCTGGAATGTGTTGAGGCCGTGTGGTTTTTTCCTGGACTGCTGTAGGCCGGCCTGTATTTATACAATGAAGGTGTGGGTGGAGCCTCAGTCAGCAAGCTGCACTCTGAATGGAAGAAAAGATACAAAAAAGTAATCAAAGTTCAATATTTATATGGTTCATGTAGATTAAAAATTCCTTTAAAAAATGATAAAATGAATACAATTAAAGTATAGTACATTAAAAACAAAATACACAATTAAACAGAGATACAAACAGGTAAGCAGGAAAAAAGGTGAGAAAATTGCACGGATCGGGGGGCATGCTCTACACGGAATTTCTTTTAGAGATATTTTCTTCACATGCTCATTTGTAGTTACTGTAAGGTATTTTAAAATATTTTTTATTACCTTATATGTCCAAAACTGTAATTTTTCCATAAAAAAAAAAAAGTACATCTTGTTGCAACATTTTACAAAAATCAAGACTGAATATATTTGGTCAAAATCCCATGTTGCTATGCAGGGTATTAAGACAATATTGGCTGATTAGATGGCAACGCTGACCTAAAATGCTGACCTCTCTCTCTTCACCATTCCCACATCTCAGACCTCAAATACTACCCTTTTTAGACATAGTTTTTGAAATAAAGAGTAAAGGAAGTACTATACAAAATGTATTGAATCAACCAGAGGCCAGTTGCATCAAATCAGCTGCCAAGCAAATAAAACCAATCTACTTTTTCATAACTGAATTTAAAGTTATGACCAGTCTCGAAGAAAAATAATAGATGACTAACTTTTTAAGCAAATCTCAAAAGTGACCTATTTTGAACTCAAAAAACTGAGTTGTCACTGAAAGGTGAGGAGTTTGCATCTATGATTAACATAAAAAAAATAGTTTATCCGGTTCTGATTCCATTTAAGACAGATCTTGGCATTAATATGGTTCATAATAGCCAAAGAAATGCTGTAGTGATGCTATAAATGATCTGACAGTTATAAAACGTCTGTGTATGCACTAACCTTCATTTTGTGTGTGAGGCAGCCCAGGGTATCTGTGCTCTGGTTTAGGTGGTGGAGGGGGATCAGGATCAGTGGACTGACTCTCCATTATCTCCAAACTACTTTTAGACTGAAGTACACACACACACACACACACACACACACACACACAGAGAGAGCAACTCTTAACAAAAATAGCCTACTCATCTAAAGGGATTTTTCAAAACCTACTCTTATCTGAGATCTTTCACATATGTGTCAACAACTTTCAAAAGAAAGTTAACTCACTTCATCTCTCTACATGGACAAAACAAGACCACGACAAATATTAGATTAGTGTCAAGTTTGTAAACTAAGCATGGAAAAGTTCAACTGATATTGAGTATTATAACCAATGTGAATATTTTTTATTAAGCTACAACATATACAGATAACATTCATAATAAATATTTTAATAATATAAATTAATATAGCATTCATTATACAACTACAGCCTTTCAGTTACCAGCCCAAGGCTACGTTTCTCAAAAGCATCATAAGCTAAGTTGATCGTAGAGACTAGGGCTGGGCGATATGAGCAACAATTCATATCTCGGTATTTTTTGGCTGATGTGCGGTATACGGTATATATCTCGGTATTTTGTATTTGGATTAAATAAATAAAGTGAATGTAAGCATGAAGGCATATATTATGTGCAAAAAGGGTTCAAATCACATTACATTCTAACATTGTAACATTGCAATTTAAAAACAAAAATAATGCTTTTAAAGCAGAAGTTAAATTTACTAAACTAAAATTGAAAATAATAAAGGACAGACTAATTGAGTAAAAAGGCTATTTTGATTACACCATTACACTTTACAGTTAGTGCTATCATACAAATACACTTACTTGTCGGTTTAAAATTCTACATATGTCACATTTATTTTCCAACTACAAATATTTCAGCAAAATGTATATTTTAGTCAGAGTTATTGCGCTCCTATTTCATTGCGCTCCGTCTGTTTGGCGCGCTCGTTCTAAATGAAGTCTGTGAAGTTTAGCGGAGAATCGCAAAGCAAAAGCTCACGCACTTCTGACTGCAAAATGGAAATATTTCCATGGCTTTCTAACATTTACAGATGGAGAATATACCTGTGAAATGTAAGTTATGTGTTAAGGAAAACAGCACGTCTCTGTCAGCGGCACACACAGCCTTTCTGTCAGAGCCGCTTTAAACTGAAACTATAAAATATAGGCTACTATATCTTACGATTTTTTTTTAAAGCCTGATACACGTAGAACAAATTGTATTATGCACTTTCTCCGCAGCAGTTCAGTCTGTGTCCTCCCTAGATATTTTTTCAGATGCGCTCGTATCAAACTACTTATATGGATATTAACGGTATTGCTTTATACCGTATCGCTTATAAAGAATATATCGATATATCGTACAAACTCGATATACCACCCAGCCCTAATAGAGACCATTGCTTCTACAAAATCTACTTAGGCTTAAGATGCTTTTGGGAAAGGCAGCCTAGAGCAGCAGCACACATCACACCTCTAAAACATTGTAAAACGCACTCAAGCATTAACATAGCATGCTTTAATATATATTATGGTTTATCTATTACGGTATATTATCAAATCAATTTACACCATACAAAAGTAAAAAAACAGCATTACTCCATTTGGAAAGCACTGCCGCTGCCAATCATGTCTGTTAGCATAAAAAACAAAGTGTATGAAAATGTGTTTGTACCTGTTGGATGCCATTATCCAGAACTTTAGCTGCTAGTTGGGCTTCAGATAGAGGAGGCCGCAGAAATGGTGGCTGGACCTGAACAGAATGAGGCTTTCGCAAGCGACCAAGATACCTGTACAAAAATGTGCATATAAAATTAGTACTTTAAATCCAACAGAATCTGCAAAACATATCTTTATTTGTTAGGAAGTAAGACTTGTGAACCTGGGAGCTTGTGAACTACACAGCACGTGTGCAATATTTTTTAAGCACCCGTGTGTGAAGGGGTTAACGCCACCTCTGAACTTCCCAGTCACCTGAGGGTGAAGAGAGGAAATTTGAGAACACACCCTTAGAGAAATCAGGCAGAAAAATAACATCATTCTGTTTGACCAAACACATACAATATGGACAAAGGACACACCCGAGAGCACACACACCTGTTCGTTAGTTGTTCTCCCTCTGGCAACAAGGACAACATGGAACCCAGTGAGTCCTGCAACCGGGACAAAAAACAAACCAGCTACACACATCACCGCCATACTGAGTAGTGCGTTAAGGATACCAAAGAACAATGAACAGGTTGATGTGTGTTTATGAGATTACAAGCATATATCAGTGCGTTATGTACGTAAAGGATACGTGACTCCAGAGTGGACCTGGTCCAGTTGTTTAGTGTGATGGAGGATGTACAGCAGACTGAAGCCAAACACATCCATAATGTGAATAGTGAGAGAGAGGAGGAACAGAAAGAAATAACGATAATTCCGCCTCCCAATGCAATTGTTCACCCATGGGCAGTGATGGTCAAACTCCTGAACACAAACACACATGCACACATGCGTTTAGACAATAAAAAACAAAACAAAAGAAGTCAAGACTTAAAACAAAACACTTAAGAGTTTGTTTAGTGTGAACCTGTGATGAATGTGCATGTACCTCCACACAGTTGTCACACACGGAGCAGTGTGAACAGCGCGGTGGTCTGTAAAAGCGACATGTGGAGCACCACTTCATCCGCACCTGAATGCCCCTCACCTCCACCGTCTTATATAGCGGAGCCCGGAAATCATCCTCTTTGTCCTCATCTTCTTCAGCTGCAAAACATGCAATCTCATGAAAACTGCTGTTTTCAGCGTCCACATCATACTTCACCACAAAAATATAAGAAAATAATATTTTGCATTTAAAAAATTAAGTCCAAGTTGAGGACTACTGAGATTTCTTTTATATTATACTTATGACATGTGAAAGTAATTTTTATTTTAATGAATATTTTTATATGTGCAAAAACATTTATTTGTAAAATATGCTACTGATCAAAAGTTTGTGGTCTGTAAAATTTGTAATGTTTTCAAAAGAAGGATGCATTAATTTGATCGAAGTCTATTATTGTGTAAAATATTATTACAATTAGAAATATTTTTTTCCTTTATACAATGTGTTTATTTGATAGCAAAGCTGAATTCTTCAATGTCACATGATCCTTCAGAAATCAATATGCTGATTTGTTGCTCAAGAAACATTTCTTATTATTATCAGTGTTGAAAACAGTTGTGCTGTTTAATATTTTTTTGGTTGGAAGAACAGCATTTATATGAAATAGAAATATTCAGTAACATTGTAAATGTCTTGTCTGTCACTTCTGATCAATTTAATCTGTCCTTGCTGAATAAAAGCATTAATTTCTTTAAAAAAAGATTTTCCTGACTCCAAACTTTTGAACAGTAGTGCACATTTGTATTAGTGCTGTCAAACGATTAATCACGATTAATCGCATCCATTTTTATTTGCATAATGTGTATACTGTGTACATTAATTATGCATATATAAATACAAATTCTTGCATGTATATGTTTAAGAAAAATGTTATGTTTATATACTAATGTATATTTATATATAATATAGGAATATAAATGTATATACATGTAAATATTTTCAAACTATATAATGTATGTGGGTGTATTTATACATACATACTAAATATACACAGTACACATACTTAATGTAAACAAAAACTTTTCTTTTGGATGCGATTAATCGCGATTAATCATTTGACAGCACTAGTTAGTATCCATCATATTTGTTTTAATTAATAATAAGAAAACACTTTTTGGGTATGGTAATAACTATAGTATATTAATATAATATAGATACCGATATAGATCTATCAGAGGAAAATTAATAAATTATCAGTAAAACATTTCTCTTCACCCACCATATTATAATATTTACTCACTTTTTCCTAATGTAAATTGCACAAAAACATAAGTGTGTACCTCTAGGAAAGATGCCGGGGTCCATGAATGTGGCCATACAGAAATTGGCCAGTGTGAAGAGGAAGACCACAGCATTATAGAGCGGAATGGAGGAGGAGAACCGCTCGGACAGCCACGGACATCTGCACAGAGATGCCTCACATTACACTTACAGTATTACTGATATATATTCGATTTCTGTTTTAATGTATTTAGGTTCTACTCACGTGAAACAGAGAAACAGTGTCGTGGCCCCCACAAGGAAGGCGGTTGCTGCGGACACAGGCACATAGCGACTGGGGCGGAATGGGCGGGATGGGGAGGGGTCTCCGAGAGCCCCGCCCACACTGAGACCCACAGGCATTTGGAGGCGTCAAAAAAACTGGGGAACAGGGGGAGGCGTCAGAGAGAGAAGGAAACTTGTCTCCCACCTGAGTGAGGATGGTGTGTAGCCATGGCCATAACAATAAATTTAGTGAAAAAGATCAAATCAAGGTGCATTTCTTTCCAAAAAAAAAAAACAAACATTAACATAAAACAGTGCAGATGTCTTTTTGTATACGTCTGTGCTGATACATAAAAAATAGACTAAATTCATATACACATAATATGCGATACTATGACTTTACTGTAATACAAAAATAGCTCTAGTTTCATTAAAAATAAGTTCATATGGCTTGAATGTAACAAGATTTGGTCAATAAAAGGAAAATCAAGTGACAGCAAAGCTCTTTTAGTGCAAATCTCCAGTAAGCCCCATGTTACACCAAAAAGAGCTCAAAGGAAGCAGCAACTTGAGTTCAGGCATTCATACAGTACTTGCTCAGAGACCAATCTCATATCTCTCAAAGCATCACAGCAGATGAGTGCATGTGAGCATGACGTCAAACTACAGAAAGGAAAAAAAAAACTGTTTTGATGGGAGGTATACAGTGAAACAAAAAGTATGAGGAAAAAAAAAGAAAAACTACACGACACAAAATATGACTCTCTTTCTACAGTCTCAATGGAGTCTGGATTCCCTCCGGAACAGTCCGTCTAAGAAAAGACCGTAATTACGAGTACAAAATATGAAACAGAGCTCTTGATGTCTTGTGCCCTAAATGAGAGCTCATTCTCCACTCTGAGGTGATCTATGCTCACACTTTGATGAGAGATAAACTGGCCAAAAAGTGAGCAGAAAAACACGATTTGCAAAGTCACATGAATCTTGCAAGTGCAGATATCCACATGATAAGATGTTTTTCAGACGTCCATATGCGAAAAATGTATGACCACACCACAGTGCGTGTCCACCATCGCAACTGCACGCGATCTGTATGCGTCCGCGGTTGAAAACTCCTGGTTGTGGTAACTCATGAGCGTGCAAAACCATTTTAACCCTGCATAGCGTCCCATGAGGCCCTTCTTCCTCACAAGGATGAGATTGATGAGTCTAAAATGCCGCCCTCCTCCTTTCTGATTCCTTAACAGGCTTGCGCGGTATCTATAAGAAGAGAAGATAATTAAACACGTAGATATGAACTCATGACCTGATCTTACACATTCTTCAAGTTCTCCATACCATCTCCAAGCAGCCCATACCATACGAATGATCACATGAACCAAACGAAACAAAGTAATTATGAAACCTACATCTGTGTACACACACATCATGTTGAAACCTGATCACGCTTTTGCTGCCCTGTGTCACAACTTCTGACTCACCAGGAAAGGGTGTGCCTCTTTTTTCCTGTATTTGTCACCAGGTTTTGTGTATACAATTAAACCCCCATCCCCCCTTTACAATCCCCTTTTTCTCCTTGGGACTGCTGTCACACTGACCACGCAGTGACCTTGAGTCTCGCATACACAAGCCTTATTACACCACTCATAATCTTCTTTTCTTGTAGCTACTCCTGCTCTCTTCATTCACAGTACTAACCTTAAACCTGATTCACTTCAAATGGAAATTATATACATATTTGATTCATTCATAAACATGTTAAATCATATCTGACCATAAACTTTTAATCAATAATGAACTGGATGATGGATGCCAGATGATATCTGATTGGACCACATAATCAATAACAAGCTGGAAAATTATGCTAGGATGTCACTGACCCACAATGGTCATTTTAACAATTTAACAGTCTTACAAAAGTGACTCTATATTGTTTTGTTTTTTTCAAAGAAAAATGCTATAAATCAGGTCCAGTTTACTATGTACATGCAGTGCATTTTGAGAAAGAATATCAATATTTAAAATATTGTGTCTATATCTACAAGACAGCATTTCAGGACACCATATGTGGACTGCACACATCTGAATATAACGATAATGCCCAAAAATGCTGTCTAGGTAGGCAACTCATTAGGTGACACAGTAATATAGTACAGCAAAAACAAATACCAAACGTGTTAATTGAGTCCATATGTTATATATATTAAAACAAACAATTTCAGACAAAAAAGCAAAATCTGAGGCAAAAACACTACGGTTCTGTCCCGTTTTGGTTAGCTTACCTTCCTAGCTAATAATATCATCCTCCAAAACACTACGTTACACAGTAAAACAAGACAGTTTGGATTAGAAAACACAAGAAGAATTCATATTGTTTAAATAGTAGCACAATTAACGTATAAATCACACCAAAATACGATAATTTAACTTTTCGCTTCGTGTTCTGCGTTCCGTTTAACTAGGCCGCAAAATGAATCCTCGGACTCCAGTTGTTAGAGCGTCCACTGAGGGAAGCTCAAATGCGGGCATATCGATCCGATGTCGAAGCAGAGCAAAAGCGAACAGCGACCGGTCTAAACGCATTTAAACAAACAACATCTATCATGAATGTCTGCCACTTGTATATACTCACTCAGTGTTGGATATCCCGAATGTTTACGTACTTTAAATGGCTGGCGTTTATTCAAACATCTTGCGATTTGGAAACTCGGTTTCTCTTCTGCATCCCGGCCCGAGGCAGCGGAATTGTCTGATGGGAGAGGAGCTTCAGCTCTCTCTATCCTCTCTCTCCCTTAATCTCCGTGTCTTTCTACGGTCTGGGAAACGGCTTTTGATCTGTGTACGCCCGGGGCTGAAAACTCCCCAAGTCGTTTATCCGATGCGGAGTCTGATAAGCCAAAAATAAAACCCTTAACAAGGCATCATCATCTTCTTCTTCGGCCCCAGCATCATTTAAGGACACCGGTATAGGACATGCAGGAAAAAGATCCGGAAGAGATTCTTGTCTACACAATATATAGCATGTCAAAATAATTAATTGCTCAATTTGTTTGCTCAAAGGAAGTAATTTCATTGAAAGAAAAAAATTGCATGCAGAATAACTTGTAGTCAAACTGGTTTCGGTTTGTTTTATTGTTTGTTCAGAAAGACAGATGAAATTACAAGTTAGTAAATTTTTAAAAAAATACAGAAGCTTTTACTTATGTACATAATTAAAATTTGCTCTTTGAAAATTAAACAGCTATAAATATTTTGTAAGAACTTAACAAATGTGATAAGATGGTGTCCCTTTTGAGTAGAGATCTCTGCTAGACTTATATGCTTCTATTTAAGATCGATGAAACGAATGTCCATGATGAGCAGAGTGTGTCGTGGCAGCGGTCTGGGTGCTGGTGAGAGTACCGTCATCACCTGAGCTTGTGTGTCCACTGCTGTCACAACTATGAAGCCACACACGGGACTCTCTAGAATCCCTCTGCTCTGTCCTGCACCCACCTCGGCATCATCATCCAACGAACTCACACTCAGCACATGGTGGGTTAAATCCCTGCCAGGGCTGACTGGGACGAGTTTGAGCTGGGTGTCGTCCTGGGACATACCCAGAGGGAGACAGGAGTCTGGAATTGAGGGTGCACCGATCTTGTAAATACGCACATCTGAAAAGCGCACATCAAAAGCATGAGGGTAAAAGGAAGTTCCACGGAAGCCGTAGAAGTATTCCCGGATCTTTTCGTCCCGTGACTCTCGTCGACAGTCCTTGGAGCGCTCCACCACTCCACCGGACTTTGGCAGGAGGACGACACGTACAAAGTGTGGAAGGTCACGTTTAAGCTCATTATAGAGACGCTCCTGGTCCAGGACTAGAACAACATCCACCTGGAAAGCTGAAGCGCAGTGGACCAGAGCCTGGTAGCCTGAACCTTTGACCCAGCCACAGGTGTTGATTATACAGCCACCCACACTAGCCCTGCGGTTCACCTCACATCGCTGGGAAAACACTTCTGCAAGGCTGGAAGTCAGCTACACACCCAAAGAGAAAAAATGAGACTCATTATTACACATTTTATTAATATGTCTGGATGATGCATCCTGAACCAACTTAAAGTCAACATGAAACAGCATTCACAACTCATGTTTCATCTGTAATCTAACATACACTGTTGATCAAAAGAAGTCTCTTAGGCTCATCAAGGCTGCATAATTGTAAAAAAAAAATAAAACGACAGTGAAATATTATTACAAATTAAAATGACTTAAAATATTTATTCATGTGATGGCAAAGCTGAATTTTTAGCAGTCATTACTATGATGTTTCAGAATCATTCTTATATAATAATTCAGTGCTCAAGAAACATTTATTATTAGGGCTGCAACTAACGATTATTTTAATAATCGATTAATCTGTCGATTATTTTTTCGATTAATCGATGAATCGGATTTTTTTTTTAAAAAAAGCATTCATTTCCAACCCTTTATTCAAAAACAGAACTAAAATCTTTAGAAAGTGCACAAACATGTTGCTCCTTGAACATCCCTGAGCTGTTATAATAATAATAAAATAAAATAAAATGGACTAACACAAAAACATACACATGTATGCTTTACATATGGGGAGTGCAAAAATTAAATAATTTAACAACACTGCGTCGTTAGCGTTGGTATTGTATCAGACACCTGCACTTAACATTATATGAAAATCAAGCTCAAATGGAGTTAATAATGTTTTTGACCAGAGAATGACGGAGATGGAGTGTTTTGTCTGTCGTTAGAACGGCTGTAACTGTTATGCAGTGCATAAGTGCATTATGCTTTCATCAACTTTTACAGGTTATATAACTTTGATTGTAGCTATATGGGCGCTTAGTTTTTCTTGTTGTTTAATACACTTGGCCAAAATCTCAAATTAAGCGCTTATGCACATAATGCACAGGATATTTAAAACGTATATAGACAGCAAATAACTAATTCTTCTCCACTCTTCAAACACACAAAACATTATCCTTTACTGACATAGTGTTTGAGTAAAGAAAACGCTGTACTATTCAAACACCAATTATTTATTCACCCTTGCATTGCGAAAAAGCAGAGATCTCATCTTCTCCAGGCTGTGCGCGCGTCAATCTGAACGGAGGCGGGTGAAGTTACGAGGTCTCGCTGAGAGCTCGATGATCCAATGGCGTTACAGTTTTACTGACAAGTTATTTTAATGCTTATAATTGGTTTACTATTTTAAAACTCTCTGATTTCCTTTCCTCTACCTCCGCTCGGTTTTTTTTTTTTTTTTTACTTTTTGTTTTTATTTATGAGGCGCCAAACTCTGCTAGCATCCGTGCGAGAGAGACCGAGTGTGTTCACTCCGCTCGCGCTCAACTAAAGTTTTTTTTTTTTAATAATCAAACGTCTCCGTCGCGCGACACAACGAATCGATTATGAAATTCGTTGCCAACGCTTTTAGTAATCGATTTTTATCGATTTAATCGATTCGTTGTTGCAGCCCTATTTATTATTATTATTATCAATGTTGAAAACAGTTGTGCTGCTTAATATTTTAGAGGAAACCATGACACTTTTTTTCTGGATTCTCTGAATTGAAAGCTCAAAAAAAGTCCTCAGTCTCAGTTTTGATCAATTTAATGCATCCTTGCTAAATAAAATATTTTTTAATTTAAAAAATTTAAAATAACAGAAATGGTAACATTAAAATAGTTAATAATATTATGTTAAGCAGTATGTATCATTACATACAGTAAGTACATGCTATTCATTTAAAAAAAGCATTTTTAAATTTAGAATAACATGCACTGATGGACCAAGAACCATGAACATACATGAGGTAAGCGTAAACACTTTCACTCTAGTAATACCAATACTGTTGCTGTGCAATGATTTTAAAAATGCAAAAGATGATTCATCATTGCCATGTCATCATGCAACTGGTGAGTACTATTTCTCCTTCAGTTACTGCTACAGAAATTGACTTTATTGTTTTTGTGTTAACAACTGCAGAAGAACAAGACTTTATAGTTGCATTAAGAGAAAGATTAATGCATCTTCTCCTTGTTATTATTGATTAAACAGTGCCAGGATAGTTTGGAACTTTCTATTTTGTGCCAAGCTCAATCTGTTCTAATAGTTTATGGGCCAAAGCTCAGTATATCACTGAAGTGTAAAGACAACACTCCCTTAAGTGCAATTTTACCTTATTGTACAGTTTGATGTTTGTTCCTGGTGTGGTAGAGCCAAAGTGAAAGACAAGCGGAGCCTGCACAGAGAAGCCTTCTTCTACATCAGCAGGACGCTCGATGCACAGAGCTGACATAGTTCCAGGCACAGAGACCTACGGACAAGAACAATTAAACATGCATATAACGCTTCATGTCTCACAAGCCTGTAATGTTTAGCAGATGTTGCACTGATTGTTCAGGCATCATTTACTTACGCTGCTCTGGCCGACATCCAGTTCTACAAGCGTAGGCCTTCGTCCCAGTCGCACAGCATAGTTCAGCAACACTCGACATACTGTTGACTTTCCCACATCAGTTGGTCCGACAACCATTACCTACGACAACAAAACATGTTTCATTTTTTATATTAGACATACATTACTATTCAAAAGTTCATAAGGAGTTGGTAAGATGTTTTTAATGTTCTTATGCTCACCATGGCAGCATGTATATTATATTAATATTATGAAATATTATTACAATTTAAAATAAGTTTTCTGTCTTAAAATATAATTTATTCCTGTGATGGCAAAGCTGATTTTTTTACAAGCCATTACTCCAGTCTTCAGTGCCACATCCTTGAGAAATCATCCTAATATGCTGATTTGTTGCTGATTTTTTTTTAAAGCAATGTTCAAAACAGTTGTGCTTAATATTTTTGTGGAAAGTGTGATTTTTTTCAGGATTCTTTGATGAATAGAAAGTTTAAAAGAACAGCAGTTATTTGAAATAGAAATCTTTTATAACATTATAAATGTCTTTCTACTGTTATTTGTGATCAATTTAATGCATACTTGCTAATAGGGTTGCAAAGGGGTGAAAAATTTTCCTGTAAATTTCCAGAAACTTCAAAATTAGACAGTAAATTTCCCGGAAGATAAAAAAAAAAAAATCTTGGAAAGTTCCCAAAATTTCTTGAATGCTTCCGAAATTTACTGGAAATTTTCCACCTTTTTGCAACCCTACTTGCTAAATAAAAATATTTTTTCTTACCAACCCCAAATTTAAGAAACAAATTGTTTGGGAAGTTTGTTTACATACCCGAGGGCCTCTGTCATTCTCTTTCTCTGCCTGACGTCTCATCTGCTCAAGAGCTGCATGGGTGTTGAGATACAGCAGCATGGGTGCATCTTTGGAGATATAAGCCACCTATATTTATGGAATAAAAACATGTTTGAATTGATTTAGCATTCCATGTCATTATAGACATCCGCTGACATATTTTAAACCCCTCTCACCTCCGTCTTGCCAGAAAGCGCAACACTGCAGCCGTGCCATGTGAACACAGCAATCTTAGAGCCTGGCCCAAAAGTGTACTTCTTATTTCGGTTCAGTTCGGATCCGAACACCTCTCCCAGACCGGACAACAGCTCGAGCTGGACTCGTTCGCCTGCTTCGACCTCAAAGCGCAGTTCTGTCTCTTTATCCAGGTCGAACCGCGTACCTGAAGTCCCAGCGCTACCCGACGAGCTCATGCCCTCCTCCGCCGACTTTTCTGAGGCTTCTGCAGTCATGGCTGTGATAGATAGAGAACTAGGATGTTCAAAAACGGCTATATAGCTAGGTATAGCGAATTAGAAAATAACGAATTATTGTGCTATAACGTTACCTGTTTGAATTCGTCACCTTTGTGATTTATCTCGGCAAATACCGTGTTTTATTTAGATAATGTCAAATAAGTTCAGGTAGTATTAGCTTGTTAACGTTAGCCTGTTGAATATAATTAAATTGATAGAGGTCTGGCTTTGCAAATACTATTATTTAATATACCGTAACATGCCTAGACTCTTCCAAACATCCACTGTTTCAACTATGTCTTGTTATTTGGAAATTATCCCTCCTTTCTTCACAGCGGCGAAGAGCGCTGTTAAACTACTACACCACAGTGATGACATCGTGTCGCGTGAAGATGATGTCATGCAGTGGTTGACCAATGACCAAGAGCCTCACGACATGTGTTTTAACGTTTTAACCATAGACTGTATAAAAACAGGTTTTAACTCTGAAGTTGTATCTGTGAATTTTTGACCTATATGACTGCGTTTACTAAATCTAAAAATATGGGATGTGTTATGTTGACGCTTTTATTATTGAGTTTCCCCCCGTTTGCATTTATTTTGTTTGTTTGTTTGTTTGTAAACCCTGTGGCTCATATTAACTTTTTTATTTTATTTTTTATTTAATTGAATTTAAGTGGAACTACAATATCAGTTTTTATTTATGATCTGGTACAGGCAGTCGGGTGAAAGATGGGATTCTAGGTGTGGATAATAATTTCTACTGACTATGATAAAAAGCTATAGTTATTATCAATATCGTTTTTAACATGCACACCATGTTCTCTTGACATGTCAACATATGTGTGTATAAAAATGGCAATTCTTATTCATTTTGCTGTAGCATATCATAGTACATGTTTACAGTGAATAATGTGCTGTTTAAAATGAAAGTGTTATATGTATTTAAGTTTAACTACTGTCTTCTCTCACTATTTGCAATATTTTGTTGGAGTAGATGAACATAATGATGCCCCAATTTCACTTTTAGAATTAAAATAGCAAAACATAAAAAATAAACCTTAAAATTAAATAAAAACAGGAAAAACAAGAAAGCCAGGAAGACTGAAGAAAAGATTTGTTCAATGAATTTGTTCCAATATGTCGGTTTATTTATTTTATTATATGTAATTTGCATGTATATTTTTCATGTATTTCTATTCAATGCTTTGTCTTTGATTTGTGAAGATTCCATCTGCGCTCCAGCTCCAGAGCACGCGCTCTACAGTAACAATATTTGCAGCTGCGTTTTTCCCAAATGACATGTTTTTTTTTTTCTTCCACAGATAATTATTACTTTTCTTTAACTTATAGTTATTTTATCTGTAATTATATATTCATTTACGTTAATTCGGGATTTGCTGGTACGAATCCACTACCCACCGTATTTAACACTGTAAATTAATTAAAATGCCTGGATTTTTTAAGTTTGATAGGCCTATTTGACTGTGAACTGTAGCCAAAGGTGATCGTTTCTCAAATCATTAGTGGGGCGGTAATTACCTCTGGTGGTGATCTGTTGTAACTGTTAAAACATAAAACATCTAGAGTTAGTTAAATAGGAAAAACGGATGCTTAATATATCTTAAAAATTAATTATGATCAAATATGACAAACTGGAGCAGCAACATTCTAAATTTGTAACATCTTATATAATGTGTTCTATTGTAAAATCTGAAGTTTGATGTGGTGTTTATCTGTTTGTCCTTCATAACAGTATCTGCTGTGCTGATGGTCTGGAGGGATGGCACTGAATGGTCAGTACGTGAGTGATAAGGTAAGTATGATTTTAGCATTCCAATTAAAATATACATTTCTTAATTGTGTTGTCTGTTTGTGTGTGCAGTCTAACCATATCAGAGCTATTAGCTGACAGGGACTCGGGTTCGAATCAGGCCTGAGTCATTTTCCAGCCCCATGCCCCCTCTTTCCCCCACTTTCCTGTCTGTCTCTACTGTCCTATTCAAAAACAAGGCCACAAAAATAAATAAATAAATAAATAAATAAAAATAGGTGAGGTGAGTGATCAGGTAAGTATGATTTTAGCTTTGCAATAAAAATATACATGTGTTAATTGTAGTTTCTGCTTATGCCTTTATTGCAGGACTGATGGCCTAATCATATCAGAGCTGTTGGCTGACAGGGACTCAGGTTCGAATCTGGCCTGGGTCATTTCCTATTCCTGCCCCCAATTTTCTGTCTGTCTCTGCTGTCCTATCCTATGCCACTTCAACATTTAGAATTGTACTGTACTGTACTGTATTGTATTGTTACCACAAATTAAAAGTTTAAACACGTTTTCTTTTCTTCTTTTTTTAAGTCATTTTTTACCACATCATATATATATATATATATATATAATTTCTCAGTTTTCTGTTTTATTCATAGGTACAATTCTGTATTTATGTTTTTTTTTTTTTCAATTTTGATATATTTTGTATATTCATACAAATAGTTAATAAAGTAAAGAACTCTCAGTTCTCATAAAGTACCTCTTCTCATTATCTATCATATTTAAACAAATAAATATAATCCATGATACCCCAATACCGGGACATTTTCAATATTTATACGCCAACTTCAAAAATTGCTTTCGTGAGAAAACTGCAAAGACGACCGTTATATATTTCTTCACATTACAGACAAGAAACTTTCCACACCAAAAGGTGGCAGTGTCCATCTCACTTACTCTTTTTTTTTTTAACAACCCGCCAAACTCTCTGCACGTCTTATATATGTGTTGCAGAAATGGCGACTCGAGCCAAATCAGGTGCGTAACACGTTTTGAAACTTTCGTGTAGTATTAGTCTATTACGGAATGCGTTTCTGTTAAACAGTTATTGTTAAATATCCTTAGTAGCCTTATATATAAATATGTTGCACATGTTGTATTATGAGTTTTCGTATTTGTTACATCATGTGTCTCCAGTGGGAGTCAAGCTGCTTGTGTAAGATCACACCTTACAATCTCAGTGATACATTTCATATTAGGAGGTTATGTCTTTTGTAAAATCCTTTAAATGGAAAAACAACCTAATAAATATCCTCTCATCCCGGTTATATGTCATCCTGTATATGCAAAACTGAAATTCTGCGATACACTTTAATATGCAGGTCGTGGTAGGAAGCGAAAGACGGACGTGGATGCAGAAGCAGCTGCAGTGGAGGAGAAGAAAGAAAAGCTTGATGGAGTTGACAAAAAAGATGAAGAAACGGGACAAAGGGTCGTTATTGAGCATTGGTGAGGACACATTGAAAATGTGTTCATGCACTGTTTATTGTGTAACAATTTTTGTGAATTATTTTTTTGATATCTTGATTTTATAACAACATTAAAAAGATGTAAAATACCCCTAAAGTTAAATACGTATGTGTCACTTATATTTGAATCATGTTCTGACTTTTTCACAGCAAGAGCTGACGGGTCTACGGGCGGAATGCTGAAGGTGTGCGTGAGGCACTTGCGGCTTCGCACCCTGAATTTCGTGTGGTGCTCAATCCTCAGAAACCTCGGCGGAACAGCTTTGAGATCACACTGATGGAGGGAGACAAAGGTTAGACTGCCATGGAAAGAAGCCCAACCATTATTCAGACGCTTGCATGATTGAGTAACAAGATTGCATTTTATGGTTGTCCAAAGAATTTGCTTATTTACTAATGCTGCCTCTGAATTTCTTTCTCCTGAGCAGAGGTTGTTTTGTGGTCTGGCATTAAGAAGGGTCCTCCACGCAAACTAAAGTTTCCTGATCCCGCTGAAGTGGTTTCTGCTCTGAAGGAAGCGTTGAAGAGCTAGTGGAGGTTATAAGGAGACAGGTGAGTCTGTTGCTCCTTAACTTGTCTTTAACAATTTATAGCTTTGTACATGGCAGTAAATTAAATTTTCCTAATTTATTTTCTCCCTCTAGTCAGTCATCTTTGTTCCTGGACACTGGATGCATAATGATGTTAATGGACTAATGGGAGAATCTCCCCGTCTGTTTTCTGATGATCGGCTCCGTTGTTCCGGACTGGATAATTGACCTTGCCTTGTTTCTTCTGTTAAACTCTCAAAGTCTTTCTTGTTCATGTTCTTTTCTGACATGACTATTTTTACATTGCTAGTATCTGTCTCTGTACTCACTGTTAATGTTTGGTAAATCACTTTTTTTTACTGTTTATGTGCATTATTATAATGCTAATTCTTGGTCAAAAATAAAGTGTAGACTCTAGAGTATAGTTACATGTTTTGGCTGAAATATAAGTAAATTCAGACAGATTTGTGGCATTCCTCTTTCTATATATACCGTAGATGCATGCGCGCACACACACACGTATATAAATTCACCACTGTGCCTTTTGTAATCTTACTTTTGAGGCATGCATTTCCTCTTTGTGCTGATTTCTCAAAATGATGTTTTTGCTAAGCTAGTTATAAAATCAAGGTACAGAAACAGGTCAGTATTGTACCCTGGTGTGACTGAAGGCTTATTAGCACACAAATGAAGACTTCAGCATTAAGATATGCCTAAAACAACATTTTCCAAATGTACCATTTTGTCTAATATTGAGCTACTTCGTTTGCCCAGTATGTTGTGGTTTCCTTTTATTATGGATATTTCTGTTAACATGTAATATTTAATTTTATCAGCCATAACCAATACAATCCCTTTGTCAGCATTGTGATTTTCTAAACATTTGTGCTTTAAAGAGGCATGTACAACAAAAAACTCTACACCTCAGTAGAGTTTAAAGAAAGTTTTATTGTCAAAGCAAGATGTTGTCTGCTGTAAGCAGTAAGTGCTGTGTGTTAAGACTTAATTGACTGATAACATTACGCTTTCCTCTGAATAGAGCTGGAATAGAAACTGCAGCCTTATATCAGGCCATAAATCCATATTCTTTATCCAAAGGTGGTGCTGTTCCAAGCCACATTGGCTGCATCCATATCAACAAAATTTATATAGATCCTGAAAAACAATACAAGAAGGTTTTACTAAAACAAATAATAACTGCATTTGACGCATACAAAAAAAATATAAACATATGAAGAGTATACAGTATCTTATTCAATATTTAAGCATGCATATGCATATTAACAACGGGAATTCATTAGAAATTTACAGGTGGAAACTAAATTTGTGCAAAATATTCAGGTAAATGCAAAATAATGAAGTCAGCTGTAATGTATGTATTTACCTGTCGGGTGAAATTCCAAGATGTTTGTTGAGCAGGCCCATAAGAAGTTTGGAGTATTGCTTATTTTGCGCACCCCCAATCTTTCCGATGCTGGTGAGAGAACAGAGTGCACGGATCTCCTTTTCCCCCAAACATCATCATCTGATCTGGGATGATGTGTATGGCGATGTACTGTTACATAGCAATAGAAAAAGACACACACAAGGGTTAATAGTTAATAATGCAGTTCCTATGAACAGGATTTTTTCAAAAACAGATCTGAAAGATTTATTCACAAATCTGACCGAGCGGTTCTCAAGTCAACTAACAGACGCAATTTTCACAATAAAAATAATTTTAGTATGGTGTAATGTAAATGCAAATTTGGTTTATTACAGGGTTCCTCAAATCTTGCCCTGGAGGGACAATGCTCTGCAGAGTTTAGTTCCAACCCTGATCAAACTCACCTACCTGTGATTTTCCAATGATCCTGAAGCCACTGATTAGCATGCTCAGGTGTGTTTGATTAGGGTTAGAGCTAAACTGCAGGAAAGTGGATCTTGTATGCCAAATTTGAGAATCCCTGGTTTATTAAAAGCTTACATGACTTTGTTTTTTATGAATCGATACGGCTCCAAAACACTGAACTGAAATACACATTAACGTAATACTTTAACACTTGATAAAAAGCTAAATGTACCTGCCTATGGATTTTTTGGAACGTTTTAGACTCAAAAGGTATACATAACGTCACATGTGGGATCTGGGATAACGCGGTCACGTAATTGCGTCATGACGTAAAAGAATCACTGAATCGCTTTTTTGAACTGGTTCTTTGAAACGATTTGTTGAAAAGCATGATTCACGGAAATGAGTCTGACTTCCCATCTTAAATCGAGACAAATAATGACGATGTATATATCATATATATATATAGCCTAGGTCTCTTTAAGTTTAAAACTGTGAAAAATCCAGCATGAATTAAGCTACAGCTAAAAGGATAACTGTAGAGCAAGTCTAGTATTTTTCATTGTATCGAGATTAACTTACAGTTACAGTTCCATGTTCCATATTCTATGCAGACTAATATAAAAAGTCATACGGTTTGTCGGAAATGTGAGAACTGCAGTGTGCCCACCTGCGCGGGTTTGCCCATCGCTTTGGCGAGCTCCTGCGTGGCCTCCGAGAGCAGCTCAGCAGGAACCGCGTCCTTCGCAACATTTGTGTTCACCACAAACATCGGCATGACTGCAAAGGAGAGACGGCTCTTTCTGCAGAATAGTGCACGGTGGAGGGATATCAGACACCTTCGGGGATGTATCCAGATGTGAGCTCGGGTTGAATAAGGTAAGTAACCGCGATGCCAGTACTTCTTCTCGGCTACCGTAAAACACCATATGACCCAAATAAATATTTGACAGTACAGACCCGATAGCATACCACCACAGTTGCTCGGCTGGCGCATGCGGCCCTAGAAATGCATGATGCAGAAGCATGGCACAACTAAAGACCGATATATATATATATATATATATATGTTTATTTATTCTTTTTTTTTTTAACTTTTTTTTTTACATTATTTATTTTATTCAATAAACAATATTATGCAGTTAAGTAGCCTACAATATTATACAACAATATAAATAACAACCTTGAGAAAAAATCTATTGAAATACTGTAGAAATAAGATTGTAGAAATCATTTTAAAAAAATGCCAGTGGAATGAAAAACACAGCAGACATTTCACATTGGGAGCCCCCAGGAAAAACTGAAAAACAAACAACATTATTATTATTATTATTATTATTAACTTTTATATTACAATAGTCACCAAGTACTAAAAATACCATAATTAATATAACAAGATTAAATTGAAACCCACTTTATAATTATAATAAAAGAGAAAATTATTATACATTAAATGCATTAAAAATAATACAATTATAATAAAAGAAAACATAATAATAATAATTCAGAAAAATCATTTGCTAACTGCAGTAAAGAGATACGTTTTTGGGTTTCTCTTTTTTTTTTTTTTTAAATCAGCAAGCTGGCTTCATTCTCTTGATAATGTGTTCCATAGAATTGGGGCATAATTGACAAAGGCTGCATCTTGATAACATAAGAGAATATTTATTTTCTTGCAAAACATTGGTTTTCTTCAGAATTCTGTTGAATAATCGTCTATGGAGGTTAATGCATTTTGCCTCTATAATAGTACACAGCATCTACCAACAAAAGGTTATTACTATTTTTCAACAGGTTATTCTTGTTTTATTTTGTATGGATAATTATTCAATAATAATAATTTATATATCTACCAGCAGGGTAGCCAAAGCTAGTTAGCTAGCCAAAACTTTTATAGGTAATTTTATTCGGGTAATTACGGTAGCTGTGCTCATGCGCAGAACGCGACATCCGGAAATAATATTGTAGGCGAGAATTAAAACCTCTTGAGTTGAGAGGGGTGGTCGCGACTCGGTGAAACTGTGCAGCTGATAGCGCATAAACACTCGTAAAACATGAACACGGTTCTTTTTTAGCCGTCGACTATATTTGTGCAGGCATCTGGAGCGGAATTTCTTCTTTTAAGGGTTTGATTTGTTTGGTCGCGAGCTTAAAGATAGAGTACATAGAGTTCATTCCTTTGGCTTTGTACAAAGTTGGGTTACTTCGGGTGACAGCCGTTGCCATAGTTGATGTCAGATTATTATAACCACATGCACAATTAAATTAAGTGTTGTTATTGCAAAGCGGATGCGTAGTGAAGTGTGACTGGTGTTGATATATGGCGTAACATAATTTTATTGGACACAACTTTATTTATTATTTGTGCGACTGAAAATTAGTCAAACCATGGCGGAATCGGTCAAGACCTTTCAAGCGCACCTGACTGCTGTCATGGATAGTTTGGTCCGCGCATCAGTGTGCGAGATCACCAAACTCTTCCAGGACACGGTGAACGACTACCTGGTGGAAATCTCGCTGAACAGAAAAGAGAACGAAGCGTTGAAATTGAGACTGAGGCTGACTGAGAATAAACTGAGAAACGAACGCAAATATGGCATGGGCTGGGCGGCCAGTCGGCGCGCGGCTGGTCTGCTTGGCGCGGACGACACCGTGCGCAAAGCGCGCAGAACGGATCTCCAAAGTAGGCGCACTCGCCAAGTCGCATTCATTGTGTGATGCTGTTGTTTTATCGTGCATTTTTCGTGCCTTTGAGTGGGAAACCATAATGGCGACCTGCTCCTCAGTTCTCAGGTTTCTTTCTCCTTCCTCTCCTCCTCTTTTGCATTCCTCCCTCCCCCTCCTGCTCTCCTCTCTCCTCTCTCTCTCCCTCCCATCTTTCTCTCTCAGGAGGCAAGCAGGGGAAGGAGTGGAGTGCTGATGCGTGGGAGGAGGGGACTGGAGGAGTGAGGGATGAGAGGAGGGACGTGTTCCGTGTCCATCTGCCAACTGGTGGAGGTGGATGTGGGGACGAGGAGGAGGAAAGGATATGCGTTTCTGGGGAGAGGAAGGAGGTGGCCAGCATTAAAGAGGAGGTGAGTAGCCAATCGGATGTGAGGAAATGGCTGCAGGGAGCGGAGGGGAGAGAGGAGATGCAGGCACAGGAGAAGGACCTGAAAAGAAAAATCCCTTTTGTGCAAACTGATTTGAAAGTATGTAGTTTTTACTAGTGCAAAAACTACACCAAAGATAATAAACCAAGAGTTATAATAGCTACAATTCACTTTTTTCATTGTCTTTCCCTTTAATATTGACATTATTACATTTAATGGGCTTGTTCACCCAAAATTATACAAATTGTCATCATTTACTCACCCTCAAGTTGTTCCAAACCTGTGCAAATTTCTTCCTTCTGCTGAACACTGAAGAAAATGATTTGAAGAATGTGGGTAACCAAACATTTGATGGTAAAAAAAATACAATGGAAGTCAATGGCTACCATCAACTGTTTGATTACCTACTTTCTTCAACAACAACAACTAGAGGGTGAATAATTAATGACAGGTGAATAGATTTTTATTTTGGCGTGAACTATACCTTTAAGAGGTCATATTTCCAAAAATATGCATGTCCTTGTTGAATTTTAATACTCTAAGACAGAATTTACATCTGATTTCAACATCTCTATGGTGATCAGATCACAAGTGGACAGTGTTAATTACCAGTGTAAACGAAGTCGATGCATTTTTATCATTTAGTTGCTCAAATCACAAGTAGTCAGAAACACATATGATTGCATCAGTAAAGGACCACCTATCCCCTTTATTGCACTAAAAGAGAAATGTTATAAAAACAGCACAAATGTAACATAAGGTTACTATCCCTTCAGGTCTGCCTAAAATGTTTATTATCTGTTTTAAAAGAAATATTTTATTGTTAGCAAAGAGAATTTATTTCACACCTTATGTTCTTGTTTTTTCTGCTTCTGTGGGATGATGGATAAAGGTGGAAGGCTACAGATCAGACTCCCTGAGGCTGTTGCAAGAGGCTCTACAGATGAACCAAACTGAAACCAGCCCTCCCTCCCCAGTCCCACCCACGGTGAGCACTGCAGTGCTTTGTTCAGGAAAATGGCTAATAATTTTCTTTGCGATTGTGAGCATGAACAGTTAAATGTATAGTTAACTTGAAGAACACAATTCTGTCATTAGTTCCTCAAATTTGTGTTGTTTTTTTCAGTGAAACACAAGGAGAAATTTTGAAAGCTGTACTCAGTTTTTCATACATTAACAGTATATTGGACCCACGACTGTCAAGGTCCAAAAAAAGGTGACTAGTTTTACACTAAAGGAATAGTTCACACAAAAATGAAAATTCTGTTATCATTTAATCAGCGTCACATCGTTCCAACCCTGTATGACTTAATTTTCTTCTGTGGAACATGAAAGAAGATAACTGTGAAGAATGTTGGTAACCAAACAGTTTTGAATCCCATTAACTTCCATTGTATTTTTTTTGTCCATATGATAGAAGTCAGTGGGAACTGAAACCGTTTGCTTAATAACATTCTTAAAAATGTCTTCTATATTCTGCAGAAGAAAGATGCAACAGGTTTGGAAGGTTTGATGAATTAAGTTTTTGTTTTGCACTCATATTGATACTTTTCCTGTTTGTTTTTGGGAGTTTGACAGCTGTGGTCACTATAAACTGCTAATGTAAAAGAAAAGTGTGTAAATTCAGCTTTGCCATCACACCAATAAATTGAATTTGAAAATACTTCGAAGTAGTTATTCTGAACTCTAATAATATTTCACAATACTGATGTTTTTACTGTGTTTTTGCATAAATTCAGCCTTGGTGAACATAAGAGATTTCTTTGAAAAGCATTTCTAGCATTTTAACTTTGAGGTAAAATTCTGTTCTTATGTCTGATATATCTCATTTCTGTCTGCAGGAGAAATGGGTCCTGCTTCTTCTGGTCCGGAATCCGCTGCTGCTGAAGTGTGGGAGGAGCAGCCAGCCTTGTCAGAGGAACCAATGACCGGTGGAGATGAGCTCAGCGGGCTTGAGACGGCCCTCAAGGCGGAGCGTGAACGTGAGGAGGCGGAGTCCGGCCTGGGCAGCCCGTCTCAGGAGACGTGTGGATCCGAAGGTGTGGCGTTCATCGGACTAGACGGTTTATGTAGCTCTCAGCAGGCAATGTCGTCCTCGTCACATAGAGCAGACCCTGCTGAACTACAACTCCCATCAGCCCCTACCAACAAAGAAGAGGAAGAGGAGTCAGGAGGAGAGAGCGGGGACATGCTGCACTTCTGCGCACACTGCGGCAGCGGCTTTAGTTTCACATCTGACCTCATGAAGCACTCTTGCCCTGCAGTTGAGGATCGGCCCTATCAGTGCTCTGTGTGTGGGAGAGCGTTCGGCCACGCCTGGAGTCTTAAGAGTCACGAATGCGTGCAGACGGGCGAGCAGCCGCACCACTGCGAACTCTGCGGCAAACGCTTCACGCACTCGCGGTCCCTCGAGCGCCATCAGCTGGTTCACACAGGTGAGCGGCCCCACAGGTGTCCGCAGTGCGGGCGCAGCTTCAGTCGTCTCGGGAACCTGGAGAGGCACCAGCGCATCCACACTGGTGAAAGACCGTATGAGTGCGGGACGTGTGGGAAACGTTTCAGTCGAGTGGAATACCTAAAACGGCATCAGCACACCCACATTAGCGATGTAATGGTGAAGCTCCCACCGCTGCGAAACTCTCACTACTGCTCTCAGTGCAACCAAACATTCAGTGATACTGAGCAGTTCAAGCAGCATCAATGTCCGTACAACACATAATGTTATTCAGTGTTCAGGAGAATCTACTAGACCTTAACTAGAAACCCACAGCACCCAAAAGACCTCATTCTTCATAATTCTTTTAACTTTTTATATCTTCTATTCATCTTACCACATGCTTCTGCCTTTAATGACCCCAAAATCACTGACTTGCACCCAGAACTTCAAAGCAAAGCACATTTAACCTAGTGCAATGATATTTTAAAGTGAAATCTCCTATTTATCATTATTTAGAAACTATCTACTCATTATTCACAGTGAATATATATCAACATATTAATCACCTCTGTTTCAATTCCAACAGTCTATCAACGCAGACAACTCTATTTTTGTTATGTCAGGCTCCTCATAACAGGCTGTGAAATATTTTTTTGTGAAAAAAGACATTTATAGAAGCTTGTTATTTCTTATTAATAACAAATAGAATGCTTATTCATGCATTCTTAGTAATCTTTTTCCTCTCATAGGACCCATGTGTTGTTTTCACTCCTTTTTAACTTCAAACAGAAGTGAAATATTTGTTGTGATGAGAATTGCTTTTTTGTCATGTATTCTATTTACTCAACAATTTCATACTGTATTGAACAATATGTAATATTGTTAATAAATCCCTTCTAGATGCATACTGTTATAGCTCGTCTTTATCTCTTGTATGTTTATTTGTTTGCTTACAAGAAACTTAAGTTTAAAATTGCATTCATAATATCATAATTTGGATTTAATACTTAATTCTGAAGAAAACTGTTCGGAGCAAGTAAAAATCTATGCTGTAGGCTATCATGCAGAGAGAATGGAATATATGCAATCAATATAAATAAATGAAATAAAATACAGATGAAATGCGTTTGTAAATGCTTTTTGATATTTAATGTCAGTGGATTTTATGTTGTTAAATAATTAGCTCTACCTATACGATTCTGCTCGGACTGATTCAATCCAATTCAGAGCTGCTTGAGATGCTTTTTAGGAAACGCATCCCCAAAACCTGTTGCGCGCGCAGATTCAACCGATTCATAGAAATGATATAAAAATGACAACAAAACAAAAAGAATAAAACAAAGAAACGGATAAGTGGACCAATCTAGTACAAAAAGTGTTGTGTTCTCATAGCTTTCTTTGAATACTGAGGTCAAGTCATTTTACATTTCTTCTAAATTTAAAAATTTACATTTGTCAATGTAAAATTAGTTTAAGAATATAATTAAATGTGTAACAAAACATACATTGCTTTTGTGGGATCTCAAGGGTTAACATAATCCATGACGTCAGACTACAGAAGACGTCGCTGAGGTGGTGTGGGACCTCTTCTGCCGGTTTAATTTCACAGTGCAAAGGTTTGGATGCAATTTACGTAACTTATTTTTATTTTGTGGATTTATATGTGTATACTTTAAAGCGCAGGACGTGAACTGTGCTTCAGCTGGGAGTGTAATGGGCAGTGTATTGGTTTGTTTACCTCATCAGCTGTGTGGCAGCTAACGGCAGCTAAACTGAGTAACGTTAGCAGCTGTTTTACGATAAAATATGAAACTATTTTGAGCTTTATTCTGCCTACTTAGGCCATTTACAAAATTACGCAATTCTATCATATTACATAAGCTATACAACCACAGTGTGCACTGTAACTATTACAATGCGCATGCTATTTAGTGAAATATGTAGCGCCTAGCATTGCAGCACCAATGAATAAGACTCCACATTATGAATGAAAGCTTCTTTGCAAACTCCCGGTCTGTGTTTTTACAGTTTCCATCAGGCCTTGCGCTCATCCCGAAGTGTGTTCACAAGAGTCGCAGCCCTGCATTTCAAAACAGAAGAGGAGTATTTCGCCATGAACTCTGACATGGATGGTGAGACACTGGGTGGATTCATCTAGCACACAGCACATCTACAGATTTGTTATTATGATAACATATGGGGGAATTGTTTTCCTTTTCCTTCCAAAAGCAAGTTTTAGATGCATAATATTTTGGGATGTAAGTTACAGCATTACACTGTTAAGAATGTCTCCATAAATGTTTATTTAACAAATATCAATAACACAACATATACAGACAATTTGTATACACACTACATATTCATACACAGACAAACAATCTACAAATGTGCATACAGATATATACGTACTATAAATACGACATAGTAAATATAGAAATTCAATAAACTGTAAAATTATAATATAAATTATATATATATATATATATATATATATATATATATATATATATATACATATATTCATTATATTACATAGTTTATATATATAATTATATATTTTGTAATTTATCCACTTTATTTACTTCAGTAAGTAAAAAAATAATTAATCTTCAAAGAAACTCACAAATTCAGTTTCTTTTTAAACATTTCTCCTTACCAGTTCAAACCCTTGACAGTTTTTTTCTAACAAATAATAATATTTAAATTATCTTTTAAAAGCATATGAATTCAGATCTTTATAATCCTTATATAATCCAACTAAAATAACATTTTAATAAAGATTTTGTGTATGATAACCCTCAAATTATTTTATTTGAATTCCATGGTAATTAAATGTTCAATCAACAGGCAACAACAAAAAGGCAAATAAATGCATAATGTCTTCTTATCTGAACATAAGCCTTTTCCAGCTTTATTCATTTCTTTCTTTTTTATTAATAGTAAGCTTTAAGGACCTTTCAGTGACTCTGAGATTGCAAAGTGTGTAATTCTAAATTCATCTTCCAGGTGACATAGAAAATCAGGTGGAGTTGGAGGAGAAGACCAGACTTATAAACCAGGTCCTTGAGTTGCAGAATACTCTTGAGGGTAAGTAACCCACACTGCATGGTTTGTCACGTAATGTTAAGTAATGCTGGGTTCTTTAACCTTTTATTATATTATATTATATTATATAACAAGCATTAATTTCTGTCTTTCTCTTTCTTGTTTTCATAGATCTCTCAGCTCGGGTGGATGCAGTAAAAGAAGAAAATCTGAAGTTAAAATCAGAGAATCAGGTTCTTGGGCAGTACATTGAGAACCTCATGTCAGCATCTAGCGTGTTTCAGACCACTGACTCCAAGAGCAAACGGAAGTAAGAGGGCATCCTCTCTCCCAGAATCCCTTGTGTAGACGGCAACCCCACGCAGATAAACCCTTGCCATATCAGCTCATTTAAACTTTCCACTAGGATTCATTTGATCCTTATGCCACTAAAATTATAAATGTTTACATTTATTTTATTTATCAGTATTGATGTTCTTTAACAACTTTGTTAAACATATTACATACTAAATCATTTTATAAAGACATTAAGGTGTTAAACTAAGACTTTATATGTTGTTTTGTAGTTTTTTATGTTCAGACAGGGTGTGATATTAATATTATTTGTAATATTTAAAATGGTTTTGTCTCACTAAACAAATTGATAATTGATTAAAAATGTAATATGTATTTTGTATTTCATTTCATATTTTTGCGTTCTAGATGAGGGTACGGCTGTGATGCCATGACAGTTGCTCTCTCCCGCTGAGCTGTTTCTCTGCTCTGTATCAGCACTGATTATACTCAAGTTGAGAGAAAATATTTTCAGGCTATTCTGATCAGGGAATGAAATTTAGACCCTTTCCTTGGTGCTATCAAAAGAAGGGAGTTCTCTGGCATGCATCACATCTATGCCTCTGAATATCTCAATGTATTTGTTGTGTTTGAATGTGTAGAATCTTACCATTGTGTGGCATTGCGGATGCCTGTTTTAATTAAAACGAATATAATTTGCTGTGCTGTGAGTCCGTCTTTAGGCCCCTGTGGTGGTTTGCTTCTCGTTCAGTCACCTCACTTCATCTGGGATTCAAGTCTACACATATTCCACCTGAGTTTGGAGGATTGCTCCACCTGCTCTCGTCAGAGGAGTGAGGAACTGAGTCTCATAGAGTAGCATTGCCTTTTTCTCCTCCACCCTTGCTTTAAATTGTGAATCTGCAACTGAATGTGTATCTCCCTCTTTCACAGGGTTACCAAAGGTGTTCGGAAGGACAAATCAACTAGTGTTTAAACATGCAAAGCCAGAATTAAAGCTGAAATGTGTACATTTTTATGGTAAACATTTCCTATTCTGGCTTGATTCATTGGCAGGTTGATGTTCTTAGTAAGTGTGAACTTTAGTGTAATCAAGTCTTATACAGTAGCACTTGTCGGGATTATCTGTCTGTCTTTTTCTAATTATTAAAATTAATTTTGCAATTCCACTTGATGATGCTAGGGATGAAAAAATAAAAATAGAATATAAGAGCAGAAGTTGTAAATTGGTATTACTGGCATTTATTGACAAAGCCAAATATTTCAGTAATTCAGTATAATATGAAACACTGTCAAATCCCATTTGTGTGGTCCTTTTTTTTTTTTACAACACAAAACAATAATTTAAATAAAATAATTTAGAAAAATGAATAAATCAACACATTCATGGTCCACAATAAACAACAGTGTAAACACTTTTTTTTGCTCTCACGTTGATGAGGAAACATCCTGTAATTTAGTATTATGTTTCACCTCAAGATGGCACACTGCAATAACAGTCCTTCAAGCAAAGGGAAGTTCCTCCAGCAGGAGGGATTACATGTTACCGTGTGGATCAAATTTCTCCTCTCTCCTCAGCTCATCAAACTTTAATAAAGATCTGTCAGAAAAAGAGACGTGACTTTTAAGCAAACCTTAGATACTGTGTCACAGCTGCAAACAAGGCTATTGAAAACTATCAGCGGGTTACAGGATTCACAAAAGGATTCTGTTCCTCAAAAAAGCCATTTCATTTATAGACAAGACAGATATTTTTATAGTTACACAGAAATATTAATAAAATGGAGACTACAATGGAAAACATAGTGAGGGTAACTTAATGGCATCTACTGAAATAGCCTAACGTGAATGAATTTCCAAGAATTTTGCAAAACATATTCAAATTAGATATCTCTGATGACAGATACTTTTGCCCCTTTCATTTTTAAGCATTGCTGGGTTGATCTCCTAAATAAAAATATATATTTTTTTCTTGTAGGGAAAATCTTGTATCTTGTATACATTTTTTGCATTGTAAATTACACATTTACAATTTTTAAGTATATAGATGTTAAACTGAGCTATTGGCATTTTTGTACATTTACCTGCACTGTTATTATTTATGCATTTAATAATAAAAACAGTTCAATTAACAGATTTAAGAAATAAAAAAAGCAGATTTAGCATATACAATTTGGACTAACAAAATTCAAGTTGCTGTGCTTATATAAAGGCAAGAAATGAAAGAAATATGTTGAAACTGAAAAGTGACTTATCAAAATCACGCCTTGAATGGTCAATAAAATAAAAGATTAAAGTTTTCTGAATAAATAGTACTTAAATAGTGCTATAGATAATGACAATCTACCCAAACATATACTGCAATAAAAGTCCTTGATTTATAATGACATGAAACTGTAAGACAATGTTTCATATGAAGGAAAATACTTTAAATAATAAGCTGTGGAATCCTAAACTAGCTTAGCATTGTTTTAATAAAAGACCCAATAAACCACCCTAACAAGCCCTACAAGTGCTTAACTGGTTTTCTTTGTCATACAGAGGCCTTATGACCTCTTCCTTACTTTCATTTGATTTATTGTAAACACTTCACAAATGTGCTAATAAACCACTTTTCCTTGCTGTATTTCCCTGGAGATGTGTCAACAAAACTGGGTTGGGTGTGTTTTTTATATCTTCATTGCATTTCTGTGAGTTATAGCTTACTCATGTCAGCATAGCTTTCTTTGAATTAAGTGACTGTTAGCTCAAGCCCTTCCCGATTAGGTGAGGCCTGTTTCTAAGGGTTATTTATAGATGCTAGAAATGTGGCTCACCTCACTGAGAAGGACCCAGACATCAGAATCAGAGTTAACCAGGAGTCGCATGGCTGCTATTTCTCCTAGTGCTCCATCCACTTCTCCCTCAGCCACTCCATTCTTGAAAGAACCTAAGAAAACAGACATTTATAACATCACAAATTAAACAGAAACCACATGACCTCTTTCAATCAACAGATTGCATGATAGGTGCTTTAAACCACATTCTGATGCTGGTTTTCACACTCACACATATCCTGGCCTCAGACAATGGCCAAGCATGCTCACATTTTTACATAACCACATTTGAGCTCATGTTTCTTACCAAAGGGATGAAAACAAAGCGAGTGTGTGTATTACAGACATGCACATGCATACTTGTTTGATCATTAACATCCATAAAATATAATGTCATGGCTGACGCGCCATTAAATTAGATCCACAAATTAGTAATGCTCATTCATTACAGAGTTTTCATGAAAAAAAAAAAAAAAACATTTTAGGGGTTGATTCTAAAACCAGCTAGATTTCCTGATTCTTAATTATTGTAATAAAGTTTAGATTTCCGTTTCTTCCAATATAACAAGTCCTATACAGTATTTTAAAGAATAAAACTGTCTCTTATGCTCCTCAAAACTGCATTTGTTTGATTAAAAAAAATCACAATAAAAGCAGTAATATCATTACAATTATTATATTTTCATATATTTTAAAACAATTTATTTCTGTGATGGAAAAGCTGAGTTTTTAGCAGCCATTTCTCCAGTCCTCAGTGTCACATGATCATTTGGAAAACATTTGAAAATACTGATTTGGTGTATAGGAATAATTTCTTATCATTATCAATGTTGAAAACAGTACTACTTAATATTTTTGTTGAAACTGTGATTTGATTTATTTTTTATTTTTGGTGAATAGAAAGTTCAAAAGAACTGCATTTATTTGGAATACATTTGTATTCCTTTTATAACTGCCACTCCCTGCTGAATAAAAATAGTTTCTTTCAAAAAACCTTTGAATGGTACTGTAAAAATTTAAAGTTATTTCAAAAACTGTTAATGAAACCGACATCACGAAAATCTTTCAGCTCTTTGATGGAAAAAACAGAACCAGTTCTGAACCAGTTTTTGATACCCAAAGCTAAAACTTATGTTAACAGACATGTGTTCACAAGCCACGCTGGCCAACTCATTATTTAGAGTTTCCTGTAATTATCATGATTATTGTCACAACTAGTTTTACAACAACTCTTATCTAACTAATATCACCACATAGTTTTTTATAATGTATCAAAGTATCACTTGCAGTACTTGAAATTCTTAGTTCACTGACAAACAAATGATTGCACTTCATATACATGTATTTATGCAAAATCGTACAAATGAGTGACAGAAAAGGAAAGACAAGAAACAGGAAATCAATGATGGTTGAGTACCTATCTGAACAAAGCCATCGGATGAGGGTTTACAGCAGGCTAATTCTCCTCTAGTGACCTTCTCTTTCACAGAGTTCTGTAAAACACAGACATGTACCTGTCAACACTTTATACTTCAATGCAACTGAAAAAAAATATAGACATATCAGGAAGTATGTATGAAAATCCTCGACTAACAGGTTTGAGGTAAGGTTTGAATATAAACACGATCTCAAAGGCTGCAAAGAACACAAATTTGGTTTTGGGTGTCAGTTTTCTGTTGTCTTAGAAGTGTTTACATGGATGGCATGCACAGGACCAAGGCCCCATCGTGGCAAGCAAATGAATACAAATGTACACTTAGAAAAAGGGTGTAGTCAAATACGTTCTAAGATACAATGCAATGTCTAAAGCTATGACAATTCCAACATTGACACAAACTGAATCCATTTTTCAGGCAGCTTTGGGTCTGGAAGTATTTAAGGGATTTCAAGTTATTTAAGACATTAAAGCACTTAAGGGGTTTAAAAAACTATTAAACAGAGAGTCATGAAGCAAACCAACCAGTTCTGGGATGAACAACAATAAAAAAAAGTGAACAAAGATTGTGTGCTTATCTTTTTTGAGGGAATGAATTATAGTCCCATAAATCGTAACAAATGCCGTAATCAAATCAAAGATATCAACACAATATAAAACTATTAGTGAGTGTACTAAGTAGGGAGACTCAATTACGTCATTTACAATGTTTCATAGGAGAACGTGGTCACTGCTGAGCACTTTCTCCCAGATTTGTTGTGATTCTCTGATTGGTGGATCATTCTCTTCAGGTTTCATGGGTAGTGTAGTCCTTCAACTGGAATATGGCTGTTAATAATTCGTTTTGAGCTTTCTTTTTTATCAAAGAATCCAAAAAATATGGTATCTCGGTTTCACTACAGCTGTTTCCTGTTTTGAACACTGATAATTATATGTTATGAAATGTTTGAGCACCAAATGTGACCCTGGACCACAAAACCAGTCTTAAGGTGTCAATTTTCCGAAATTGAGATTTATACATCATCTGAAAGCTGAATAGATAATCTTTCTATTGATGTATGGTTACGATAGGACAATATTTGGCTGAGATACAACTATTTGAAAATCTGGAATCTGAGGGTGCAAAAAAAATCATAATATTGAAAAAAAATCGCCTTTAAAGTTGTCCAAATTAAGTTCTTAGCAATGCATATTACTAATCAAAAATTAACTTTTGATACATTTATGGTAAGAAATGTACAAAATATCTTCATGGAACATCTTTACTTAATATCCTAATGATTTTTGGCATGAAAGAAAAATGTATAATTTTGACCCATCCAATGTATTTTTGGCTATTGCTACAAATATACCCCAGCGACTTAAGACTGTCCAGGGTCACAAATCAGCATGTCAGAAGGTTCATGTGACACTGAAGACTGGAGTAATGGCTGCTGAAAATCCGGCTTTGCCATCACAGGAATAAATACATTTTAAAATACATTAAAATAGAAAACAGTTATAGTTCACACTATTACTGTTTTAACTGTATTTTTGATGAATGCAGCATTGGTAAGCAAGCTTCATTCAAAAAAAATACAAAATCATTCTGCTCTCCCAAACATTTGAACGGTAGTGTATATAGACCTTTTTTTTAATTTTTTTTTATTGTTGCTCTTTATTTGCTGAAAGTAGATCTGTCACTTTTGAGCGCAATGAATTGTCGATCACTTTTGGCATGACACTTACATTATTAGGGAGCACCTCCACTGTTGTGTTGTAAAACCTGTCACCATTTGTCTCAATATTGCCAGATCGAAAAAAGTACCTAGAAGATTGTGGAACAAAAATATAAAAACATTAAATCAGTCAATGGAAGTTTCACTGTATGTCCACACATGTCCCTGTTGAAAAATCCAGCATATGCTGGTTAGGTATGTTTTGAAGCATGGCTGCTGGTTTGAGCTGGTTTAAGCTGGTCATGTACTGGTCCTGAGCAGGAGCTAGTTGCTTAGGACCAACTCATGACCAGCTAAGAACCAGCTAAAACCAGCTAAGGACCAGTTTAAACCAGCTCAAACCAGCAGCCATGCTTCAAAACATACCTAACCAGCATATGCTGTTTTTTTTCAACACGGCTGTCAACACATTGTTTTTGTTATCCGAGTTGAAATGTTTCTAATGCCACAGATGCGGTTGATAGAGTTACAAACTACAAAATGATTAGGTGGTTTTGTAAGTTATGCATGTAGCTTAAACAATCCATTGTTTTTGTAGCATCAGTGGAATTTGTTTAACAAGTCAAAGAGTCGGTCTGTTGCATTTTCAAAAAAACAACCAGGAATTTCTCTGGGCTCATTACATCACTCTTTGTCAAGTGACAAATGCAGACAGCTGGGTACATTTACACTGCCACTGGGTTTTTACTTCTATTTATATATCCACGTAAAGAGATATTTACAATGCATACTATAAGCCGTGGCTGCTGAAAGACAGACTCCCCTAAACATATCAAGCCATATCGAGTTTACCTTCACAGGTAAAGGGATAGGTTACCCAAAATATGCATATGTGTGACTTTTTGCAGAACACAAACGAAGATTTTAAACAACACTGGATTTGACACTGAATAAAAATGGTAACACTTTTCAAAATATCCTCTTTTTGAGTTCTGCAAAAGAAATAAAGTCACAGCTTTGGAATGACAAAACAAATGATGACTGAATTTTCATTTTCTGTTGATACACAAACTGGATATACAAGCTGGAACTTTAGCAAGATTGCTTGTTGCACTTTGTGTACTCATCAAATGAATTTCCTGTACTGGTGTCTCACCCTTTGACAGCTTGAGGTGTGGTAAAAGTAATGAGAATGTAATCTCCTCTTTTAGGTGTGAGGCCCCAGAAGAAGTCTTCTCCATTGTAAGCTCTCTCCAGAGTGTGAGACTGATATTTCTCCAGACTGCTGCTGAGTTCTGCTGGTGGGTTATAGTGGCTTTTGAACAGCACTTGATTTCCAAAGTCTTTATCCTGTAATCACATAAAGACACAGACATACACATAAGTGTTGTTCCAAAACCCAGTGAACCTAATAAGTGAGCGATTTGGAACGCTCTACATAGGTATCATGTGAAGTGCACAACTGTGCAAACTGTGAGAGTCCGGTCACTTCGGTTGGTCTGGCTGTTGATTTAGTGACAGGATCCTGTGTTGTATTGTACTTGTGTGAGAGTTCAGGGATTGTTCTCTGGGCCCTGCATTCTTTTGTATATGTATTGTGTTTGGGGCTTGGTGTCTGGATCGTGACAATCCCGTTTACTTTGGTTTCAGTCCTGAGATCCTGACATTCAGGCTCCGGGCACTTTCGTCTGTCTTGTATCTTGTTTTCTGTTGAGTACACACTCATGTTTATATTCGCTTTCTGTGTGCTCTTCTGTCTTGAGAATGTGTTTGGTTCTTTTATGTTATTTTTTATTTTTTAAATAAAGACTTTTTTAGTACAGTTTGGATATTCTGCATTTTGGTTCTGTTGCAATACCTGATACCTGAAACTAGCTAGCTTTCAATGAAATTTCTGCACACATTGGGAACTTTGTTTTGCAGCACTTTTAATGGGACTGTTTCTTTAAAGCTGAAGTGTGTAATTATCTTGGACATTAAAATCCTTCCTCATAGCCCAGTTTATTTTTCAGAGGGAACTACATGTAACTCACTGGTTGGATGACTTCCCAAAACACATAACAAAAGTAAATGAAAAAGAATAATTAAAAAAAAGAAGAAAAAATAAAAATAAAAATGGTGCCATTAGCACACCAGAAATGAGGCACTTCACCTTTAAGATGAATTACATGAGTTGTGTTATTATGAATTTGTAAGTCATCATGGAAATAGAACGCGCTAATATAAATAATGCAAATGTCCTGTTTGCAATGTAGATAAGCTGTTGTCTAACCCTACAGACCTATTAGGGTCTGTTGGGGAGTTTAGGTGGTCACTATTCTACAAGAAATTCATCTCGCATTATACTATTATAGTTTTATTCATATTTTGAATAGGTTTTCATTTTTTTATTCCCCATTTTCATTTTAAATTTAGTTAATGTTTCATTAAGTTTGTTGTGTTTTTTTTTGTTAGTTTATTTTTTATATTTAGTTTTTATAAATGTTTTTTTAACTCATTGAGTTAAACTAAATGAAAATGAGAAATTTCGCCTTGAAAACTAGCTGAAATTGAAAGTGTTTTATTTATTTGTATTTTTTTATTTCAGTTAATGTTTTTTAGTTCAAATAACATTGTTTTTATGGTCTCAGTTTTAGTTTTCGTTAATTAAAATGAGACCTTTAGCACATACAAAAATGAAAATCTTCATACAAGGAAGAGGAAGTTTGAATTACCTTTAAGTTTTGAATTTTACCAGGCAGTGAGGAATGCAAACCAACATGCTGAAACAGGGAGGGTTTGTAAACTCTCTTCAGTTGGGCCTTCTCACTATTGCAGTGTTTCTAAGTGCAATGAATTATAACAATAAACAATGAATGTCTTACATCAATCTCACAAATAAATCAATAAACAAAAATAAGTAAATATTATATTCAAACTTACTAAATCTTTTTCTGGGTTACACACTTTAACCCACAGGATGTGATCGAGCAGCCAATCAATTGGCTTGTCTTTGTGAAACATCAGGAAGAACTCCACAATCATTGGCAGATCTGATGTGCGGAAAAGCTTGCCTAAAATATGAAAAGCGATATACTCAATTTCATGCTAGGACAAAAATAGATTTGGTCATGAGAGACACTGACAATGTTCCTTGAAATCTGATGCTACTCTGAGAAAAGCAATTTGATTATTTGAATAATCAAGAGGATCTGAACTGAATTATTTCAAAGGCAAATATGTAAATATGCAAATGCTAGCAGAAGCTGTGCTTGTTTTTTTTAACAAAGGGGACTCATATTTCCTTCCTTCCTTTTTATTTCTGACCTTCTTGACATCTCATCGCTACTGCAAAAATAAAGACCATAAATTTGCATTCACAAATGAGACTGCACGACAAAAAATGAACATCTGGTCCAGGTGTTCAAATAACAAAACAGCAGACAAATGAAACAACTGATCAAACAGAAATGGTGGGAGAAAAGAAGTTAGAAAAAGACAGGGCATCAGTGAACGGAAAGGACAAGACACTGACCAATGAATCCCAGCTGGGAAAACTCCAGGAAAAGCCACTCCTCGGAAAGCACCTGCTCTATATATTTTTTCATGGACTCAAAGAATCCTTGCTTTGCTACAATATCATCCTCAAGCTGAAACACATATGTACAGACTCAGACTGATAAAGGCAATGAAACATAGAGCTAACAATGAGTTGTATGACAGTGTCTTTGGCATTACCTGGACGTAGTATGCGCCCTTAGACTGTGCATACAGCATGAGGAAACTGTAGTCAAGGTTCTGCTTGGTCCTCCATCTATGAGCAGTAAAACATGCTTCACAATTAAGACACCATCTATTTCAAGTTACATTTGCACAAGAGGTGAATTTCTAACCTGACTCGCTCCTTGGGGTCTCCAAACGTTTCCTTCAGGTTACTTAAGTCTGGGTAATAGTGAGGAGATGGAGAGATCACCTCTATCACTCCGGAACTGACAGCATCTGGGAGACTACACAGAGTCAAATACAGTGTTAATAGCACAGCGAAACATCTCTAATGAAGCAGATGAGTAAATAACAAAACACTCACTTGGTCTGTACACTCTGTGCAACAGCATTCACAAATGTTGCATTTGTCTAAGAGAAGAATGAAAATACATCTCAATGAAAATAACAAAAGAACACTATCGTTCAAAAGTTTGGAATCGGTATGATTTTCAAAAAAAAAAGAAATGAATACTTTTAAGCACGGATGCATTAAATTGATTACAAGTGACAGTTAATGCATTTAAAAGTTACAAAAGATTTCCATTTCAAACAATTGATGTACTTTCTATTCATCAAATTTATTACAATTTCCACAAATAATATGACTATGAAGACTGGAGTAATATTACGCTGCTGAAAATTCAGCTTTGCCATCACAAGAATACATTACATATTAACAAATCGTACTGATTCCAGACTTTTCATCCATTGTGTATATTGTAAATTGATTGAAATAAAGTTTACAATCAGGAATAAAGATGAATCTGCACACCTTCAAACCAAAAGTTCAAGATCAGTAGACCATTTATGCATATTGTAACACATTTTAGCTACAACTAATTGTATTAAACGAGCCCAAAGATTCGCATTAGATCAGATCAGCCAGAGAAAAGATGCCTACATTACTTTTTTGCAAAAAAAAAAAAAAAAATCTGTGAAAGCATTAGGGAGTAGGAACTTTTCTTTGTACACAACACCAATCCCTGGTTAAAAATCAGACTTAACAACCCATAATATAAAATGGCTCGACAGGAAATAATTAAGGAATGAACTGATATAGAACCATAAAGTTTGATACAACCGTACAAGAGCAATAAAACAGATAAAGCCAGGAGAGATATAGGAGGACAAAGAACACAAGTAAATGGTTACCTCGGCAACAAAGACTACAATGACAATATCTTTCCTCTCGGCAGTTGAAAGGTCATATAGGAGAGACTGGAGTGTGTTCACTAGATAACTCTGTTTCTGCCTGTGCACGGTTGGTACTCCAAACACCAGAGACACTGCGTAAACAGTTAAAACTGTGGGTCAGCTTGTCTTCCTATGGTGACTGCATTACGGTGGTTATGTATGTGTAAAGCTATTAGAAACTATAAAACTGACAAAGTAAAAGAAACATTATATGTTCAATAATTAAATAAAACATCATATTACAATATATCATGGAAAAAGAATAGTGCTAATGTTTCAGTGAAGAGTGTTTTAAGGGCCAATTAGGCTTTCAAATAAAAAGCTGCAACTGTGATGCTTTGCTGCTTTCATAACACTCAACAGACAATTGAACAATGCATAAACAATATTTGCAGTGTAACAGCAGCTATAGCTGATTTAAGAGACACATGAAAGAAAAGAGCCAAATTTAGTATGCAAAGAGGTATAGAAAAGAAGGCCAATCAGAATTCAGTATGCAAACATTACAATGATATCTTTGCCTGTGGTTACATTTTGTGGATCGGAGATTAAGATCTTAGCTTCTTATGCAAAGATACACTTGTTTTTTTCCTTAATAGAAGTTTAACACAGTAAGACATCAATATTACTTATGACAAGTATGTTTAAATCAAATGAAATTGCTACATTGCAAGCATTGTAACAATACGATCACAAAAAATGTTAATGGGAGACAGACCTCCAGTGCGTCGCTGCCCCAGATGAACGATGGGTTTCAGACTGTCCACGTGCTCCTTCAGGTGAGGCAAGTAGATGTAGGCATTAGGCTGCGAAGGCAACAAGTGCCGAAGGACCCTCTCTTCTAATAAAGCTAAAATGGCAGATAAAATACTGAATAACTGTACAGACACAAATATTGCAGCAAGAAATGTGCTTGGACTCACCTGAGGAGTTGCTGATTGTGAGATTTGATGGAGCAATGCTGCGGTTTTGAAGTTGACCAAGCACTTTAAGCAGCTCTTGTGATAAGACCTCCCCTCGATGTTCTGCCCGCAGTAACCTCTCATAGATCAAATGCAGCTGCGATGGCAAGTTAGCTGATACACAGAATTCCAGTCATCACTTGATGTGAATTAAAGGCTGAAAACAAGTTAAGTTAAGCCTTGCAACAGCATTTGTGGCATAAGGTTGATCACCACAGACAATAATTAGTTCTAAAAAGAATTAGCTTGAAAAACGGAAAATCATGGTTCCTAGAAGAACTTACAACGGAAATGTACATATGGTGCAATTTATATCAATCATCATGTTTAATTGCCACCTAAAGAAACTCAAAGCTGCTTCTGGTTTCTGCAAACAACACTTCCTCCAAACACAAGCTACGCCATATAATTTTAAGGAGGCCTGTAGTGTTTTAGGAAGTTTTGTAATGTTGAATAGATGCAGCAATAGATGGTATATAGTATATACTCATCTCTGTTGAGAAGCTGCAAAAGTTCCTCTTTGCCGTGATGAATTTTGTTGTTGTTTGGCATAAGATTTCATCTAATTCCTACACTGAAGCGCAGGGTTTGTCAGTCATGTTACCTTTATAATACAATATAATATAGGCTTATATGTGACCCTGGACCACAAAACCAGTCATAAGTAGCACGGGTATATTTGTAGCAATAGCCAACAATACATTGTATGGGTCAAAATGATAATTTTTCTTTTATGCCAAAAATCATTAGGATATTAAATAAAGATCATGTTCCATGAAGATATTTTGTAAATATATCAAAACTTCATTTTTTATTAGTAATATGCATTGCTAAGAACTAGAAATGTACAAAATATCTTCATGGAACAAGATCTTTACTTAATATCCTAATGATTTTTGGCATAAAAGAAAAATCTATCATTTTGACCCGTACAATGTATTGTTGGCTATTGCTACAAATATACCCGTGCTACTTATGACTGGTTTTGTGGTCCAGGATCACACAAATGTAAAGAATTCCTGCAATACCAGTTTGTTCAGCACAGGAAGGTGAGATTGCACGTCTGACTAAAGAACTATCTAACTAACTAAACATGTCATAGAATCTCTCAAAAATTTATCTCTCAACTCCTTCAAGTCCAAAATGTCAGTACATAAATTGTCAAACATTTAAAAAAAGAAACATGTTAATAAATGCAAATTCCGAATAATCAATCCAAATATTTCATAGGCCATCCTCACAGGCCGGTCACGCTCACCTGACTTTGACGTGTGCCAGGAGGTTAACATAACCACACATACAAAACCCGCGAAGAAGAAAAGTTTGCCATGCCAGGACCTCATCTCATCTCAGTCCACAGAAATGCCAGAATACTAGGCTACTCGTATGCTATTGAGAAGAAGGCAAAATCCTCAAGATATAACAAGTAAGAAAGGTTAGTTGCTGCTTCTTCCCCGCGACGTCTGGATGAACTGGAAAAATGTCACAATTTGACGAAAATCCTTCTGAAATGCATCCTACTTTCTGAGATTAGGCCAGCTACACGAATTGTCACGGATCGTGTTGTCAGTTGATGCCACACGAGGAATTTCGCTGTAGTCCGTTCACACCTTCAAACCGCAGCAGCTCCACCCTCCACCTGTCCGGTTTATGAATATTATTACAAACCCTGCATATTCATACAGACCATGCATATTCACGACGACGCGGCTGACAATAGTGTAGTATTCATTTTTACACATTGCGTTTAAACGTCTGTCAGATTATTTTCCCCCTCTATATCTATTTGTCTCGGATTTTGATATGGTAATATTATGTGTAGGCTATCTGCTTCAATATATCCCGTGAACTGTAAATCCCAAAGAGCGCTATTACCTATTATTATCTAGGCCTGCCTAAATAAAAACACATGGGCATTTTACATTACGATATAACGTTATTACTAAGTAATAACGACAATACAAGAGAACCTTCTAATTCGGTTCTCTTATTTTATAGTGTAACGTTAATCATGGAAATATTTACTGGTCACAGTCAGGTATTGGTTTGGTTTAAACTGGTTTATCAGTTTCTCGGAGCTGTTCTTCATCTGTGAAATTTAATTGAATGGTGACTGTCATATAGGATTGTATGTGGAAAAAGTGACACCTAGGGGTGCAATCCCTAACAACACTGAAAACGTGAACCTGTTACTAGTTTTGCATTAGCAGTTTTGGTAGTTTTCTTACTAGTTTTGCATTAGTCATGCGTTATGACTGTTTGCACTGTTCATTGAGTTCATTTTGAGACACCTTCACGGACAATCCATCTCCCCATGATCTGTTATAGACAAAATGAATCTGTAAAATTCAGACTTTAAGATCTTACTCCACCAAATGTAAGCAACTTAGTTAATTCATTTAAGAATTATTAATTTAATTAAAAAAAAATTCAATATACAGTAAATTACATATAAACGTGTATATACACAACATATGAGGTAGGTCCAGAAACTAGAAGAAATTGAAATTAGAAATTGAACTGGAATTGAAAAGGTGTTCTCAGTTGAGTTCTGAATGGCACAGGACCCTGCTTTTAAAATTAGTCACTAATCATAAATTCTTCATCATAAACTACAGGTTGTTCTATAAACCATATGAGTTGTTCAACAATCTTAATTTGTATCATGAGCAGCATATTAGTTTCACCACGGTAATGCATATTTGACCTAGTTTTGATAGGAGGTCTTTGATAGCATCTGCATTTAATACTTGCACAGACTCTACACAAGATGTTGCTTGTTCTTATAACTAGATGCAGTTGTTCTTGCTCAATCATACAAAAGGTATTAGAAAGCTGTATAATATTTTTTTTAAATGTACTTACGTACTTACTTTTGTAGTTATCTTCCAGGGTTAGTGGTGTTACGAGCTCTTTGCAGTCTGGTAGACTTGCCTGAATTAAACTACACATGCAGAGAAAAACAGTTGAGATCACCAAAATACTCATTATGAAACTTAAAGAAGAAGATTGCAGATTATTGTGCTCTGTAGATCAAGTAATAGTCCAGTCATATCCTCTCTCTCTCTCTCTCTCTCTCTCTCTCTCTCTCTCTCAATTCAATTCAGTTCAGTTCAGTTCAATTCAGATGAGCTTTATTGGCATGACTTGTATTGCCAAAGCATTATCCATTACACGAATAAGGAACAAATGGTCATATTATAGGGTACAAGGGGGCTAAAGGTGCCCCGGGGTAAAAGGTGCCTTTGATATTATTTTCATCTAAACCACTAGATGACACAAAAACGTGGTGTAGGCTAACACTTTTTAAAACATCCGCTTTTCAAGATGCACGTGTATATCGTCTGATCCTTGATGCCATCGCGCAAAGTTGATTCTGTGCTTACTTGATCTAATATTTTATGTTTTTTAAAATGTTGTAGATTTAAGTAGCAAATGAGAATTTTTGTCTATATAAAATATTTGTCTATATTTTAAGACAAAGGTCTTCTTTATGATTTTCAGTTTTGTTTAAGATAATTAAAGCAACAGTTTTTAAATAACAAAAGAATATGTAAAAGTATGGTATTTGGGGTAAAAAGCTGTTGGAGCTAAAGGCGCACAGTAATTAACATGATAATTAATAGATCGCTGACTTTTCCATTTGTTGACATGAATTGGTTAGATTCAGATGGTAAATATAATATATTATGTTGGGTGTCCATATTAGAGATAATCACCATGTTTAGAATGAAACCATCATATTTAAAAATATGATATTAATCATATTATATAATAAACTATCATTTGTTGTTACTGTCACAGTGCACACAGCGGGGAGAAACGAGGAACACTCAGACGAGGATAAAAAATTCAAAATAATAGTCTTTAATGATAACATCAGGGCAGGGCAAGACAAGGCAAGGCAAGGTTAACACAGACAGGAACACCGGGGAATAACGAGTAGACCAGACAAAATCTAACTAAACAGGCAGGAACTAAATACACATGACAATCACTGATAAATACTAAAACACGGCTGGACAAGACTTAACTAATAGTCACCCTTAACAAGGACAGGAACAAGACCAAATATGGACACAAGAGGTGGGAACACATGACACACACGACAGAGGACTGACAGTTACTACTGTAAATATATTCAATTATTATTGGATCTCCTTCAATACTTTAAGAATCTTTACTTATTAAAATGATTTTGTTTCTGTATTTTAAAATATATTTTTATATTAACATTTTAATGACATTTTTCAAAATAAGCAGAAAATAGTACAAACTCTATGCTAAAGTGATTGTTTTGAACAAGTATTAACTTAGACATTATTTTAAAAAACAGTATTTTAGCTGAAGTATTTGTATCAATACCGTGGGCCTTTTACCCCGTGCTGGTGGGCCTTTTACCCCGTGTGTGGGGTAAAAGGCCCCCCTTGCCCCCTCATATATTTATACGATTTTTAAAGAAAATAAACAACTTGAATGATTTATTTTTACACAAAATCTGTTGCTCCATTAATGTTCAATACAACGTATATATTTTTTTCTGCAATTATACATTTTAGGCGCAATTAATAGCACATTTTTTCTTAAGGGGGGCCTTTAGCCCCGTTGTACCCTACATAAACAAAACAAGAATAGATCTATAAAATAATTAAATAAGTACATGTATACTTTTTCTTTTATTTCCACAAACAAGAAAATTTTTTAATATTTAAGACATTGTTTAAAAAAAACAAAAAAAAAAAACTTTGTACAACATGTAAGAAATTATCTTGCTTCAGTTTGTCCACTGGCTCACAGTCTTAGTTTGAGACAGGCTGACATATCTTGCTGCTGTTGTGATCATTTTGGAATTTTCCCCTAAAATGTGACTTAATTTTTCTGCATTTGGTGATGCCATAAAATTTGGTTTAATTTGTTGGAATTTCAGGAAATATGTAGCTCTAATGTTGTGATAGTACACAGTGCAGAAAGAAATGTTCCTCTGTTCCACCTCTTTCTGTGAACACAGTCTCTGTTCTCGTGGCTGCCATCTTTGTCTGTGCTGTCCTCTCTCTATAGCCAGACAGTGATCGCTTAGTCTCTCTTTCTCTCTCACTCTATATGATGCAATGGTTTCTGTGAATACCACTTTGGCCAACTGGGATATGCTGCTGACCTTGAGTCTTTAGAAATTAGTACAGTCCCAAAAAACATTTAATGTAAAAGGTACAAATGTGAATTTATTTTCACCGCATATTAAAAACACACAGGAGAATGAATAAAGATTTATTTTTTTCCCCCACACATTGTTCTTTTTGTCATGGTGGTCCTTACAAATTTTATTGCAGAAAAGGTAATGGCATGTATTATTGATCGGATTTGTCCAAATCATTTAAAATCATTTGAGTTCATTTTTGTCCCTCATTAATGTACACACAGCACTCCATATTGACAGAAAAACACAGAATTATTGACATTTTTGCAGATTTATTAAAAAATAAAAACTGAAATATCACATGGTCCTAAGTATTCAGACCCTTTGCTCAGTATTTAGTAGAAGCAACCTTTTGATCTAATACAGCCATGAGTCTTTTTGGGAAAGATGCAACAAGTTTTTCACACCTGGATTTGGGGATCCTCTGCCATTCCTCCTTGCAGATCATCAACAGTTCTGTCAGGTTGGATGGTAAACGTTGGTGGACAGCCATTTTTAGGTCTCTCCAGAGATGCTCAATTGGGTTCAAGTCAGGGCTCTGGCTGGGCCATTCAAGAACAGTCACGGAGTTGTTGTGAAGCCACTCCTTCGTTATTTTAGCTGTGTGCTTAGGGTCATTGTCTTGTTGGAAGGTAAACCTTCGGCCCAGTCTGAGGTCCTGAGCACTCTGGAGAAGGTTTTCATCCAGGATATCCCTGTACTTGGCCGCATTCATCTTTCCCTCGATTGCAACCAGTCATCCAGTCCCTGCAGTGCCTGGTTTTCTCCACACATACCGCTTAGAATTAAGGCCAAAAAGTTCTATCTTGGTCTCATCAGACCAGAGAATCTTATTTCTCACCATTTTGGAGTCCTTCCATGCGGGCTTTCATGTGTCTTGCACTGAGGAGAGGCTTCCGTCGGGCCACTCTGCCATAAAGCCCCGACTGGTGGAGGGCTGCAGTGATGGTTGACTTTCTCCCATCTCCCGACTGCATCTCTGGAGCTCAGCCACCGTGATCTTTGGGTTCTTCTTTACCTCTCTCACCAAGGCTCTTCTCCCCCGATAGCTCAGTTTGGCCGGACGGCCAGCTCTAGGAAGGGTTCTGGTCGTCCCAAACGTCTTCCATTTAAGGATTATGGAGGCCACTGTGCTCTTAGGAACCTTAAGTGCAGCAGAAATGTTTTTGTAACCTTGGCCAGATCTGTGCCTTGCCACAATTCTGTCTCTGAACTCTTCAAGCAGTTCCTTTGACCTCATGATTCTCACTTGCTCTGACATGCACTGTGAGCTGTAAGGTCTTATATAGACAGGTGTGTGGCTTTCCTAATCAAGTCCAATCAGTATAATCAAACACAGCTGGACTCAAATGAAGGTGTAGAACCATCTCAAGGATGATCAGAAGAAATGGACAGCACCTGAGTTAAATATATGAGTGTCACAGCAAAGGGTCTGAATACTTAGGACCATGTGATATTTCAGTTTTTCTTTTTTAAATTGCAAAAATGTCAACAGTTCTGTGTTTTTCTGTCAATATGGGCTGCTGTGTGTACATTAATGAGGGGAAAAAATGAACTTAAATGATTTTAGCAAATGGCTGCAATATAACAAAGAGTGAAAAATTGAAGGGGGTCTGAATACTTTCCGTACCCACTGTATATCCAGTATTGATAATAACCTAATTCAACATGTGTGCACATTTATACACAGCAACGGAGGGCACAGATCTGTTCACTGTGCTAGTGCACGAGCTTGGTCATGCCCTCGGACTGATCCATTCATCTGCACGTCAATCTGTAATGCGTCCATACTACCAGGGGCCCCTAGGAGACCCACTACACTTCAGCCTGGGACATCATGACCTTCAACACATCACAGCTCTTTATGGTAACTGTCATTAAACACCTTGTTTGGAATCTCTGTTTGGCAATTACTCATAGGACCTTTTCTGCATGTGTATCTGTTTGTGAATTCAGGTAAGAGTGGAAACCATGTTCCAACTGACAAACCTCTTCTCGTGACGGAGGCTCAATTGCGTCACCGACATGGCGGAGTACACAGACTCACACACATGTACAGACACGCTCATAGCCATTTGGACAGGTAAGAAAGGATCAATTAAACCTTTTGAATTCAACATCAAATTAAAATCAAGCTTATACTAATGCATGTTCTTTATTGTGACAAATACTGGAAAACACATAGAAATCTGGACAGATTTTATAGGAATAACTGGATAAAAACTGGACATTATATACTAAATGACAGAGGATCTCACACACTACCAGACTTTATTGTGAAAACTAGTGTGCATGAGCCTCGTTGGTAAAAGGCACATGACAAATACATTATGTGTTCTAATATGGGCTAAAGTATGTTTGATATTTGAAATCCATCAACTCTGACTGCCCAAAATCTGCAGACTGGCTCTGACTTTCGCCAACAAGTACTGAGGAAATATGTGAACAAGAGTCATGTGTATTTATGCTTTAACATAGTAACAAAGTACCAAAGTAATGTAGTAACGAAGTAAATTCTGAAAACTGTTTCATGCTGGCTTTAAAGGCAAAAGATGTTTAAAGGGATAGTTCACCCAAAAATGAAAATTCGGTCATCATTTTGAAGGATGTTGGTAAAACAGTTGCCGATAGCCATAGACTTCCAAAGAGTTGTTGTTGATGTTTTTCCATACAATGGAAGTCAATGGCTACCAGCAACTTACCAGCATTCGTCAAAATATCTTCTTTTGTGTTCAAAACAGCAGATAAACTCATACAGGTTTGGAACAACTTGAGGGCAAGTAAATAAGGACAGAATTTTCACTTTTGGGTATATAACTATACCTTTGAATGTTCAAAGTCATGTTTCTTGGTTGTTTTATTTTTTATTAACCAAAACAAGTTTGTTTAAATGTTCAATGCATGAAGCATGAAGAGAAAAATCATATATTTTGAAATGTCTATTTTTGTCTTAAGTTCTGTGGATCGCTGTAACACCAGTTTTGATGCAGTTGCTAAGATTCGAGGAGAGATCTTCTTCTTTAAAGGTAGATACTTGAAGCTTTTAACTAATTTATGGAGTTATTTAATATATTAACACTTCCTCCACTTTTAGTGTTGTCATCTTCTTTGTACACTTGTTATTGTAACACTCTTTATCCATCCAGCCAGTGTCACCATTATGTGCAAATGATTTTTTTTTATATATATATTTCTCCTAATTTTTTATGTCTCTCTTACCTTTCTTCATGCATTTTGCAGGGAAGAACATGTGGAGAGTGAGCAGAGGTGGTCTGGTGTCAGTCAGGGCTGTTCCTGTACACAGACTTTGGTCGGCTCTTCCTTCGTCACTTCCTCCACTGCGAGCGGTTCTGGAAAGACACACAGATCATGCCATCATCTTTATCAGTGGTCAGTTTCCCAGCACAATCACATCACAAACAATTGTGCACCACACTTTTGAAAGTTAATTTATGTAATTTAAAGAGATTTATTTTACTTGGCCCCAGTGTAGATACAGGTGCATCTCAATAAAGAACCAAAGACTTAAACTACTTCAGTCTGTGTGCATTGAATTTATTTAATACACGAGTTTCACAATTTGAGTTGAATTACTGAAATAAATGAACTTTTCCACGACATTCTAATTTATTAAGATGCACCTGTAATTATAATATGGCAGTGGCTAAGTGCATATTGGGTAAATAGTAGTAAATTACAAAGTGTAAATAGTAGTAAGATGCTATTTTCACTTATAGTGTAAATGGCATTGGATGCTGTTCATACTTAGTGGCAGATACTATTTTCACCATAATGTATTGTAGTACAGTTACAGTATAAAACATCATGCAGTATTAAGTTCTGATCTGTGATATGCAAAGAATGGGGTCAGTAAAAGTGGATTCAAACTCGAGTTGATCATCTTTACTTTCCACACCACTATTCCTGTTACCAGATGGGTTTTTTTTGTTATATTGTCTGGTGGGCAGAGCTAGACTAAATAGCCTTTGTCAACAAGATGGGCTATTTGCACTTACTGTAATCTTATATTTTCACTTAAAACACATTTGCTATTTGCTATTTCCTATTTTTATGTGCAAGTTTTCATCAGTTACACCAAAGACTTGACACCGCTCTACTAAACATACATGTGCAGGTTCCCAGGTTTGGCTTTTTAAGGATCTGTCACTCCAAGAGGGTTTCCCTCAGCCTCTGTCTACTCTGGCTCCTGAGGACTCAGAAGGAGGGTGGCAAGGTTTGCACTGGGACCCAAAGCAGGGTGTGGTGTGGGGGTCTGTGAGAGAAGATGGAAAGAAAGGAGAGGAAAGCGAAGTCTGGAGAGAGCTCATTGAAGAAGGAGTGAATGGAATTATCATGGAGAATGACGACGAGAGAGAAAGGACTGGAGACTTTAAGGGTGTGATGCTTCAAGACCTTTAGTTAAAAACACATTATGCTGCATTGTGAATATATGTGTGTGACAGTGTTTTAGAGCGCTACTGATTTTTGAATTCTCTATCTCAATCAGGTTCAACCTACCTTTTCAAAGGCAATTCCTACTGGAAATTTACTCACCCAGGCTCCGCCCCTGCAGAAGGATACCCTCGGCTTCTGGCCACTGATTGGTTGGACTGCCCTCAGCTGTCCTCTTACAGCCCTGGCGACATCTCTTTGATCTCTCACTATGGTCAGCAGGAGCTTCGTGAGCAGAAAGGGCAAAGAATAATCGACCAGATCATTCACAAAGAAAAAACCGAAAGAGATAACCCTCTTCGCTGGGACTGTCCATGTCTAAACAGTGCAGTGACTCAAAGTGGACCTATTTTACTACTGCCCATTTTATTTCTGATCACTGGGGCTTGTTAATATTTTCCACATCCAAATTTACACAGTCATACATACCCCAAAATAACGTTTTCCTTGACTTCCAATCTCTAACCAAAGGAAGTGACTAAAATAGTTAGTAAGAAGATTTATAACAACCATTATACTGAGATTAAATTCTAAGATTAAAAAAACTTCATAGTGTTGTTACATGCAGTTTTACCAAACAACTGACTTTCTATCTCTGTTAATTCCTGTTTTAGTTGCTAAAACCCCTTTTAATGCTATCTTTCATATCAAAAGTCATGCGGTACATCAACAAATGAACCGATGTTAATGATTTACAGTTCAGAGTCTGTCAGCTCACTAAAGATTATGGAGACCTCAAATAATATTGTGCTATAATTTAGATGTGTAATGATATATTCATACAGTATTTTGATTATGACGATGCAGAGAGCAAATCTCATAAAATAATGTGATTTATTCATAGTTTTATTTGCTTTTTCAAATAACGTACTACCGGGCAGATGGAAGGATCTGTAAAGATCAGTAAAGTGTCATTTATAGAACAAATTGATTTCTATTGAAATTAAATAAAAATGAAAATGCTGTGTACATTTGATTTAATATATTTAATGGATACTATTATTATTAATATTTTATAAATAACATTCTCAATTTTCTTTATTTTACTTTTTAAATGTACCTAAAGATTGTACCAATAAAAAGAAAAATAAGAACATTATTTTATTTCACAATTACTTGCATATTGTGTCACCTCAGGAATTACCTGATCCCTAAAGTCCATAATTTTACTGTTTAAATCACTTCAAGTTACTGGCACCGGCATCACAAAAACAGCAAACTGTTGCACCACTTCTGAACATCCAGATGTTATGTGATAAGTGTCACAAAACAAGGCAGGAAACAACAGGTGAGTGCAAAACAAGATGGTTTATTGAAGGAGCGGGAAACTGGAACATGAGGAGCAAGGGCAGGTGAGTAATCAAATAGAAGGATAATTTCAGAGTTTTTAGCTGTGCACTGATGGTGTGTTTCAATGACAGGTTCATTGGAGAGCGCAGAGCAGGAACTCTGGAGTCGGTGGTGAATCAGATGGGAACCAGAAGGTAAATCAGAGCGAGGGCGTCCAGAATAGTCCATGTAGGTGAACAGTGGGGGGTGTTTATAGTGTGTCTTGATTGGTGACAGCAGGTGCGGGTGATCAGTATGCAGGTGATTGTCCTGGATGGTGACTGGAGTGATTGTGACGAATCCCTGACAATAAGATGTTCTATATAAAGTACTTGATCTCCAGGTGATGCAGCATAATAATCTGAAATCCTCTTCTGAAGTTCTACAATGTATACTTTGGTGGTCTTGACTGCAAAAACAATGCACATTAAAACTGAACTTTTTTTTTTTTTCTTCTGTTATTGCAGAACTCTGTGATGTGGTCAAGCACAGCTCATCTGACCAGAAGCCAAGTTTGGACAAATCGGATCAATAATGCATGCATGAACCATTTTTATGCAAACAAAATTGTAAGAACCATGACAAGAAAAACAATATGTGAAAGTAAAATTGAATAAAGAATATTTGTTGTTCATCATTGTGTGTGTGTGTGTGTGTGTGTACCTGTTACTTGCTTGAACTATTATCAGATAATAAAAATTGTTGTATGTTCAGTATTTTTTTTTTTTAAATGTACTTAAAGATTGTACCAATAAAAGAAAAATAAGAACATTATTTTATTTCACAATTACTTGCATATTGTGTCACCTCAGGAATTACCTGATCCCTAAAGTCCATAATTTTACTGTTTAAATCACTTCAAGTTACTGGCACCGGCATCACAAAAAAGCAAACTGTTGCATCACTTCTGAACATCCAGATGTTATGTGATAAGCTGTTCTATATAAAGTACTTGATCTCCAGGTGATGCAGCATAATAATCTGAAATCCTCTTCTGAAGTTCTACAATGTATACTTTGGTGGTCTTGACTGCAAAAACAATGCACATTAAAACTGAACTTTTTTTTTTTTTTTTTTCTTCTGTTATTGCAGAACTCTGTGATGTGGTCAAGCACAGCTCATCTGACCAGAAGCCAAGTTTGGACAAATCGGATCAATAATGCATGCATGAACCATTTTTATGCAAACAAAATTGTAAGAACCATGACAAGAAAAACAATATGTGAAAGTAAAATTGAATAAAGAATATTTGTTGTTCATCATTGTGTGTGTGTGTGTGTGTGTGTGTGTGTGTGTGTGTGTGTGTGTGTGTGTGTGTGTGTGTGTGTGTGTGTGTGTGTGTGTGTGTGTACCTGTTACTTGCTTGAACTATTATCAGATAATAAAAATTGTTGTATGTTCAGTATTTTTTTTTTTTAAATGTACTTAAAGATTGTACCAATAAAAGAAAAATAAGAACATTATTTTATTTCACAATTACTTGCATATTGTGTCACCTCAGGAATTACCTGATCCCTAAAGTCCATAATTTTACTGTTTAAATCACTTCAAGTTACTGGCACCGGCATCACAAAAAAGCAAACTGTTGCATCACTTCTGAACATCCAGATGTTATGTGATAAGCTGTTCTATATAAAGTACTTGATCTCCAGGTGATGCAGCATAATAATCTGAAATCCTCTTCTGAAGTTCTACAATGTATACTTTGGTGGTCTTGACTGCAAAAACAATGCACATTAAAACTGAACTTTTTTTTTTTTTCTTCTGTTATTGCAGAACTCTGTGATGTGGTCAAGCACAGCTCATCTGACCAGAAGCCAAGTTTGGACAAATCGGATCAATAATGCATGCATGAACCATTTTTATGCAAACAAAATTGTAAGAACCATGACAAGAAAAACAATATGTGAAAGTAAAATTGAATAAAGAATATTTGTTGTTCATCATTGTGTGTGTGTGTACCTGTTACTTGCTTGAACTATTATCAGATAATAAAAATTGTTGTATGTTCAGTATTTTTTTTTTTTTTTTTTTTTTTCTTCTGTTATTGCAGAATTACTTGCATATTGTGTCACCTCAGGAATTACCTGATCCCTAAAGTCCATAATTTTACTGTTTAAATCACTTCAAGTTACTGGCACCGGCATCACAAAAAAGCAAACTGTTGCATCACTTCTGAACATCCAGATGTTATGTGATAAGTGTCACAAAACAAGGCAGGAAACAACAGGTGAGTGCAAAACAAGATGGTTTATTGAAGGGAGCGGGAAACTGGAACATGAGGAGCAAGGGCAGGTGAGTAATCAAATAGAAGGATAATTTCAGAGTTTTTAGCTGTGCACTGATGGTGTGTTTCAATGACAGGTTCATTGGAGAGCGCAGAGCAGGAACTCTGGAGTCGGTGGTGAATCAGATGGGAACCAGAAGGTAAATCAGAGCGAGGGCGTCCAGAATAGTCCATGTAGGTGAACAGTGGGGGGTGTTTATAGTGTGTCTTGATTGGTGACAGCAGGTGCGGGTGATCAGTATGCAGGTGATTGTCCTGGATGGTGACTGGAGTGATTGTGACGAATCCCTGACAATAAGATGTTCTATATAAAGTACTTGTTCTCCAGGTGATGCAGTATAATAATCTGAAATTCTCTTCTGAAGTTCTACAATGTATACTTTGGTGGTCTTGACTGCTCTTTTGGGCCTGTTTAGTCTGAGTCAGGCATCTCTGCCAGACTGTAAGGAGCTCATAACACCACTAACCCTGGAGGATGACAAGAAAAGTGTAAGTGCGTTATTAATATATTTTAGAGCAAGTATTCTTTTATAGTATTAACGCTACTGGAGATTATATAAGGATCTTAAATTTCACAACTTCTTTTCTCTTCCAAATAGATCATGGGTAAATGGATCTTCCTTGAAGGCATAGCTGATCACCACTTATTTACAGATATCCTGAAGACTGTGAACAGCTCATGGGTAGAGTTTGGACCAAGCACTCTTGCAAACACTTTAACCGTCAGCCAAGGGAACATGCTGTAAGACTTTCCTGTTTATAACATGTTTTGCTAATCTGAATAAATTTTATGATGATGGCCAGCATTCTGAATCTGGTCTCTCTCTCTCTCCCTCTCAGAAAAGGAAAGTGTGAATTTAGCACCATCAACACAATTTTTAAAGATAATACTTTTTATGCCGATGGTAAGTTAACAAAAGCTTATTTCAGGTAATACTCATGGGTACTGAGCACTAATGAATGTTATGCTGGTGTTTGATCCACAGAGAATGACACAATATCAGAGGGCAAGTTCCTGCCATCCTGTCCTGACTGTACCACCGTAAGCTTCATCAGCCAATTCAAAAATGAGACCATGAAGTCTCTGTACTTTTTCAGTAAGTCACAAAATCCATAGATTACATGTTAAAATGATGTATTCCAAGACATTCATTTTTTTTGTCATCTTTGCTCCCGCAGAGAGAGAGAGCAACTCAACTCAGTCTGACATGGACACCTACTGGAAGCAAGCCGAGTGTCTTGGATTCAAAAGAGAAACCCAGTACTCCTATGATGGAGTAACAGGTCAGTTTGAGTTTCAAGTTCTTGTAGTTTTCAATGAAAGCAACAGTTATTAGTAGTGATTTTGAGAAAACAGCTCCAGGTCTTGTGAGAATCAATATCACACATGTATAAAACATGATTTCAGATACAGCTGTTACAGTTAAATCTGTCAAGAACATGTCCAAGTCATAATTTAACCCCAAAATCAAAAAGAAATCAGAATTAATTGACTCAATTAATTGCAAAAACAATGCACATTAAAAACTGAACTTTTTTTTTTTTTTTTTCCTTCTGTTATTGCAGAACTCTGTGATGTGGTCAAGCACAGCTCATCTGACCAGAAGCCAAGTTTGGACAAATCGGATCAATAATGCATGCATGAACCATTTTTATGCAAACAAAATTCGTAAGAACCATGACAAGAAAAACAATATGTGAAAGTAAAATTGAATAAAGAATATTTGTTGTTCATCATTGTGTGTGTGTACCTGTTACTTGCTTGAACTATTATCAGATAATAAAAATTGTTGTATGTTCAGTATTTTTTTTTGGGATTGTCCTCATTTCTAAAGGCTCATGGTCATTCTGACAGGTCAAAGTCCAGAGTTTTGCCCACTCAATTCATTTCAATTAACTAGAATTTACAGAACCGGTTGCAGCACTTCAGGAAGGAGGGGGGGAAAAAAGAAAAGAGAAATCCAGTTAACCAAATGTTGGAAAACCAAAAATAAAGTTGAACTAATTTTATTGCTTGGGCTTAGTTGAGAAGACATATATTACGTCTGCACAAATATATTTTAAAAACATTAAATAATGGTCATTTTCAGAATGCTAAATGTTGACTAAACTAATAAAAACAAATCCAGCCAACATGGAGATCATCCGCTCGTGCACGAGCCTGAGTGACTTCGTGGGAGAAACAGTGCCGCCATCTTGTAAAGTTCACGTGTCCGGTATGTCAAGTGGCACTTAAAGGGATAGTTCACCCAAAAATGAAAATTCTGTCATTTACTCACTCTCAAGTAGTTCCAAACCTGTACGAATGTATTTGTTCTGCTGAACACAAAAGAAGATATTCTGAAGAATGTGGGAAACGGAGCAGTTCTGGGGCACCATTGACTTCCATAGTATTTTTTTTCCCTACTATGGAAGTCAATGGTGCCCCAAAACAACCGGGTTACAAACTTTCTTCAAAATATCTTCAGCAGAACAAAGACATTCATACAGGTTTGGAACTACTTGAGGGAGAGTAAATGATGACTGAATTTTCATTTTTGGGTGAACTATCCCTTTTATACTAACTTTAGACTGAATAAACCTATTTAAAACGTGTATATATTCATACACAAACGTAAGTTACATCATATAGCTTACGTGACGTTATGTGAAGAGATCGCACGGTCTTTCTTTTATCCACCTTTTTCTTGATGTAAAAATGGGCGTGGCCATTTGTAAGTTCTATGGGTCTAGCTTCCGTCTCCAGCTATTTTTAGTTGCACAAAACAGTTCGTTTTACTGCTTGATATTGAAAATTGGTGTGTCTCATATTACACACACACACACACACACATATATATATATATATATATATATACATTTTTATAGTTTAAAAAAATTAAAAATTATTAACTGGTGTTTATCAATGACTAAAAACACACACTTTACAACACATATCCTTTTTTAAATAATCTCTATTCATAACATTTTTCATATAAACTAAACGTACAGGAATGAAGAAAAAAGTCACCTAAATCTTTGATGGCCTAAGGGTCAGTAAATTAACAGCAATTTTTCATTTTTGGGTGAACTATCCCTTTAAAGCTCCAGTTGACAAACATTACATCTGTAATACAACTGCAAAATTCAGTTTAAACTTTGTTTAATGAACTAAGAAAAAACTAAACAAGCTAAACAAACTGTTAGCAAACAAACATTTACAAATATTAGGGTCCCACTTTATATTAGGTGGCCTTAACTACAATGTACTTGCATTTAAATTACTTATTTGATACAATGCACTTATTGTGTACATGCATGTTTTTACATTGTATTTATATTTTAAAAAATACCTATATGTAATTACATCTGTAATTAATTTCTACAATTAAATTTATAATTACACTGTTGACCAATCCCTTACAGCTCAACCCACCCTTAAACCTACCCAGACAACCAAACCTGTCCCTGACCTTACCCGTATCCCACCTCAGTAGCAGCAATAGTGTTTTGCAATACAATATGACCACAATAAGTACATTGTACTTATTTTTTGATGTAAGTACATAGTAGTTAAGGCCACCTAATATAAAGTGTGACCAATATTAGTACTGTTCACAATTACATCTTTAAAATGAGGCAGAAGTAAAAAAAAAAAAAACATTGAACCAGGTGTTACAGTACACTGTAAAAAGTGAAAGTTGATTTAACTTAGAAAAATTGAGGAAACCCGTTGCCTTAAAATTAAGTACATAATTTAAAAAAAAAAGTTAAGTGAACTTGACAATTCAATTTAATTATCATTTACTTAAAAATTAAGGCAACGGGTTTCCTCAATTTTTTTTTAAGTTAAGTCAACATCACTTTTTACAGTGTATACAAAATCAAATCAACACTGTAAAAAATGTACCGTAGAATTTACAGGATGTTACTGGCAAAAAAGTTGCCAATAAAATCTTGTAAAAATGATGGTAATTGCTGTAAAATGGATTACAGTATAATACTGCAAAGCAAATCACAGTTAATTTCTTTATATGAAATACAGTCATTTGTAGTATTTTTTACAGTAACATTGAATTAAACTTGTAGTTTATATTACAGCAATATTTTGTAATCTCGCGAAAGTACAGTATTTACCTGGCAACAAAAGTTGCCAATAAAATCCTGTAAATACCCCTAAATCCAAGATGATGTTGTAATAATTTAACAATGAAAATGCTGCAAAGAATAATTTTAACAGTAAACTGTAAAATACTGATTTAAATGAATTATCATGAGAACTATCTTAATACATTTACAAATGAATAAAAACCAAGTCAAAGATGTTGCAAATAAATATTTATTAAAACTGGCAGAAAGACATTGCAAGGCTTTTACTGGTAAAAATAAAAATGTCAGTCTTTCAACAGTTAAAATCTTATCATAAAAATAGCATAGCATCACAAAATAACTACAAATAACTGTTATATCACAAAAAATAAGCCATATTCTGAGTAGAACATTTACTTTCTATAAAAAAATTAAGGTCAATCAACAGAATTTGTATAATTTTGGTTAAAGGATTAAAATAAAATGCTGGAATCAACATTATACCACAAATTCTGTTGTTTGAGCTTATGTTATATTAAATTTAGAATATTCCTGCAAAAGACAATTTAATAAATACATACTGAAAGTCCATCAACTTTCTGAGATGAGCACACACATGAGGGTTGTCCCTCTTCTCTGAGACCTTTCCACTTGTTTTGCCTCTCTGTATCCGTCTTGTATCCAGTGAGTGTTGTGATTCCAACAAAACATCTGCACATAAAAACAAGCAGAAGCTTTAGAATAAAGTTCAGTATTGAATGAAACTAGCTCAATAAAATAAATGTAAAAATGCCACTTATACAATACAATCAGCATTTACCAGTACTTAAACTAAATAAGTAACCTTTTTCACAAATGAAATTACTCAAGTAAAACATTTTACCTTTGAAATTAATTCAAGTGTGCAAAAGTCCCCTGCACCCGGGACGCCAGGCTGAAGTTGTAATAAGACTGAAATTCCAGCCGCAAAGTTGAGGTGTGTATTCACAACCATGTGACCCTCGAATAGGCCTAGTCAAAAGCCACTGGGTGCACCTGAAATGAATAAATAGAAGCAATAATGTAACTTACAATGCAGTATTTCAATTTAAAATGTAATCTAAAATACAAGTTTATCAAATGATTTACAACAGAATTAATACATTACCTAATATAATCAGCTTCAGAGAGTCTTGAAGCATCAAACGTTTCTCCACATCAGCTGCTATTCTTTGCACCTACAAGAAATAATGAAAATTATCTTGTGATTTAAAAAAAAAAAATGCATTTACATAAATGAGACCAAAATGAACACCCAAAAAGGCATATATTTGAAAATAAATTTTACATTTGATTAATAAATAATTTATAATGCAAAATTACAACTGTGTTATGACATTAATGTTTTACATTAATTTTTGAAATTACAAGAAACGTTGTAAAAATGCAATGATACTTTTTTAACGTGAAACTAAACCGCCATTAGATGGCAGCAAATAATTTAATGAGTGAGTCAATTGAGTCATTCATTGAACCGATTCGTTCAGGATGCTGAATCATTCAGTATAAACACCCCTGAGTTTTGCTTTTATCTTTGTTTGGAACGATTTTCGTTGGTGAAATAAAACAACAGTCAATATTGTGTCTAAAAAGTAAGTAACTTAATGTTAACTAATTGTTTATTGAACTACGTAACATTTGCAATCGTGATAATCAGCAAAAGATGATCTGTTGTTGACATTGTTACAGATCACTTGTTATGCTACTTAACAATATCATGTGTTATAAATAAACTCAACAGTTTGAACATTTACCTCATGTTTCTTCCGTGAGTTTATGTGTGCTGTTAACGTTATTTGTTTTGATGTTGAATGTAACATTAGCAAAATCAGAATCAGTCTCGCGATTCGATGCTTCCCTAGTTATTTTTTTTTTTCAGGCTAACTTGTCCAATCCGGTATGTAACGTTAAAGATGTATTTCACAAAAAAATTGTCCCAGACAAGCTTTAATGTCGAGTACAACTACAGTGGCAGTAGACACAAATTCTCATTTACATGTTGTTTCTAATTATAGTAAGATGTCAGGTCAATATGGGACAGTTGAACACATAAACAAATGAAATTTCACATATTTTGCTGTTCGTCAGTTATTTCGACAGATAGAAGTTAACAATGTCAATCGTTCACACTGGGCATTACGTTAAAAGTTGGGTAAACACGACTTTAAATGCTCTCAATAAGAAAATTAAACTGCCAAAATGAGAAAAATGCAGCATTCAGCCTAACTATGCTATGATAGCAATTTCCATTTTACTGCACATACCAAGGCCGCTTGTCTAAATGTGTGATAGCAGGCTATTGTTACATGATTTAACTTATACATTAACTTAAATAAATATAAAAGGATATATTTCTTAAGTGAATTTACCAGGAATTATGAATAACGCCTCTAATCTTCAATAGTTCTGGCACTGCTCCAGTCGGCTGGATTTCAGATTTGAACGATGCGCGCACAATCCCATAATGCCACCCTACAGTAAAGTAGTGTAAAAAGCAGGAGCTACAGTGATAACACCTGCTTCTTGTAAATTAATTACAGTTGACATAGAAATATACAGTTAACAACTGTAAAACCTTATTTGACCCATAATGCATTGCGAATTACAGCTAAATCTTGTAAAATGTTTAAACAGTAAAATTCTGTAAAATTTTGCTGTAGAAACTACAGCAATTTTTTACAGTGAAGTCACCTTTATTTACATAGCGCTTTATACAATACTGATTGTGTCAAAGCAGCTTTACAGAGTCAAACAGGAAAATACACTGTAAAAAGTGATAAATTGACTTAACTTTAAAAAATTTAGGAAACCCGTTGCCTTAAAATGATTAAGTAAATAATAATTAAAAAAAAAAAGTTAAGTGAACTTGACAATGCTGATCATTAAATGATCATTTACTTAAAAAAACTGAGGAAACCCATTGCCTTAAAATTAAGTTAAGTCAACTTATCACTTTTTACAGTGTAGTTTGTCAATAATGCAAGAGTACAATAAGCCATTATTCCAGTTAAAGTCAGTTCAATGGTGATTCAGTGTTGACATCATCCAGTTCAGCTCTCTTCCAATACACTGTAAAAAGTGATAAGTTGACTTAACTTAATTTTAAGGCAATGGGTTTCCTCAGTTTTTTTCAAGTAAATGATAATTTAAAAAAATAAGTTAATTGAATTGTCAAGTTCACTTAACTTTTTAAAAACAAATTATGTACTTAATTTTAAGGCAACGGGTTTCCTCAATTTTTTTAAGTTAAGTCAACTTATCACTTTTTACAGTGTAGGTGCTGATCCACCATCTGATCTGGATACGGACTGGATCTGGGTGACTGCAGTGACCATCTGATCTGGATACGGACTGGATCTGAGTGACTGCAGTGACCATCTGATCTGGATACGGACTGGATCTGAGTGACTGCAGTGACCATCTGATCTGGATACGTACTGGGTGGCAATATTCACATCGGAATAAGAATGAAACAGACTAATATTAGCGTAGATGCCACTGAGAACAGTAAAGCACATTATAATTGTAGGAAAAACTCAAAACATTTACACACATTACCTGGAATGAAAACAATAAACTCCTATTCTTGAAAGTACACACACAGTATGTAGTTGCAGTGGAGTGGTCTGGTCACGTGCCAGTGTTTGGTGCCTTGGAAGAACTGACTGGGTAGCATCTGAAATCTTGCAACGATGACAAAGTACCAATGAAACCTTTGGCCACACCCTGATGGAGAAAGAAAAGTACATTTTAAGTTCAAAAAATTAAATGATGCCTTTTAAATCATTTACAATGTATCAATATCATTTAATTAAATTTGTGATGAGAAAGAAGTTGCAACCTTTTTTTTTTCCATTGCACAACAGGGAGCATTGATGTTGACTGGATTTGTAATAGAACATGTATATTTCACATCATAGGGCTAAGTTACCTCAAATAGCATAAAATAATATAAAAATATAACGGTCCTGCCTGTTGATGATAAATGGTGACGTTTTACAAATTGATTGATCAGTTGTCCCAGTGTTTACTGAGCCAAAGTCTTTCCCTGTGCAGGGACTCGTGTGCACTAGTGATTCACTACCTAGGGAACTGACTGAGAGGCTTTGTGAACGGCCGTGTGAAACGATTCAGTTGTTCATTTTCATTCAGAATGACTAACTTCTCTTCCAAAGCGCCTTCACAGACCAGAAACGCAGTGAAAAAGCGACATTTCACCGTGGCTTGTTGTTAGTCACGTTTAATGTCGTCTTTTACTTCACGGGACAATTGCAAAAGTTTACACATGCAAGAACCCATTCAACACGCCCATGTTAACTTCAAATGAGCGCAATACTGTGGTTTACATTAAGTTAACGTTACACGTTTCATAGATTTCGGTTAACGTTAGTCGTATTAAGCATAATGGCTTATCCACCTTTTTCTTCAACGCGGAAGTAAGCCTATAGGGTGAGACTTCCGGTTCATTAAAAAGTGAAAGTGAAAGTGAAGTGACATACGGCCAAGTATGGTGACCCATACTCGGAATTTGTGCTCTGCATTTAACCCATCCAACGTGCACACACACAGCAGTGAACACACACACACTGTGAACACACACCCAGAGCAGTGGACAGCCATTTATGCTGCGGCACCCGGGGAGCAGTTGGGGGTTCAGTGCCTTGCTCAAGGGCACCTCAGTCATGGTATTGAGGGTGGAGAGAGCGCTGAACATTCACTCCCCCCACCTACAATTCCTGCCGGCCCGAGACTCAAACTCACAACCTTTGGATTACGAGTCCGACTCTCTAACCATTAGGCCACGACTTCCCCATTAGCCGCTATAGGTAAATAACAAGGAGAATAACAACGTGCAGTAAACGGTAAAACTGTTTGCACTACACACCAGTGTGTTCATAATTAAGATAATACATTAAAATAATATGATAAGACACACCCATTTTCAATATCAAGCAGTAAAACGAACTGTTTTGTGCAACTAAAAATAGCTGGAGACAGAAGCTAGACCCATAGAACTTACAAATGGCCACGCCCATTTTTACATCAAGAAAAAGGTGGATAAAAGAAAGACCGTGCGATGTCTTCATATCTTTTAACGTCACGGAAACACAAAAAAATGTCTTACAAAAGGCCAGAATGAGCTAAAGTTCATTATAGTAACACAGCTTTTGATATGAAGTATTTTATGGATTAAACGAGGTGAAAGACCACATCACTGAAATTCAGATAGCACACGAACGTCTGCAAGATGTCTGTTAAAGATCTCTTGATCTGGAAAGCATCTGCTGTCTATAAACGTCTGACAGATGTCTTTCAGATGTCAGTTTTACATACATTATAAATGATAAACATCTTAAAGACATCTAATAGACGTCTATTTGACATCTAAAAGGAAACATCCTATAGACGTATTGCAGATGAGCAAACACCCTAAAAAATACGTCTTGCAGATGTAAATACAGACGTCAAATAGACGTCTCCGAGATGTATGTGTGCTATCAGGGAGACATATCATACAACTCTTATTCGATGCTTTTATAGGCTATATGATGTAACTTTTACGTTTGTGTATAAATATATACGTTTTAAATAAAACATTTACACCTTTTAAATATACGTTTATTCAGTCTAAAGTTAAGTATTAAGTGCCACTTACCTGACGTCCGAACTTGAAATACACTTATCCACTTTTCTTCGGATATACAACTCATAAAACACTTTCTAAATGTCCACTCCAAAAAATCGAATATGTTGCATGATTTTTTCCCCGTTAAATTTAGTCTAAAAAAAACAACAACATTTATTTAGTGAAACTTACCTGACGCGTGAACTTCACTGTTTCTCCCGCGAAGTCACTCAGGCCGGTGCATATGCTGATGATCTCAATGTTGGCTGGATTTGTTTTTATTAGTTTAAATTCAGAATGCTAAATGTGGACTGGATTTGATAATGACCATTAATTTAATGTTTTTAAAATATATATTTTTAAAAACATTAAAGTGCTGAAGTGCTGCAACAGGTTCTGTAGATTCTAGTTAATTGAAATGAATTGAGTGGGCAAAACTCTGGACTTTGACCTGTCAGAATGACCATGAGCCTTTAGAAATGAGGACAATCCCAAAAAATACTGAACATACAACATAATTTTTATTATCTGATAATATTTCAAGCAAGTAACAGGTACACACACACACACAATGATGAATAACAAATATTCTTTATTCAATTTTACTTTCACATATTGTTTTTCTTGTCATGGTTCTTACGAATTTTGTTTGCATAAAAATGGTTCATGCATGCATTATTGATCTGATTTGTCCAAACTTGTATTCTGGTCAGATGAGCTGTGCTTGACCACATCACAGAGTTCTGCAATAACAGAAGAAGAAAAAAAAGTTTTTTCAGTTTTCTTAATGTGCATTCTTTTTGCAATTAATTGAGTGTCAATTAATTCTGATTTCTTTTTGATTTTGGGGTTAAATTATGACTTGGACATGTTCTTGACAGATTTAACTGTAACAGCTGTATCTGAAATCATGTTTTATACATGTGTGATATTGATTCTCACAAGACCAGGAGCTGTTTTCTCAAAATCACTACTAATAACTGTTGCTTTCATTGAAAACTACAAGAACTTGAAACTCAAACTGACCTGTTACTCCATCATAGGAGTACTGGGTTTCTCTTTTGAATCCAAGACACTCGGCTTGCTTCCAGTAGGTGTCCATGTCAGACTGAGTTGAGTTGCTCTCTCTCTCTGCGGGAGCAAAGACGACAAAAAATGAATGTCTTGGAATACATACTTTTAACATGTAATCTATGGATTTTGTGACTTACTGAAAAAGTACAGAGACTTTATGGTCTCATTTTTGAATTGGCTGATGAAGCTTATGGTGGTACAGTCAGGACAGGATGGCAGGAACTTGCCCTCTGATATTGTGTCATTCTCTGTGGATCAAACACCAGCATAACATTCATTAGTGCTCAGTACCCATGAGTATTACCTGAAATAAGCTTTTGTTAACTTACCATTGGCATAAAAAGTATTATCTTTAAAAATTGTGTTGATGGTGCTAAATTCACACTTTCCTTTTCTGAGAGGAGAGAGAGAGACCAGATTCAGAATGCTGGCCATCATCATAACATTTATTCAGATTAGCAAAACATGTTATAAACAGGAAAGTCTTACAGCATGTTCCCTTGGCTGAGGGTTAAAGTGTTTGCAAGAGTGCTTGGTCCAAACTCTACCCATGAGCTGTTCACAGTCTTCAGGTTATCTGTAAATAAGTGGTGATCAGCTATGCCTTCAAGGAAGATCCATTTACCCATGATCTATTTGGAAGAGAAAAGAAGTTGTGAAATTTAAGATCCTTATATAATCTCCAGTAGCGTTAATACTATAAAAGAATACTTGCTCTAAAATATATTAATAACGCACTTACACTTTTCTTGTCATCCTCCAGGGTTAGTGGTGTTATGAGCTCCTTACAGTCTGGCAGAGATGCCTGACTCAGACTAAACAGGCCCAAAAGAGCAGTCAAGACCACCAAAGTATACATTGTAGAACTTCAGAAGAGGATTTCAGATTATTATGCTGCATCACCTGGAGATCAAGTACTTTATATAGAACAGCTTATCACATAACATCTGGATGTTCAGAAGTGATGCAACAGTTTGCTTTTTTTTGTGATGCCGGTGCCAGTAACTTGAAGTGATTTAAACGGGGAAAATTGTGGACTTTAGGGATCAGGTAATTCCTGAGGTGACACAATATGCAAGTAATTGTGAAATAAAATAATGTTCTTATTTTTCTTTTTATTGGTACAATCTTTAAGTACATTTAAAAAAAAATAAAAATAGAGAAAATTGATAAACAAAAATGTTATTTATAAAATATATTAATAATAATAGTATCCATAAAATATATTAAATCAAATGTACACAGCATTTTCATTTTTATTTAATTACGATAGAGTTTGTTCTGTAAATGACACTTTACTGATCTTTACAGATCCTTCCATCTGCCCGGTAGTACGTTATTTGAAAAAAGCAAATAAAACTATGAATAAATCACATTATTTTATGAGATTTGCTCTCTGCATCGTCATAATCAAAATACTGTATGAATATATCATTACACATCTAAATTATAGCACAATATTATTTGAGGTCTCCATAATCTTTAGTGAGCTGACAGACTCTGAACTGTAAATCATTAACATCGGTTCATTTGTTGATGTACCGCATGACTTTTGATATGAAAGATAGCATTAAAAGGGGTTTTAGCAACTAAAACAGGAATTAACAGAGATAGAAAGTCAGTTGTTTGGTAAAACTGCATGTAACAACACTATGAAGTTTTTTTAATCTTAGAATTTAATCTCAGTATAATGGTTGTTATAAATCTTCTTACTAACTATTTTAGTCACTTCCTTTGGTTAGAGATTGGAAGTCAAGGAAAACTTTATTTTGGGGTATGTATGACTGTGTAAATTTGGATGTGGAAAATATTAACAAGCCCCAGTGATCAGAAATAAAATGGGCAGTAGTAAAATAGGTCCACTTTGAGTCACTGCACTGTTTAGACATGGACAGTCCCAGCGAAGAGGGTTATCTCTTTCGGTTTTTTCTTTGTGAATGATCTGGTCGATTATTCTTTGCCCTTTCTGCTCACGAAGCTCCTGCTGACCATAGTGAGAGATCAAAGAGATGTCGCCAGGGCTGTAAGAGGACGGCTGAGGGCAGTCCAACCAATCAGTGGCCAGAAGCCGAGGGTATCCTTCTGCAGGGGCGGAGCCTGGGTGAGTAAATTTCCAGTAGGAATTGCCTTTGAAAAGGTAGGTTGAACCTGATTGAGATAGAGAATTCAAAAATCAGTAGCGCTCTAAAACACTGTCACACACATATATTCACAATGCAGCATAATGTGTTTTTAACTAAAGGTCTTGAAGCATCACACCCTTAAAGTCTCCAGTCCTTTCTCTCTCGTCGTCATTCTCCATGATAATTCCATTCACTCCTTCTTCAATGAGCTCTCTCCAGACTTCGCTTTCCTCTCCTTTCTTTCCATCTTCTCTCACAGACCCCCACACCACACCCTGCTTTGGGTCCCAGTGCAAACCTTGCCACCCTCCTTCTGAGTCCTCAGGAGCCAGAGTAGACAGAGGCTGAGGGAAACCCTCTTGGAGTGACAGATCCTTAAAAAGCCAAACCTGGGAACCTGCACATGTATGTTTAGTAGAGCGGTGTCAAGTCTTTGGTGTAACTGATGAAAACTTGCACATAAAAATAGGAAATAGCAAATGTGTTTTAAGTGAAAATATAAGATTACAGTAAGTGCAAATAGCCCATCTTGTTGACAAAGGCTATTTAGTCTAGCTCTGCCCACCAGACAATATAACAAAAAAACCCATCTGGTAACAGGAATAGTGGTGTGGAAAGTAAAGATGATCAACTCGAGTTTGAATCCACTTTTACTGACCCCATTCTTTGCATATCACAGATCAGAACTTAATACTGCATGATGTTTTATACTGTAACTGTACTACAATACATTATGGTGAAAATAGTATCTGCCACTAAGTATGAATAGCATCCAATGCCATTTACACTATAAGTGAAAATAGCATCTTACTACTATTTACACTTTGTAATTTACTACTATTTACCCAATATGCACTTAGCCACTGCCATATTATAATTACAGGTGCATCTTAATAAATTAGAATGTCGTGGAAAAGTTCATTTATTTCAGTAATTCAACTCAAATTGTGAAACTCGTGTATTAAATAAATTCAATGCACACAGACTGAAGTAGTTTAAGTCTTTGGTTCTTTATTGAGATGCACCTGTATCTACACTGGGGCCAAGTAAAATAAATCTCTTTAAATTACATAAATTAACTTTCAAAAGTGTGGTGCACAATTGTTTGTGATGTGATTGTGCTGGGAAACTGACCACTGATAAAGATGATGGCATGATCTGTGTGTCTTTCCAGAACCGCTCGCAGTGGAGGAAGTGACGAAGGAAGAGCCGACCAAAGTCTGTGTACAGGAACAGCCCTGACTGACACCAGACCACCTCTGCTCACTCTCCACATGTTCTGCCCTGCAAAATGCATGAAGAAAGGTAAGAGAGACATAAAAAATTAGGAGAAATATATATATAAAAAAAATCATTTGCACATAATGGTGACACTGGCTGGATGGATAAAGAGTGTTACAATAACAAGTGTACAAAGAAGATGACAACACTAAAAGTGGAGGAAGTGTTAATATATTAAATAACTCCATAAATTAGTTAAAAGCTTCAAGTATCTACCTTTAAAGAAGAAGATCTCTCCTCGAATCTTAGCAACTGCATCAAAACTGGTGTTACAGCGATCCACAGAACTTAAGACAAAAATAGACATTTCAAAATATATGATTTTTCTCTTCATGCTTCATGCATTGAACATTTAAACAAACTTGTTTTGGTTAATAAAAAATAAAACAACCAAGAAACATGACTTTGAACATTCAAAGGTATAGTTATATACCCAAAAGTGAAAATTCTGTCCTTATTTACTTGCCCTCAAGCTGTTCCAAACCTGTATGAGTTTCTCTGTTGTGTTGAACACAAAAGAAGATATTTTGACGAATGCTGGTAAGTTGCTGGTAGCCATTGACTTCCATTGTATGGAAAAACAACAACAACAACTCTTTGGAAGTCTATGGCTATCGGCAACTGTTTTACCAACATCCTTCAAAATGATGACCGAATTTTCATTTTTGGGTGAACTATCCCTTTAAACATCTTTTGCCTTTAAAGCCAGCATGAAACAGTTTTCAGAATTTACTTCGTTACTACATTACTTTGGTACTTTGTTACTATGTTAAAGCATAAATACACATGACTCTTGTTCACATATTTCCTCAGTACTTGTTGGCGAAAGTCAGAGCCAGTCTGCAGATTTTGGGCAGTCAGAGTTGATGGATTTCAAATATCAAACATACTTTAGCCCATATTAGAACACATAATGTATTTGTCATGTGTTTTACCAACGAGGCTCATGCACACTAGTTTTCACAATAAAGTCTGGTAGTGTGTGAGATCCTCTGTCATTTAGTATATAATGTCCAGTTTTTATCCAGTTATTCCTATAAAATCTGTCCAGATTTCTATGTGTTTTCCAGTATTTGTCACAATAAAGAACATGCATTAGTATAAGCTTGATTTTAATTTGATGTTGAATTCAAAAGGTTTAATTGATCCTTTCTTACCTGTCCAAATGGCTATGAGCGTGTCTGTACATGTGTGTGAGTCTGTGTACTCCGCCATGTCGGTGACGCAATTGAGCCTCCGTCACGAGAAGAGGTTTGTCAGTTGGAACATGGTTTCCACTCTTACCTGAATTCACAAACAGATACACATGCAGAAAAGGTCCTATGAGTAATTGCCAAACAGAGATTCCAAACAAGGTGTTTAATGACAGTTACCATAAAGAGCTGTGATGTGTTGAAGGTCATGATGTCCCAGGCTGAAGTGTAGTGGGTCTCCTAGGGGCCCCTGGTAGTATGGACGCATTACAGATTGACGTGCAGATGAATGGATCAGTCCGAGGGCATGACCAAGCTCGTGCACTAGCACAGTGAACAGATCTGTGCCCTCCGTTGCTGTGTATAAATGTGCACACATGTTGAATTAGGTTATTATCAATACTGGATATACAGTGGGTACGGAAAGTATTCAGACCCCCTTCAATTTTTCACTCTTTGTTATATTGCAGCCATTTGCTAAAATCATTTAAGTTCATTTTTTTTCCCTCATTAATGTACACACAGCAGCCCATATTGACAGAAAAACACAGAACTGTTGACATTTTTGCAGATTTATTAAAAAAGAAAAACTGAAATATCACATGGTCCTAAGTATTCAGACCCTTTGCTGTGACACTCATATATTTAACTCAGGTGCTGTCCATTTCTTCTGATCATCCTTGAGATGGTTCTACACCTTCATTTGAGTCCAGCTGTGTTTGATTATACTGATTGGACTTGATTAGGAAAGCCACACACCTGTCTATATAAGACCTTACAGCTCACAGTGCATGTCAGAGCAAGTGAGAATCATGAGGTCAAAGGAACTGCTTGAAGAGTTCAGAGACAGAATTGTGGCAAGGCACAGATCTGGCCAAGGTTACAAAAACATTTCTGCTGCACTTAAGGTTCCTAAGAGCACAGTGGCCTCCATAATCCTTAAATGGAAGACGTTTGGGACCAGAACCCTTCCTAGAGCTGGCCGCCCGGCCAAACTGAGCTATCGGGGGAGAAGAGCCTTGGTGAGAGAGGTAAAGAAGAACCCAAAGATCACGGTGGCTGAGCTCCAGAGATGCAGTCGGGAGATGGGAGAAAGTTGTAGAAAGTCAACCATCACTGCAGCCCTCCACCAGTCGGGGCTTTATGGCAGAGTGGCCCGACGGAAGCCTCTCCTCAGTGCAAGACTGGTTGCAATCGAGGGAAAGATGAATGCGGCCAAGTACAGGGATATCCTGGACGAAAACCTTCTCCAGAGTGCTCAGGACCTCAGACTGGGCCGAAGGTTTACCTTCCAACAAGACAATGACCCTAAGCACACAGCTAAAATAACGAAGGAGTGGCTTCACAACAACTCAGTGACTGTTCTTGAATGGCCCAGCCAGAGCCCTGACTTAAACCCAATTGAGCATCTCTGGAGAGACCTAAAAATGGCTGTCCACCAACGTTTACCATCCAACCTGACAGAACTGGAGAGGATCTGCAAGGAGGAATGGTAGAGGATCCCCAAATCCAGGTGTGAAAAACTTGTTGCATCTTTCCCAAAAAGACTCATGGCTGTATTAGATCAAAAGGGTGCTTCTACTAAATACTGAGCAAAGGGTCTGAATACTTAGGACCATGTGATATTTCAGTTTTATTTTTAATAAATCTGCAAAATGTCAACAATTCTGTGTTTTTCTGTCAATATGGGGTGCTGTGTGTACATTAATGAGGAAAAAAAATGAACTTAAATGATTTTAAATGGCTGCAATATAACAAAAAGTGAAAAATCTAAGGGGGTCTGAATACTTTCCGTACCCACTGTGTGTATATATATATATATATATATATATATATATATCAGCTGATATTGAATATTTAACCCTATTAGACTAAAGGTCTACTGTATCAAATTTGATACGCAAACTTCAAAGGCCTTTTTTAATGTGAATGTATTAACAACTTTTAAATTGTTACAATATTGCAAGATGAAGTTACTGGACTGAAGCAACTTGGGTTTATTTGACTATCCATACATAAAAAAAAAAAAAAAAATCATATTAAACTTGTATCAGATATGATACACCAAGCTTCTGAGCAATGTATCATTCATCATTGTATTACATTGCATTTATATTTTATTTTTTATTTTTGGCCATTGCATGAAAATTATTGGCCTGTACTGTCCTGTTGGGTTTTACTTTGGCTTTGTGCATTATTGATTGTTTTGCAGAATTACCTGGTTGTCTGAAGGCCCATTCCTCCTCTGCATCCAAGTGAACTCCACCTGCCCTGTCTGGATCTGATGGAAAGAAGGCATGGCCTACAGATCCACCTGCTCCATCAAAGGGATATCCGTCTCCATGGGAACCGCGCAAGAAATCTATCTGGAGATCCGCCCCCTCTGGTCCTCGCACCTATTTGAAATAGTTCAACACATAGTCTGTGAATTTACATGAACACAAATGTATTCAAAAACACTGGCTTTTAAAAAGTGAGCAGAACCTCATGGAATTCAAGTAATGTTGGATCGGCCCACACTCTGAGTGCATAGTACACTAGGGAGCGAATCATTTCACGGGACAGTTTAGAGGAGGCGGGGTAAGAACGCAGCCTGTGAAAAATACAAATAAATAAGAGAATAAGATACATTTGCTGAGGTGTTTTTTAATCTTTTTCTTTGCTGTGATACTGTGTGCTAACCATCGAGTATGTGAAAGCAGGATGGAAAATCAGGAAGAAAAACACAACTGGTAAAATAATCAGGCTAACCTCCAGTTTATATTTCTTCTTGTCCAGGTAGAAGCTGCTCTTTTCATCCTTTGATTTTGCATATCACTGTGTAGTGCCGATGTCTGAATGGTTTGGTCATCATCGTCCGGGAGTGAGCACCGGGGTGTCTGCATCAGTTGAACAGTCTCTTCATCTGTGACAGGAAGGTGAGGGTAAAAACAAAGCAACAATAGAAGAGTTATGAAATAAGATTTAGATTTAAAAGAGTGGGGGACATATTGTTTTTCATACCTAACACTCCTGTGTCATCCAAACCAGCAAACCTCTGCATTTTCTTCACTGCTTGAGTGACAGCGGTCCAGGCCTGTAACTGACCTGTAGAGGGATCAGGGGGTGGGAGGTATCCATACTTCGTGAGCCAATCCTGCCAAACAGAACAACATGAAACCATAAAAGGTATATTCAAATACACTGCCGTTGAAAATTTTGAACGAAATGTATGCTTTATTCAGCAAGGATGCAATCGATTGATTTGATTGATTTGAAGATGTTTACATTATTAAATATTCTATTTAAAATAAATGCTGATAAATTCAACTGTCTACTTTAACTTTAACCCTGGAAGAAAAAAAAAAACTAAACTGTATGACCATTTCCACAATAATTTCAACTTTTCATCTTTTCAACACTGATAATAAGGTTCCTAAGGTATTCAGCTTTGCCATCAGAGTAGTAAATTACATGTTAAATATGCTCTATTAGAAAAACAGTTATTTTAAATTGTAATAATATTTCACAATATTACTGTATTTCTGATCAAATAAATGCAGCCTTGGTAAGCATAAAAGACTTATTTCAAAAACATAAAAACAATAATACTGACCCCAATCTTTTGAACAGTAATTACACATTAATTTCTAAGCATTTATGGGAATTTTTGTAAATTATTAATGCAGTGGTTAATGATTAAAAAACAGTTCATGTATATAAATGAATACAGATTAAAAAAAATATATATATAAAAAGTATTGAAAAGTATTCAAATTTACCATGAAAGCAATATAAAAATGCCATTTGCAGCCTAGTTTAGTTCTATAACATGACACAAAATTTTATCCTGTTTTTTTTTTTTTTAATTTTAAAAACAGGATATTCAACAACAAATTAGTAACGGAGAGCGTGATATCCCAAAAATGCAAACTCATTTTACAGGCAGATTATTACATTTTTCTTAAAAATGCTGAAAATAAACTGAGAAAATGTGCACAAATGAATAATGCACAATAAGAAGTATAGGGTCAATTTTATGTTGACTTTTAGTAGAACAATGGAACACTGAAAAATTTTTCAGGTGAAACTGTAAATCATGTGAAACTTCCAAACACATTCTCACCACAAGTTTGATGCTCTCATCTTCTGTGGGCAAGACAGTGGGTAAAGCAGTGGACGTAACCGTGCTCGCCAAAGTGGTTGGCAATGTATCTGTATCAGCCGTTCCATAAACTTCCACTGTATGTTCACACATGTAGAAGACAACTGCTGCCCAAAACATCGCCATCATACTGAGAGTGTATACATCATCTGCTTGGAATAGTAGAACTATGAAACCAGTACTGTTGATAGAGATATGCAAATCTCAATCCTCCTTAGTCATGTGATTTCAGTGACGTCATCTTTGCTGAATCAGAGATGGTGGCCTCTCTTGTGTTGAGGAATTGTAGGATTGATGCCAGCACTGTAAATGCACAGTTTGGGGTGGTGATAATACAAGATTGTGTTCTAGTATTCTAACCAATGACAACTACAACTTTATATAAGATGATAGATTAAATCAGTAGTGCACAGATCTCATAAAAGTGAGGACTTCTTTCAGTCCTAAAATAATTACTTTACTTCACTACACTGCTGACTGCTTTGGTTGTAAAGCTGCATGATTGAATTGCAGATGGCTAGTATCAAAGAGAAAAGGATGAAGAGGCTACAGAGGGTTTATGGGTTTCATTTTAAAGGAAAAGCGGACAAGCACAACGGATGTGAGGCTTTAATTAAATTAGCAGGTGCAATTTCATTAAAGAAATGAAACAATGTGGGAGTGGGGCATGGAAAAGAAGAGTTATGGAATAATGGAATTAAAGGAAAACACTGCCAGTCTCAGAGGACAAAGTCAGAGGACAGTGTACGAAAGGGAGGGAGACTGACGGGAAAAAGGGAAAGAGACACATGTATGCATGTAAATATGTGGATTCGTTAGTGTCTGAGAGAAGAGACACTGACCCAGTCACAGAAAGACTGTAGGGGAGGACCTGCATAAATGTGACGCTCAATAAACGTAATAACATAATGCGTCGGCATGACATTTATGATATGCAATTCAATCTCTCAACCTTAACCTCCCAAATTATCTGACAGTTCCAGATGGAACTGTGGTGGAATTTGTCAAACCCACAGTAAATTTAATTAAAATCTAATTATTTTATAACAATATATTAAATTATTAACTGTTTTGGGTGAAAAATGTAAGCAAAAATGTTGTTCTTAAGTAAATGTGTTTTTTAGCATCAACATTTTCAATATCAACTTGTTTGTCTTGCTCTGAAGACATGTACTCAAGTCCTTACTCTATAATATGAGGATATATAGAATTTAAGATTTTTTTAAACCCTATATAGACATATCTGCATTTTGTAGGCTACATTATGAAGCTTTATCATTTACTGTTATCATTTACAATCATCACATGATGCGACTATAATACAGACTAAGTGACAAGAAAGAAAGAAACATCAGTCTTTGTACATAACAAAGGATCCAGAATTATTTTAATCTTTAATAACTGAATAAACTCAAGATAGTCAGACAACAACAAAGAACACTTACAAAAAGATACAGTTTTATGCAAAGATGGAATTAATGCAGTGAATGATATTATTCAAAACAGAAAGAAATGGGACATGCTTACCTTGCTCACAACTTCGTACCTCCTTTGCACTCGCCTGCTCTGTCCCACTGCCTTCCTTCTCTGTTCCTGAACAGATGTGTTCCTCTCATCTCCTCAATGCCCTCCTTCTGCCTCTGCACTCGCACAATGGACTCCTAATACCCCCTCAATAACGCACCCACCCACCCCTGCTAAGTGCATCGGGTATTTGCTCACTCTCTCTCTCTGTGCTTGGAAGATACCAGTGTGAAAAAGCCTCTTTATATCCAGAGAGGAGATTTAGAGACACGCTTAGTTGCACATCCACTCTGTCAAATTTCCTATATGCTTCATGCTCAAACCACTCAAATGTCTCATAGATTTCATCACCTGCGAAAGGAGGAAACACTAATGTGATTCTGAACACAGTATAAAAACTACATATTTATATATGGATCCTTAAATGTGAGATCTAAGTCAACTACCGGATTAGGGTTTCACTTTATCTTTGGGCTTGTGTGTAGTTGTGGATATGTTGGGATTAAATCCTCTTAACGAAAGGATTAAAAAAATTAAAAACGAAGATTTGAACAGATCTAGCTAAATGCATTGTTGCTGTCTGGTCTGCTATCACATCAGCTTGAAATACACAACTTCTTTGGGACAATTTCTGTATTTGCATTTTTTTTTAATGTTTGTCAGCAGCGCATACAAAATTAATCAAATCCTGGGATTTCTGTGCAGGGGTTAACTTGCTCAAACTTGTATCATGGCAGAAAGCAAGAGAGAAAGCACATTTCCAGATGGGCTATCTGTCTTTTTCGCTGGATAATACTGTGGGGAGTCCCAAGGGAATAGCCGGATTGGAAAAGCATACTTACAAGGGCAACTGAGGCGTGTGCTGAATGTTTATGGTGTAACTTGACCTCCTGATCTGGTAAACTTCTCAGAGTATAACTTGTCAACTGCAAACTGGCCAAAAACCTTATCACCTCAGTGTTCTATCTTATTGAGATATTACAGCTTTTAATAGCTTTAAAATTGTGTATACTGGGCATTTTAGTTATTTGACAAAAACTTTCCAGAGAGAGTGTGCAGCATGAGTAAAGGATGCATTATTGCCTTGTTGTCTTGCTGATGATTTTGACCCGCAGGTCAAAGTGTTCGGCCTAAGAGGGACAGATGTGTTCACTGTATTTTTAGAAAGATGCACAAGGCAGGATGTGTGCCTTATCTGTGAATGGATGTGTGTGTTCCAATAAGAGAGTCATCAAGAGCCACAAAAGACCAAGTGAACTTCCTTGTCTCCAAGACAACTGAGATGCCTTCAGAGGAACTCTGCAATACAGATATTCATTGTGTGCTCAGGACATGGGCCTCAGCTTCACTCTCACAAAGAATGGCACTGGAATTTCTTACTATGGTCACCTCTGACTAATACCGCAAAATATAGACTCCCAGTGAGTCACTCATCTTTCTGTTTCAAGAAAAGTATTGTATTTCACCGTTTAAAAGTTTGGGATCAGTAAGGATTGTTTTTAAAAGAAATTAATAGTTCACAGACACATTTACTTAATCAAAAGTGACAGTATAAGGACATGCTGTTCTTTTGAACTATCTATTTATCAAAGAATCCTGAAAAATAATCAAGCGGCGCAACTGTTAAAAAAAGTTTCTTGAGCAGCATATTAGAATGATTTCTGAAGGAATACTGAATACTGTGTGATACTGAAGACTGGAGTAACTAAAAATAAGCTGAAAACTCAGAATTGAAAGGAATAAATTATATTTTAAAAATATATTAAAATTATTGAAAGCTATTCTAAATTGTAATACATAACAGTATTGTAATAATGTTTATATTATTTTGTTTTAATAGTATATATACAGTGATGGCTAAAATGATTAGAACATTTTCACCAGTTAAAAAATGGTTAGTTATTTCTATATTTTTCTGTAGTGTGTCAGTAGGAAATATCAGTTTACATTTCCAAACATTTACATTTTGCCATTAATTGTAATATCTAATATTGTAATAAGTGAGATTTTTGTTTGCACAAGGAGTCTGACAACAGCCAGTGCTCCACACAGAGATCTGATCTGATCATCATCCAGTCTGTTTACTGTATTTTTAATAAAAAAAAATGCATTGGTGAAACTTCATTTAAAAATCTTACCAACCCCAAACCTTTGAATGGTACTTTAACACTATATACACACACACACACACACACATTTGCATTTGACAGTATGTGCTTTAAATATTGTCTCTTAAAATAACCTGCTTGTGATTTTCAGATAAATCTTTTGATAAATGGATAAATATGTAAATCTTAATTGACAGAGTAATATAGAAATCAGCGTGACTTTCGACAACAGTCAATGTTATATTGGAAACAAACGATGAAGAATAAAAAAAAGTGGAGATGCCGGGGATTGAACCCGGGGCCTCATACATGCAAAGCATGCGCTCTACCACTGAGCTACATCCCCATGTGCTTCGCAAGCAAAACAAAAGCAATATGTCGCTCAGGTCTATACAATATGACAATGCATAATAAGGTTGAAAGCTCATAAACAAATGTAATGTTGCCTGACGGCTATCTATGGCTGCGTACAGCATAACTAACAGCATTTCGAGGCACAAACGAATCGCTGTGGACAGTAAATCCACGAATCCAACACACTTCCGCATAAACCGACAGCATTTCACTTGCGGAAGTTCCTCCTTCGTAAACCAAAACATGTCCACCTATGTGCCATTGATATTGACATTTAGCTACGTGATTATTTGTTTTCGTAGAGACTTGTTTGATAGCAGTAGATAACAACAATAACTTGACGATTGATGTTCTCTCCTGGACGAGCTATTTTTTGTTGTTCAAGACTGTGCTCTGTCAGCACAAACATGCCTAATGGGACAGGGTGAGGCAGGATTATGGAGGATATTATTTGTGTCAGCTCGGGCAGCGACGACGACTCTGATTTAGAGGTCATAAGCAGTTATAATGAAGAGAGAGAAGAAGCAGTTCCGTTCATTCGAGCACAATGGCTACCAGTCACACCTGTAAGTTTATCATACTATTTTCAAGAAGTTTTTTTCTGTAGACTCACAATGGTTTGCTTATTTTCTAACCACTTGCACACTTATCAGTTCCTACGCAGAAGAAGAGAAACTTCATGTGGTTTACATATGCAAAAAGCACATTTGTTTAGAGTGTACGTAAACTTCCACTTGTTCCCAACCGCACGTGGTTTTTGCTTTTTATACATCGCGCGCGAACCGTCGCTGCTGCCTGCACGCGCACATCTGACGTTACCTCCAGATATTTAAAAGAGATTCGAGGTTTATATCGCTTTACAGAGCACAACAACCTTCAAGAACAAAAACAAAAACTTTATAAATATAATTTAAATACTTGGATACAAGTAAATAATATTTTATTGCATGTTAGGCCTATCTATTTTATTTTAGATTTCATTTTTAATTATTTTGATATTAAATCTATGTTAATCAATAAAGCGACTGACGCCCGTTTAAAAGGTTACATTGTTACGTTTTAGCATAAAGCCTATTAGCTTTCCATTGTGTTAGAAATAAATACCAACCAGGTACTGGTGAATATTTTAGTGAATTATTTTGAGTTTTGTTTGCTATTAGCCAGTTTCACAGGCACGAGGCTAGGCTACATAAATTTTCTCTGGAATAAGCGATTCTGATTGGCCAGTCGTGGTTTAACTGACCGCTCATCCGGGAAACCTGTGTTTCTCAGCTGAGCTCGAATTCGTTCTCTTCATGGTCTGTGCAAGTAAGCTAATACAATTATTTCAAGTTTCAGCAATGTTTAATATCTACGTATGTTTTTATTTGCATACAAATCGGTGTTATACCTAGGTACAGCAGTCGGCCATTGTTGCAAATTAAGAACTCTTTCAAGGAGGCTTGGTAACCATTGTTATTATATTTAACTTTGATCTATTGTCTGTTTGGCCATCAGTTACCTGCTCTAGTTATCAATACTGGCATAAGTCATAGAAATGTCCATATCGATCTATCACTATTTCTTTTGGTTTCACCTACTTTATTGATTATTTGTTTGTCTCAGGTCCTCATCGATATCACAGGCCACAACTTCACCCTTCCAAGGCGAAGATGCTCAAGAAAAGATACACGCTCCTCCCTAGAAGTTATAGATCTGAGTGAAGATGATCCTCCTGGTGATATTGACATGCAGAAACCATCGCCGACTTTGCCGTCAGTAGAAAGCAGAGACATGAAAGTGCATGTAACACCGGTGTCTTTTGGAAAAGCTCAAGAATCACAATCTCAAACCAGCGTTGGCAAAGATGTGGCTAATTCAGGGTGTTTTGTAGGAAGCAGTGTGCAGTCTGTTGCCTCTAAGTCACTCAGTCGGGAGAACACTCTCACAGACATGCTCCAAAGAACAGAAGATTATTTGCATCAGGACACAAATTGTAATTCAAGCTTGCTGTCTGAGCAGCTGAGCTGGGATAAGTCTTTGGAACGTTGCAGGTCCAATGATAAAAATAAAAATCTGTTCAAATATGAATCTGAAGTATTAAAGGACTCTATTGTATCGCAGAACACTAAAGACACACAGCTTAGTACACCAGCTGTCTGCAGCATAGAAGCAGACCAAGAAGACAATCTTGACTCATTACGGAGATCGGAAGACGGTGTTCTCTCTCCTTACAATCTTGACAGTCCATATTACTGTCCGAGTGAGGTAGATGCTTATATATTCTCGGATTCATCCAATAAGTCTGAAGATAATAATATGTTTACATACAACAGTCAACAGTTATTTCAAACCTCAGAGCTACCCTCTGCTACTCATACTGCATCAGTATCCAATGCACTTTCATTAAAAGAGGATGGTGAAACGATGAATATCAGCAAAAATGAGGACCTACGTACTCAGGTTCATCCTGAGCCTTCGTCCCCCTCCATACCTACCTCATCTTGGGTATCGCCCCCCAGGAGCCCTGAACTTTTGTTTAGACATAGTAAACCCAACAGTCCCACATCCACAGAGATTCTTGCCAGTGACACAGCAGCACATTCCCCTGATATGTCAACGCTGAGCTCACCAAGTAGCCTCTTCATTTCTCAGCCCTCCTCGCCAAACTTTCCAGAGAGAACAGAGCAAAAGAGAAATGATTTAGATGAAGGATCTCTAGAAAGCCCTCCCATCAGGCTTTGGGAGACGAGCAGTGATGACGGCAATGAAAATGTGCTGGATAATGTGGAGAAAAAGCTTTCTGAAAACAACACAGAAGATAGACAACACATTTGTCTGACTCAGTACAAAAAATTAAATCGGCGCTTGAGTGGAACGGTTCCACACATGGTAAGATGCTTCGATATGCAGAAAAACATTTCTTTCATAATGATTTTTCCCCCCATTTTAAATTCTTATTATCCAATGAAAGGTTAGGTTTTTGTGAATTAAAAAAAAAATAAAAGATCAAAAGGATTAACAATGCAGATTAATTTTCATAGCCATCTTTGATCATATTTACCAAGGGTGCTGATATTTTTGGCCATGACTGTATATGACGTTTTGTTCTTCAGATGAACAGAAACAAGTTTTTTAGAAAAAGAATCCATGTGAAACTGACGTGAAAGCACAGAGGACTGTCACTTCTTGTGTTTCACAACATGCATACATCGGTTCTTACACAAACCTGTTGTTTCACTTCAGAAGGCATTGATTCATCAACTGGGGTAGTATAGGTTATCATTGTGTTCACTTTGTATGGTTTTTGCAGTGTTAACTTTGGGGGTCCCATATGGACTCACAGATATTTTATTATCTTTCTAAAAATCTTCATGTTCATCTGAAGGGAAAACGTCATATACATCTGGAACGGCATGAGGGGTGAGTAAATGAATTTCATTTTTGGGTGGAGTATCTGTTTAATAGACAGAATATTGATAATGTGGTTGTCTCATAATTTTAACATGAATGATACAGTCTTTTGTGTTCACTTCAGCCCTTAGGACCAAAATTGCAGACACACGCTTGAGTCTCACCCTGAACATGTCAAAATATTTGTGAATATCCTACAATATCCATAGTGAAATAGATTTCAGTCAGTCATTTTCTGTTCTTAACAGGATGACGATGAGGAAGATGAACACTATGGTCCCGCTGAGCCTCTATGCCGTCAGAGCCTTAGCTTGGTCTACAGCACCATTGAGGAGAATTACCCAGAAGGCACTCTTCAGCTGCTCTTTGACTTCATTCAGCCTCGGTATTACCCACCGGTGGATATTATGACACATCTGCTCAGGAAGATTCTCTTAAACCCACAAAGCCCTGATGTTTTTGTCGTAGAGGCCTATAACCTATTGATGAAGACTCAGAGGTGAGTGTAATCACAGCTGTAGCTACTTGGTTCAAAACAGTTATGGGAGTGTGAACAATTTAAATTTTCATGAAAAAGTCAAGTGTAAATCAGAAATGTAGCCTGGTAAGTTGTGCATGTGCTCCGAAACATGAAATATCCACCCGCTTCACAAAAAAAATCAATGTGTAGAACTTACTATTCATGATAAATTTTAGTTTTTAAAGTTGTTTGTTTTGTATGTTAAGATACCACCCTGTGGATGCTTCGACAGTGCCATGGGATTGGGAACTGATGAAGTCAGTTATGGAGGAAAAGGTAGATACATCTGGAACTTTAAGTAATTTTACGTAATATTAAAAATAATATGAAGTAATGCTTTTATTTTTTCAACATTGCACGCTTAATTATTCTTAAGGATGACACTTGGAGGTTGCGGACGGAGGTCCAGTACCTGCTCCTGCAATACGTGTTGCAGGTTTTAGAAGATGATTTTCATTTTAAACTCAGGAGTCAGTGTCTTCATCACTCTGTTGCAAAGAAGATGCTTTCATGTGGCAATGAAACAGTTGGGCAAGTCAAGTGAGTTACACTCATTATTGCTGGAGCTTTTTTATTTAAGCCCAAAATTTGCAATTGGGTTTTAATTTGGCTCAATATTATTTATGTAATAATTATTTCATTTAATATATGTAATTATTATTGTGATTCTTGTTCTTAGGGATATAATACGTTGGTTGACGAATGCTGCAAAGGAGTCAGTGAACCACTCAAAAGATGTGGAATATCCAAAGAAAGAGGACAACTATCTTAAGTAAATTTAGTTTTTTTTTAATCATTATACACTACCGTTCAAAAGTTTGGAATCAGTAAGATTTTCTTTAAAGAAATTAATACTGTTATTTAGCAAGAATGCATTAACATTTTCAATGTTAAAAATATTTCTATTGCAAATAAATGTTCTTTATAAAAATCCTGAAAAAGACGATCATATTAGCACATAAATATTAAGCGGCAAAAATACTTTCATGATTGATAATATTTAAGAATTGTTTCTTGAGAAGCAAATCAACAATATTAGAATAATTTCTGAATCGTGTAATCTCAGTTATCATGTGACCCTGAGGCCTTGAGTAATAGCTGCTGAAAATTCAGTGTTGCCATCACAGGAATGCATTTAACATTTTAACATTAACATTCTTCCTGTTTTACTGTATTTTTGATCAAATGAATGCAGCCTTGATTAGCATGAAAAAAATCTTACAGACCGCAAACACTGAACGGTAGTATAACATAACATTTCTAACAGTGATATATTTTTGCTGTGCAACAACAGTCTGTGAAAAAAAAAAAACTATTTGGATTGTTCTTTCCTTTGCTAAATAGAGACATTTACTTTGTTACAGGATTGTATTATCTCTTCAGAGGATGTTAACATTGGCCCTGGAGGTGGACAAGAACCCCACTTACAATTTAGAAAAAATTTCAGAAGAGCTCTTCAATTGTATTGACCCAATGCATTCTTGCAGGAAGATAAGGTAAAAAAAAGGAAAAAAAAGAAGAGAGAACCAGTATAATCAGTGCTTGCATTGTTTTACATATTGCAATTATTAGATCTTTACTGAATGTTCTCAAAATGACGAGGATTTGCTGCTGTTTGTATTGTAATTTATGTACATTTCTAGTTATGCTTTTTTTTCTCGTTGTGTGTGCTAGACTTTTATTGTTGAGGACTCTGGATAGCAAGCTGCTGAGATGCGAGCTGTTGAAGCGGTTGCTGGATAAGACTTGTTCTCAGCCCATGTCTCTAAACTTGCTGCTACACTACCTCAAGAGCTCCACACTGGCCCCAGACCCCTCTGTAAAATATCATTGCACTTTTTCATTACAAATAAACATGCGTTCTTATTCTACACAACAGCTGAACTCATATGCTTTTCCTGCATGGCGTGCCAGGATGGAGCTGAGAAGTGGAGAAAATGGGATGAACTCCTTCAGCTTCTGTGGATGCTGATGCTCAGTTATGAAGAAGTTGTGACAGGTAGGAAACTAGTGCTAACACAGCTTTTACAGACATAACATAATAAGACATAACAAAGAAGACAAGTAATCAAATAAGGTTAACATGGTAGTCTTTAATTAACCTTACTTACAACCTTTGTTCCCTAGGTCATCTGCGCCGCCCCATCACAAAGCGTTTTGTTAAAAGAAATGCTCCGATCTGGACACAGGAAGATCAGGTGAAATGCTCAGCAGTGCAAGAGGCAACAGGTGCCTTCCTGTCACGTGCAGTGGATGACATCGGCCATGCTCTTCCCGTGGAAATGCAGGATTTACTATCCCAACTACAAGAACACATAACTGACATGCCCAGTGTGATTTAAAGTCATTAAACCTTTTATAATAGCTTTGTTTTGACAATTTTTTAAATAAATTAATTTTTTATACAATTTGCGTGTTTGTTTACTACACAAACGAATCTAGAGCAGTTATTAGTATTAGTTGTAGTAGTAGTATTATGCTCACCCCACGGAAATCCAGGATTTACTGTCTCATCTACAGGAGCACATAACTGTTACATAACATCCAGTGTTACTTTAAGTCATTAAACATTTAGTGTGTGTGTGTGTGTGTGTGTGTGTATATATATATATATATATATATATATATATATGTATATGTAAAATAATAGTCTTACAGTAAGATAATAGTCCAACAAAAATAGAATCCCGGACACTGCTATAGCATGCAAATTATATTTTAATACGTTTCAGTTATGCAATCTTCACTGGGAATTGCTTTTAAACATTGCATTAAAACATGAGTCGCAAACTATATAAGTGTGTGGAATTTTTGTTAGACAATTTTCTTGTATTTATTCCTGTGCATCTGCTTCTAAAATTTTCAAAAAGTTGTGTGGCATTTAACTTCTATTTAGGAATAAAATAATGAAAGCTTTATATGGTTTTGTGTACAGAAAAGGATAGTTTGCCCAAATTCTGGGTACCCAAATCATAATTTATTTAATCCCTCAACAGGAAGAAAATTAAGATTTTATTTATTTTTTTACTTATTCACTTAATTATTGTTAATTATTAAATTAATGGCAAAATAATAGCTCAAAGCTGCATCAGAACCTAATAATACCAGAACAATAATTTCCTGCACATTCAGTACAAATGATCTCTTACGTAAAAAGAAATATAAAGTTTGATAAAAAGGAAAAATCACATGCTACATCAGTTTGGTTTACAACAAAAATAGACAACATCAGGAATAAATTGGTAGGCTAAGAATGACTGTCTCAAATCCTAAAGAGCTGCATATCTAGACAATATTTCTGAGCACCACAGGTGCGTTCTGTGTGGTCGGCTCACCAGGGATTGAGCCACGAACAGCATGATATGGGCACATGGACCCTTGTTTTGGAGAGCAGCACAACAGCTGCACAAAAACCCTCCGCCATGATGCTGTGCTGCTTCCCGTAGCTGCACAGCCGACACGAACGAATGAATTAACGCCGAAGTGAGACACACAGCTGACTTCAGGAGTTGTTATGCTATTGAAGGTAATTCTGAAACATTATTTCTAAAGATTTTTTGCAGATCGCAGGCCCCGTTTGGATTTGTTTCCAAGTTAGCTATAGCTACACTAGTTAGCTTCTCTTTGTTCATAAGCAGAGAATGTTATATACAATTGTTGTTTTTAAAACATGTGCACAGTGTTTCCTGAATATCAATGTATTTAACCCGTAACACGTGTTAATTAAGATATAAATAATTTAGAATGCAGCACCTTCAGCAGCCTCTGGCTAATGCTGATAGCAAGTCAGGTTAGCTGTGAGAAAATATTAACGTTACGTTACCTCTTTAGTAAACGGATGCATTAGATGCTTATTAATTTTTTTTAAAGTGTATGACTAGCATGATATTTCATGTTATGTCACTGTGGAAGCCGCGTTTTAGAATATTGATGAGTTTAATTGGGTCATTAGCATAGCACAAAGCTAACGTTAGTTGTTTATTAGCTGGCACGCTGTGTTGCATTTCTACTTTCCGCTTCATTTGACATGCGCAATATCGAATACATATGAGGATTAAACATTATTAGACTTGTTTCTATTCTAATTAGCGTTGAAGTGTGTGTGTGTGTGTAACAGGTGTGTTTTGGTCTTGTAAGGAGGTAGTAGTTATCAAGTTACGTTTGTTTTGACAGTTCCAGTTAGCGAGGTCATTTAGCTGCCTGTTTATTTTTCTTTTATGTTAATTATATTGTATATAAATTAAAACATTTGTGAAACCATTTTTACATTTTAAACGTTTACATGGTAATGTATCAAAGTTCTCACTAAAATATTTATCTGCAAAAACATTGATGATGATGAGTGGTTTATAGTACTTTTTTAAACTTTAAGGGATAATTTATTCAGAGATCGCCATAAAAATAGCCTTGATGCTGGCATGGCCTTAAAAAGTAAAATTAAACTTTTTAAGGGGAAATTTTCTTGCAAGACAGCAGCAACAATCACAATACACAATATCCAGCAGATGCTATATAGGTCTAGTATTCGCATATGCACAACATTATACATATTATATCTCTCAGAAAATAAACAAGTGTAAATGGTGTTCTTGTTTGGATTGTAAACAGGTTAAATCATGTCATGCAAAATTATGTTTTATAAATCTGATTATGTATTTGTCCCCCACAGTGGTCTAGGGATGCCCAAAGAGAAATATGACCCGCCTGATGCCAGGCGGATGTACACTATCATGTCCAGTGAGGAGGCAAACAGTGGGAAAAAATCCATCTGGGATGGGCTTGAAATAACTGGTATGTCTTGAAGGAAACCCTCTGATAGATATCTCACCTTGACATCACTGCTGCAACGAAAGTGAAACATATTAAAGAAAGAAAGAGAGATTTGTATTAATATTTGTTTATGTCTCAGGTAATGTTCGGAGTCTCAGCTCGGGCCTTTGGTCGCTCACGCACCTCACTGCTCTGCACCTCAGTGACAACTCCCTTTCACGCATCCCACCTGAAATTGCCAAGCTGCACAACCTTGTGTTCTTGGACCTGTCGTCCAATAAGATCAGGAGCCTGCCAGCAGAGCTTGGCAACATGGTGTCTCTCAGGTGAGCTATTTGGAGCAAAAGCTGCATTATTCTTTCCATGGATCATTTGTTCCATTTAATGTATTTGCGATACAGAGGGGAAAAATGGAAAAAGGTCCTTAACGTTCTCATGAGCACACTTGATGAAACTAGATCACTCCCAAGAGGGTTTCCACATTCATGGAAATGTCAGGGAATTTTAAAGCTGTGATTTCCAGGCCTTAACTCAATGTTACAAATGTCAATAAAATGTTTTAACAACCATTATCGCCCAGAAATTGCTTTGTTAGTTCAAACTTCATAAAATTTGTTCACACTTTTTAAATGGTTTCATTTGCTTTTTCATTTTATTTGAACTAAATTAGTTAATATGAACAGTGTTTTCACAGCATTTATTAATTGTAGTTAATTTCAACAATTTTCTACATTTTTAAAGTCAAAAGTGTTGTGTTGGATGCAAAATGTACCAATTATAAATAATTTTATTTGTAATAACTAACGCTAGCAAAGATTAACAAATGCTGTAAAAATAGTGTTAATTGTTCCAAAAAGTCCCGATTTAGTCATCACAAATCAGGTGAAAATTGAGAATGCATCAGTCAAAAGATTTTATTGAGAAGGTTTTTTTTTTTAAGCATCAAGCACACAGCTGATTGTTGTGTTGTTAGTTAACATTTGTTTCATGGTTTCCAACAGGGAACTGCTTTTAAATAACAACCAGTTGCGGGTTCTGCCATTCGAATTGGGGAAATTGTTTCAGTTACAAACACTGGGGTTAAAAGGTGAGTGGTCAGTGTTCTGGTGATTGAGATCCTCGATGTGTAGAGAATGTTCCCTACTGATTTTTTGGGTGTCTCTACAGGCAATCCACTTACTCAAGAAATTATGAGCCTCTACCAGGAGCCAGATGGTACCAGGCGACTGCTAAGCTACCTTTTGGACAATCTTAACGGTGCTATCAAGCGCAGTAGGTTTCACAGGCCAATTAACTGTTTAGGATCTGTCCATGTCTCTTTTTTTTTTCTGTCATGTCATGGACTGTTGTCCAAAGTTAATAATATTCACTGTTAGTGATGAGCGATTTATCAAATATTCATAGTATGTTGTTAAAGATTTTTTTGGTGACTTAATGCAAAATGTTCCAAGGACTGTGTTATTTGACTGTTCAAATTATTAACCTGAAATACACATGCTTTGCCTTCTCAGTCCCAACAGAGCCACCTCCGTCTAGGTCCTGGATTGTGCTGCAGGAGCCTGAAAGAACAAGACCAACAGGTAGTTGTTCTTTAACAATAGCAGGGCTCTACAGTGTGACCATTTCAGTCGCATCTGTGACTGAAAACTACTTCGTGCGACTATGAAAAAATATTTAGGAGCACCTGTGCGACTGACCCAATCGGCATATTTGTGTTTGCGCTGAGGGAGCTTCAAAGGTTTCTAACGTTCTACTTACAACGTGTTTTTGCAGCTTTGAGTAATGTATCACAGACGTATCCTTTCATTATAACAAACAGAGTATAAATAAGAGATTCATTGTGCAGTGTAAGGAGCTTCGTTGATTTTAATGGAGTTTTGTGAGATCGCAATGAACTAAGATGAGTGACAGCTTTTAATGATTATTAAGGGAGTTTGAAAATGTGATATTGATTTAATACAAAATTAAACAAGAAGTTAATACTAATTGACTTTTATTGACTACAACATTATTGCTTTATTTTGCTCTTTCGTCAAACGAAAAAAAAAAAAAGTAACAGCTGAGCTGCTGCTCATCTCCATTCAAACACAGTGATGTTTCGTTTTATGAATGAACTGCGTTTTTTAAAATTAATCTAGTGAGTCAATGATTCAATTACCCATTCATAAAGACAGTCACATACTTTGTTCCTGAATGAACAACAAACCAATTGAATGAATGATTCAGTGATAAAATAAGTGACTTACCTCCACCTGCTGGCAGTTTGTTTAAATTTTAAAGTATCTTTTCTGTTATTTAAATCATTTAATATTTCTATATTCAAAATTTTATATTTAAAACATTAACCTTAACATGAATTTATGAATTTAATTGCACTCATGCGACCTCTGGGTCTCATTAAACGTATGAAAATACACCTACAAGCCACTTGTGTGTTCTTCTGTGCCACCTCTTTAGTACAAATTTATTTCATAAATACTGGTTTCATTTGATTAGTAACTTATTCTTATTCTACTTGTTTTTATTCTGTTGTTTTAATTAGAAATTTTAAAAAGCTTATAAATATATATTTTTTTGAATCTGACATAAAAGATGACATACTTTTAATTCTTTTTTTAGTTAGAAAAATACCATTGAAAAGCTAAAAACGAAATTCCCTCTAAATCACTTTATGGAGTCAAATATCACCTCGTAATGGGAAGGTAAATTTTTTTTTTATCAGGATTATTGATTAGAAGATGCTCCTAAATATTTTTAAATTAGGAGCACAAGCGCTCCTAAAAAGAAAAGTAAGCATAAATCCCTGAATAGTGGAACATAATTCAAAATTTAGGGACACTTTTCCTGATCCTTCTTTCTCCTCTTTGCTTCACAAGCCCTGTTAACTGTAATGTGCTACAACGTGCTGTGTGATAAGTACGCCACACGTCAGCTCTACGGCTACTGCCCATCCTGGGCCCTTAACTGGAGCTACAGGAAAAAGTCCATTATGCAGGAGATCCTCAGCTGCAATGCAGACGTTATCAGCTTACAGGTAAAAGAACTTATGCAAGCCTAAATGTTGTCGTAAATTTTCTTTTACAGGAACATCTCAGACCTGCCAAAAATGCTTGTCAGTCTTTAAAGTGCTTTAAAGCGTGTCATAACTGTAATACGTTTAATGTATTTTAAAATACTTATGTTTATTTCACGTAATAAGCCACTGATAACCTTTTGGTGTATTAGAGTATGCCTGTCCTAACAGATGAAGTGCTCTCCTTGTGCTGTGTTCCTTTAAAGGTCACTTTTTTTAGTTCAGTGATGCACAACAGGTAGCTCTGAATAGTCAATGCATGTAATCCCCTACAGCACTGTTTGAGTCACTTAGTTTGCTGTGTCATGCACAGGAAGTGGAGACAGAGCAGTATTACAACTACTTCCTTGTGGAGCTGAGTAAACAGGGATATGATGGATTCTTCAGCCCAAAATCCCGGGCCAGAACCATGTCTGAATCGGACAGGAAACATGTAGATGGATGTGCAATATTCTACAAGACTGAAAAGTGAGTGAAGTAACACTCCAGGGTTGAGAAGTGTGCTGTCAGACTCTGTCTGGGAGGTTTATTTTAGTGTTGTTTTGAATGAACACTTGGAACCGGATAATTAATTAATTAATTAATTAATTTTTTGCTGTTAGGTTCAGCATGGTGCAGAAACACACAGTAGAGTTTAACCAACTGGCTATGGCTAATTCAGAGGGCTCAGAGGCTATGCTGAATCGGGTCATGACCAAGGACAACATTGGGGTGGCTGTGTTACTGGAGCTAAAGAAGGAGATAATGGAATTGTCATGTGAGTATCTGCACTGTGAGATTTTGTTTTCCTATTGTGACATTATTTTTATGACAACTAAGCACCTTCCTGCCCTGAGTGTCTTTACCGTAAAACATTGCTGTTAATTTGTACTGTAATATTGTAAAAAAGGTTATACAATAATTTACACTAGTGTAGTTTTGGGCCAGTATGATGGTATTTATAATTAATAAAATAATTACTTTAATAAATTAATACTTTTATTCAGCAAGGACACACAAATTGATGTCAAATGAATGATTTTTACTTTGTTTCAAATAATAAAAAAGAATCCGCTTTCCAAATTCTGAATTTACATTAAAAAGAATTTTAATATTTCACAATATTACTATTTTGGTAAAATAAATGCAGTCTTGGGATGCATTTCAAAAACATAGTACAGTATTTATTCAGTGACGTTTACCATATTGCAATGTAAATCTAATGAAGTCTTCACGGATAATGTGAGTTGCAAAATATAAAAAATATAAGTATTTCTGCATTACAGTAGTGTGTGTGTATCTCATATAATGCTATAAGACAAAAATGACAAAGTATTTCCACAGTGTAATTTATTGTATATTTCATTTATTGTATTGCAGTATATTTCAGTACCCTAAATGAAGGCTACATTATGCTCATCCAGTCATATTTTATGTCTTTAATGTGTTATTTGTTTTTAATATCTTTGTTTAAATGTCTTTTATAAAACATTCTTGTCTATCTTTTTACAGCAGGTAAGTCTGTCCATGCTATGGAGAAACAGCTCCTACTAGTGGCTAATGCTCACATGCACTGGGACCCAGAATATCCTGACGTGAAGCTGGTACAGACCATGATGTTCCTGTCAGAGGTGAAGAATATCATAGACAAAGCCTCCCGCAGTCTGAAGCTCTCCTCTGTGTCTGGAGAAACCAACAGCATCCCTTTGGTGCTTTGTGCTGACCTCAACTCACTTCCTGACTCAGGTAAGCCTACTTAATGGCACAGACATACGATGTCTTGTTTTCTGTTTTGTGTTGATAGAAGAGTTTTTGACCCTTGAAGCAGATGACTTACTGTTGTGAGTTTAACAGTGCTCATTGTGACACGCTTTTGGTTACCTCAGCAATGTGGAAAGCATGGACGAAATCATGGAATCCAGTCATAAAAAGTTTAAAGTATTATACTGAATGTTACAGAATTGTGCAAATTTAAATGAATAAATTGTTGATTTATGAATTCAATTGATTAGGCATACAGACCTAAAACAGATTTTTGTTAAAATTAATAAATTGTTGTTCAATTGTTTTGTGTTTGAAATTAATTAGACGCATTTTGATTACTAAACTTTAATCATTAAAACAGAATCCAGGAAATTTTAAATGGAAAAAATAAATAAAACAGATTTCATGGGCCCCTATTCAGCAGAAAATTAATTTTAGAGATCTATAGAAGATCAAGCACAAAACAAAATAAGGCCAATGATATTTATTAAGAAAGTAAATCAGGTTGATTTTTGATTTTATGTTGTGTTATAATAGTGCTGTCAAACGATTCCATCCAAAATAAGTTTTTGTTTACATAATGTGTGTGTACTGTGTAATGTGTATTTATGTATATATAAAAACTAGTGCTGTGTTTGATACATCGATACGACAGCTGTCTCTGTATCGATATTGTGGCACGTGTGCAGCAGTGGACCGCGATTAATTTGAATACAAGAACACCGTTTAAAATGGAGTAGAAAAGTGTGAGGTTTCTAAAAAAAAACAACAAAAAAACCTAATAAATAGAGCATAAAAAAAAATGAATAGAATATAGGGTTGGCACGGTACATAGATGTCACGGTTCGGTACTTACCTCGGTTCGGGGGTCATGGTTTGATACGATTTCGGTACAACGGGAAAAAGTTTCTTTTTATTTTGAACAGACAGTAGTGCAAATTAATATATATATATATGGCACACACACACAAAACACTTCAGTTCCAACATTGCTTACTTGACAGCGCAGTTGGTACTTTATAAAAATAAAATGCAGTGAGCCAAACATCAGCACGCATGCCTCTGTGTCACCGTTGGAACGCGTCTGAAGTACAAAGCCTATAATTTACATAATAAATAATAGTTTAGCATTCAGATACGTTACATCGCAAATATGGAAATATTATGGAATATTTGGATTTGTGCCGAATGAGAGAGTTAGGATACTTGAGCACAAAGCTCCATTTCGCAAACAGTTTACTGCGCAAGCCTTTAAAGTATACTCCCTTGTCAGTCTATGTGAAAGACAGCTGTTTTACTAAATTCTTCTGAGGTGAAATTCAGTGCAGTCCTGTATCGTGGCCTCTGATGCGTATCGTATCGTGACTTTGCTGGTGATACACAGCCCTAATAAAAACGCATACATTCAGTATATGCATGTAAATATATACTGTATGTGTGTGGATTTATGTAAACATAATTATGCCATGGTCTGTCTGAATACTCGATTCTGATTGGCTGGCAGGTGTTGATTAAATTCGTTTAACTGCACAGGTAGTTCCAGGTCAGTTTAATCACGTTCTATATTAATGCGCTTCCTATAAACATTGTTAATCATAGTAACATACAGTTACAGTTGAATAGTAATACAGACGAAAATAACCGTCATTTTTATCATTCCGGTCAAATATTGCAGCGTAAATATTATTAACATCTTTAATATGTGAATTCTGGCAAATGACCATGGCATAAACGGGATAATCAACGGCTAGCTGTGCATTAAATGATTTGAATGCACTTCCGCTGCATGTCGGCTGGTTCTTCGCCTCCACGTTGTGCATGCGATTAATCATTTGACAGCACTAATTTACATGTATATACTTATTAAATATATTTATAACAAATATGAATATATATAAACAATTTTTCTTAAAGAGGTCATATAATGCTATTTTAAAGATCATTTGGTGTAACACAATATGTTGACGTGCTTTAATGTTCAAAAAACACATTATTTTTCAAATACTGTACATTATTATAGGTCCTCTATGCCCCGCCTCTCTCAAACGCGTCGCTTTCAACAAAGCCCCTCCTTCCGACAAGCGCAGTCTGTTCTGATTGGCCAGTTGACCCAGTGCATTGTGATTGGCCGAACACCACAAGCACACGTCGGAAATGTAACGCCCCTTACAATTATCGCGAGCTTCAGCTTTCAAAGTAAATATAAAGACAGTTAATGATGTTGTTAGTTTTACCATCAGTTCAAGCCCGAGAGGGGAACAGAGTTGCGTGACAGACACAGTGATGTTAAGACAGCTGACGTGCTATGATTTCTGACAGGCTGTTCACTCCGCTGTGATGTGACCCTGTTCCCCACACACACACACACACAGCGTTACTCTACGCTGCGCAAAACTCTGCATTTGAACAGTTAATAGCAAATACTTAAACTAATAACAAAACATACTTGCAGTCCCTGATTCAGAAGCACCAGATTGTCATAGCAAAGTCGTAATTGACCCTTTTTTTTTTTTTTTTTTAGAAATAGCCTTTGTTCACAGCCAGCCTTGTACTTTCCTAGGTTCACGAAACTGTCGTCCATAAAATGCGTTGCACAAATTCGAACATTTGGGTTGTGCTGTTCTGTTGTAAATAAATCTTAACCAATGATTCCTAACTGAATCTACTTTCGGAAGGCCAAATAAAGTGCTTTTGTTTTCGCATAGAAACAGTGTCTCCCTGACATGGCTGCATCAACAGTACTGCAGTTACTGAAACCACACCTTCTTTCTTTGCGTGCACATTTGGGCAGCATTACGCGCATATTTCCACATTGTGACGTAGACATGTGGGGGCGTGATTGAATGAGGCGTTTTAGCCCGGTCTTGATCAGCCTTCTCTTTTAGATGGAATAAATTCTTTTGTGGGAGACTTTGAGCTTTGTAACTCTGCAGATCTTATACATGCACAAACAGCTACATAACACACTACAGAAAAGGAGAACAAGAAATCGCATCATATGACCCCTTTAAATGTATACATGTATGTGTATTTTTATATAAATTATAAATATACACTGTACACACACGCAGATATTATGTTAACAAACTTATTTTGGATGTAGGTAGGCAGTAGATGCAGGTATGTGGGCCAGACATGTTTAATGAGTTTCAAATCTGGTCTTAGGTGTAGTGGAGTACCTGAGCACAGGTGGGGTGGACTGCACACACAAAGACTTCAAGGAGCTGCGCTACAGTGACAGCCTGACCAACTTCAACTGCAACGGCAAAAACGGCACATCAAACGGGACGATCACGCATGGTTTCAAGCTGAAGAGTGCCTACGAGAACGTGCTCATGCCTTATACCAATTACACTTTTGACTTCAGAGTAAGTACATTGAGCTCAAATTGACAGCCATTGTTTAGTTTACAGCTAGCCACGCCAAATACTTTGGTACCAAGACAATTTTACAATAATTTTTTTTAAAAGATTATCTCTACATTAGATAAAAATAGTACCTATTTTTGTTCCTCAAATGCTAGGTGCAGTATTACACTTATAGTTATGACAGAAAAATTACTTGACATTGCAAACATGTCACATTGTGTTTTTTCTTGTTCTGCCGTGTACCATAACAGAAAGAATGAAAATGGCTCTTGTTGTGTGATTCAATGATGTATGCTCACAAGTCACAACTCCCCTTTTTTTTTTTTTAAACCCAATTTTTAGGGTGTCATTGATTACATCTTCTACTCCAGACCACAACTGAACGTGCTGGGCGTCCTCGGGCCTTTGGACACAAACTGGCTCCTTGAGAACAATATCTTTGGTTGCCCACACCCTCACATCCCCTCAGATCACTTCTCCCTGTTTGCACAACTAGAGTTGGTCCTGCCTTATCCTCCCCTTCTCAATGGAGTCCACTTAGCTGGACACAGGTAGTGAGCCCTTCTGGCCACTGATGGCGCTGCAGAGTCACAGTTCTTATAAGTTTTCTGAAAAACGATAAAACCTCTAAGCAATTCATATATATATATATATATATATATATATATATATAGTTTTTTTTCTTTCTACTATCTTTATTTTTTGGGGTCCAACATGTTCCTGTTTGTCAGGGAGTTTCTTCTATTTGTTAAGCTGTAGATCTTTTTGTATTTTTGTTGAATCATTCCCTCCCATAGGCTAAAATATTATCATAATTTTTTTTTTTTTTTTTAATTGTTGGGCATAGCTTGTGTGCATTTAAATGTGTCCAAACTGTAAGAGGAGGGTTACTCACTTGGTCACACATTCAAAGAAATTGCAGACTTGTTTTAATTCCTTTTATGGTCAGACCTTAATACTTAAAAACCAGCCATTGTTGCAATTCTGATCTTGCAAATAAGCATTAACCTTTCTTCCTTTATGAATTCAGCCTCAATTTAAACATGTTCTTTGAAGTAATTTTTTCCACTTGGACTTGCAGTTGAATTTAATTTCATACACGCTTGCATAACTCACCTTTGGATGAGTGACCAATGTGTTTTACAGACCAAATTCATGAAGTAAAATCAGTCCCCAACTGGGAAGGAGAGTGGAACCCTGAGAGCTTTTCCACTTGTGCGGTGCTGGAACTCGCTTTACATCGGTGCTTCATCTCCTGATGTTTTTATTCTCCCATCAATGGTGCAATATTTAGAACGTTTTAGACGTACTAAGCGAGGGCACTGTTATAGAATGTTTTTAACAAGCTTAGACAACATAAAAAGCACTTATTTGTCTTTCTCTCTCTCTCTCTCTCCCCTTTAGGTGGGAGTTGGAAAGGTGTGAGCTTAATCGTTCTAAAAGTAAACCAAATTATTTTAGATGTCTCGATTCAGCGGCACTGCTTTTTGCACACTATTGTTTTAACCCGTTCTATGGAGGCAGGCTCTCTTTTTTTCTTTGTACGACAGGCTATGTGAATAATTTAAACTGCGCTTAATCTCACTGTGGTTACAAACAGGAGGTTTTTATTAGAAAGGGAGGTTTTATATAAGACTAACCAGGGAGTCTTTTAACCAGCGATTTCTCACTTATTGGGTCGAAAAGGATTTCCCATACCTTTTCATCCTCTCATTACACACACATACACATCCTGGAAAGATCTGTAGCACTGTTCTTAAGGCTAGTAATGTTCTGTCCTAGCTGCAACCACCTTCTATATTGTATCAGAGGGGTTCTCCCTGGTCTTTGTACAAAATTGAATCAAATATATATAAACGGACAGATTTAGGCTTGACTTGATTGTATATGAGCCACATGCAAGAATACTTTTTAAAAAAAAAGTTTTTTTTTTCTTTTTGTACTAAGAATAAATTATGATCCAAATTCAGAAAATTAAAAAGATTGTATTGTAAACTACATTTTTATCAGAATTAATCAAAACTTACCAGCTAGTAAAAAAGACAAAGAGGTTGTTCCTGGTTCTCGCTGCCATACTTTTGCACTCATTGCTCATTTTGCACTTTTTTTTTTTTTTTACTCTAGTAACTTATTTTCTTTTGTAAATCTCGGAGTACATGCTTTTCTTTTCCATCCAATCATTCATCTCAAGCTTGCTGTCATATACATAAAGGGAGGGGAATCGTGAAGCTCCGTAATATGCCATCTGTCTATGTGAAGTCAAGTCAGTAATACTCCTGCCATTCCTATATATCGTGCAACTGTGTATCTGTTTTGCTAACTCTTCGGTGAGCAACTCCCCAAACACTGGTGTTTTAAAAAAGTGGTGGATGTTCAGTAGTTTCTTTTTAGATTGCGTTATGCTATCAGTGTATCTTTATGTTCCTAAGATCGAAGAGTCTTAAGAAATCAGGTATTAAGAATGTTTTGATCTTTAGTTATTTAGTATATATATATTATTAATTTTTTTTCCAAATTTCTAAGTGTTCATAATTTTTGCAACAACACCAAACATTTTAAAGTCCAGGCTGTGTATAATCCGGTATACTTAATTGTCATATTCATATTACATGGCCATAATCTTTCCTGTGTAGTGCCAGTTCGATGTGTTCTTCTAAAGCCAATTATAAGAGTTAGATTTCCCACATCTGGTATTTCCGTGTGGGATTTTAATTTTTGAAACGATCTCCACAACCTTTAGTTCGGAGTCTTTGGACCAAATGATCATCTCTAAGACTTGTAAATAATGTCTGGTAGTGGTCTATTTGTAGTTAGGTGTTTAGCACTTAATGTATTTTGGTTCACTAAACTGATGACATCACACGTTCAACATGTCACAAATCGGTTTCTTTCAACTATGCAGCAGTATCGCTTTTACGTCTTGCTATGTTTTAGCAGTATGAACCAGAGCAGTCTTTTGTTATTTGGGGCCTCTTCACAATATTCTTCAGCGTTTTGTTTTGTCTTAAGTGACTATGAATTGTTTATGGTATTATAGTAGAAATGAGGTTAGCTTTTTTGTAAAGTGTGAATAAAATGTGTATTGCATATTTCCTTTCTACAAAACAAATGAATTGTGTTGTGTGTGTGTGTGTGTATAATGAATTCTCCTGCATCATTGGTGTTTCTTTTTGTTTAATGATCCGTTTCACAATTCTTAACATTGATTATTGGTCCTAGAACATATTTGCTACTCTGACTGAATGGTAGAAGGATGTGAAGTTGGTGCCCTCAGATCGATAATGTTAAACCTTTAGAGCGTCCTGCTTGTTAGTAGACTAGTTTTTATGACGTTTATTGTCGTGATGGAGAGCTGTTTGACACCAGGTGTTGTCGGAGATGGCGTCTTGCTTAAATTAAAATGTATGGTATAAAGTATATGACTTGATATCTGTGCATTTCAATCAGTGATAAGATTGCTGCTTAAAGTGCTAGAAAATAATATTGGTAATGGAAACAAAATTGTTTTCGGATTCATCCTTCCTAGACAAAAACATTAACAAAAAAAAAAAAAATTAATTTTAATATTACACATTCAACATCCATTCTTAAACTGAGAAACTGTGGAATTAATGGAGCAAGTCTTTCTTAACTGTCCTTCCATCTTTTAGTTTTCATTACCTCTTGCTTGCTTTCGGTTTTACCCTTTATTATTATAACATACTTTTCCAGCCTTGGTTTTTTTAATACTGAAAACCTGCTGCAATAAAATTGTTAGATTAGCTGGACCTTTTTGATTTTTACCTCAAACACTTGTTTCGTAGAGGCCAATGACCTTTTGTAGTAGTTTCTCTGTGACTAACACTGTACATACCGTCATGAGCCATCATGTAGTACATGGGATCAACTCTTGTTTACCATTCAAGATAAAGCCAGCAGAGATACACATCCATAATTTAAAAAAAAAAAGTTTTTGCGATATTCAATGAATGTTTAATAAAATCCAAAAAAGGCAGCTCTTAAAAAAATCTCTGGAAAAGGATGGTAAACAACTATTTTCTCTCTGTTCTCTGTATTCTTAGTTCTAGAGATCTGTACATAGAGGTTCCTTTACACCAATGTATTTTCCTATCTATGGTTGATTAATAAATTCTTTCTGCTTCATGACCTGTTGTAATTTCTCTTAATTTATCTTTTAGTCTGTCAGGCCACTTTCATTCACTTAAAGCTTTAATAGTTTTTTTGTGGCACTTTCACAAGTGGTTTGTTTTCTTTTCCTTACCATGCTTAATGAGATCTTATCCACAAGGTGGTGCCACGTGAACAGAAAGACCACAGCAGGCCACAACCACACATCTGAGAACAGATGAACAACACAGCCGAGAACACAAAATAGACCTTAAGCTTTAACAACTAAATGCTTCTAAGCAACACTTGAACGTAATCAATGTCCCTTCATGTTATTTTTTTATTTTTTATTTTTTTCCATTTTAGTAAAATGTTAGAGAAAATTATTTACCGTATTGACCCGATTATAAGACGACCCCCCTTTTTCCAGATGTACCTTTTGGAAAAAGGCTTTTTGAAAACCAAATCTTTTTTTCCCCCTCTCTCTCTGTAAAACAATTTTTTATTTTTTTTTCTTAAATTATTTTCATATTGCATATTTTTCCTATTTTAATTTTTGTTTTGAAAGCATGGTAAATATGGTAAAATGTACCAACAATGACATTGAAAAATATACACTTTTTTTTATATACCATAAAATTAACAGGTAGCCCATACGAATTATATAACATTTAGGCTATCCATCTCATAGCAGCCTACCAAAATTTTATTAACAATAGAAGTGAAATCTTATTGTAGTTTTCAAATCTGGGAACTGTCTTATGTTTTAAAATCACTTACAGAGGAGATTTGTTCCCATCTGGCTAATGACAGTCACGACTCATACCGCTGTAAGCTTTTCTTTTTCTTTTGTTTTCACTCGCGATCTTTACAACACACATTACATTACATATTTCATGGCACACTCGTTTTAAGCGTTTTTGGCGCCACCTATTGTTGCGGGTGTATTATTGACATGTCAAAGTCTAGACCCCGAATATAAGACGACCGCGTTTTTTCAGATGTATTTCCAAGAAAAAAAACATTGTCTTATACTCGGGTCAATATGGTAATGACTATTTTATTTAATTTGTGCCAAATGATAATGTCAGACTGCAGCAGACTAAATTTTAAATATCTATTTTTTTTTTTTTTTTAATTTGAACATTAATTGAACATTTATTAGCATAGACAAAACATGGAATTCTTCTGAAAATCTAGGCCTCTGAAATAATAGCATATGAGAATATTAAAGGAGTACCTGTTTTGTAAAAGTACAGTGTTAGGTTAAACAACACTGTTTGGTTTGTATCAGACACTTGCACATAACATTATATGAAAATCAAGCTCAAATGGAGTTAACCATGTTTTTGACCAGAGAATGACGGAGATTGAGTGTTTTGTCTGTCATTAGAACAGCTGTAACTGTTATCTGAAGCAGCAAGTGCATTGCATTATATGCTTTCATCAACTTTTACAGGTTATATAACTTTGATTGTAGCTATATGGGCGCTTAGTTTTTTCTTGTTGTTTAATACACTTGGCCAAAATCTCAAATTAAGCGTTTATGCACAGGATATTTAAAACGTAGCCTACACGTAGCCTATATAGGCTACACGGCAAATAACTAATTCTTCTCCACTCTTCAAACACACAAAACATTATCCTTTACAGACATAGTGTTTGAGTAAAGAAAACGCTGTACTATTCAAACATCAATTATTTATTTACCCTTGCATTACGAAAAAGCAGAGATCTCATCTTCTCCAGGCTGTGTGCGGCGCGTCAATCTGAACGGAGGCGGGGTGAAGGTACGAGGTCTCGCTGAGAGCTCGATGATCCAATGGCGTTACGAAGTTTTACTGACAAGTTATTTTAGTGCTTATCATTGGTTTACTATTTTTAAAACTCTCTGATTTAAAATAATAAAAACGAATTATAATCGACTCAAGTTTGGATAATTTTTCACAGCACCTGACTGGGCACCGTTGATTAGAAAAATAATGCACACCCGAGGTGGTGATGCGGTCACGACGCGAAGCGTAATAACTGTAACATTATTTTTCTAATAATTCAACGGACCGAAGTAAATTATTCCGCTTATACTACGGTGGCCACACCTCAAGACATCTATCAGATGATATTTCAAGGCATTCGTCCAGTATTTCTACTTAAATCGCTATTGTGAGTAGGATTATTTCTTCCGCATCTCATCTAACTAACTAAATTATGAGAGATAGAGAGAGAGAGAGAGAGAGAGATTACCTCTGTGCGTCTCTCAATAGTGTTCGGCAGCAATGTCTCTAGTTATAGTGAAACTTAGTTCCTTTTGTTCACGAACAGCGCCGTTGTTGTTACCGCGCTTGTGAGAAATCACTTTGTTTTTAAGCTGTTTACTGATAAAATCGTCAGAGTAGCGCTAACAACATTAGCGCGATGTATGCTAGTGTGTGTGCAAACTGTAATTTATGTATGTGCGGTCTGTGAGGGAGAGAGAGCGGGAGAGACAGAGTATGTGCTTTCCTTACATAATAAAGCGTGATTTTGTGGCAAAAACATGGACATGGTCTGTAGTTTTTATCCTTTTATTTACTATATTTATTTGGCCAGTGTCGTTGTGGGTTTTGGTTATTTTGCTGTTGTAAGACCTTTTGAAATAACAGAAATCATTTGGTGAAGTGATATGGTCATGTAATGCGGTCAAGAGCTGCCTGGAACTACGTTCGCTGTGAGTTTCCCTGAAAATAATTGCACACCTTAGAACGTTCATCAGCCAATCAGATTCAAGCATTCAACGGACCCATAGTATAATGTAAATATAGTTCACACTGTGGGCCACACTTTGGGGTGCGGAATGTTACTTTGTTCAAGCCTCTTTGGGGGGAAAAAGCATGTAAATATATATAATATGAGTAATCTAATTAACCTAGTTTCAGCATTGTTGAAAATGTTCTATTTGTATATATATATTTTAAAAGCATTGTTAGTTTCTTTGTCAATATAAAAAATGATGAGTTTATTATGAGTTGTTGTTTGAGTGTTGATAAAATTAAAAACTTTCTTGGTCTTGGATGTTTTTGTCAGAAATTGAGTTGCTAAGATTTACACCGGCCTAGGCAGTGCTTTCTGCTATCCTTTCAGATTTTTTTATTATTTTTTTATTTTTTTTATTGCTTTCTGCTATCCTTTCAAATGCAGTTTTTTATTTTTTTTAAAACATTTTTTTACTCATCCATCCGTGGCAGTTTTACAGCATTGAAAATGAAGCGTATAGGCAAACTTTTTCCAAGCAGCTTTCTATGCGATTCTTTTGCTTCAGCAGCGATATGTCTGCAAAATAGAAATAGAGAAGTTTGCCAATGAAAAGGTGACTCTTTACCTGTTTGAAACCAGTAGAGGTCAAGTTAGTTAAATCACAAAATCAAATGGACCCCCAGCTTAGCTCATGTCTGCTCTGACCCACAGCACCATGTGAATTGGGACGCTTGTTCCTAATGAGCATATAATAACCCTGAATTACACACAATTAAACTGCCCTGACAGCAGCTTAATAATCATGAAGGTTAAACAGAAAATCAAACATCATATCTAGCAAAGTATATGATGAACACAAAGTTCTCATGGGCAATCACTTGTTTAACTCAAAATTGACTGCAATTAAACTCTCCAAATGAAGCTCAGTTCTGTTGTAATTTTCATGATTGTTGGAGCCAACCTAAATCCACTCTCTTTATAAATGGTCAGGCACGTGATAGTTAATGCTTTCAATTCTTCTTGCAGACTTGTATGTCTTCTGTTTTGGCTGTGCTCTCCCAGGACTTTCATCTCACAGCAGTAGATGGATGGAGAGTCCAGTGTTTGGGCCTGCTGTTTATTGCACTGACGTGGCAGAGTTCAAAATCTCGCTAAGTGTTAGCAGATGTGTCACGGCTTGTTAGCATCCTTTCTCTTTCCTCAGATTACGACAATGCTATTGCACCTGACCACAGTTCATGCAAAGGGTTGTGGAAAACATGACTGACTCGCTTTATGTATGATTTACTGGTCTCAAAGCGCTGCTTCAGACATAAAGCAAACAGCAAACAATTCCAGGAGGAACGAGAAGCCAAAACTAACAGCTTTGATTTATCTTAGAAACTACTATCTAATTCACTCTACTGTTCAAAAGTTGTATTGAGTATTTTTTTTAAAGAAATTATTTAAAGAAATTATACTTGTAGTTGGCAAGGATGCATTAAACTGATCAATAATGACAGTAACGACGTTCATAATGTAAAAAAAAAAAAAAAAATCATAAGCATATTTGAATGATTTCTGAAGGATCATGTGACACTGAAGACTGGAGTAATAGCTGCTGAAAATTCAGCTTTGCCCATATAAGTTTTAAAATGTATTAAAATAGAAAACCGTTGTTTTAATATTATCTATTTTAATAGTTAGTTTTAATATTATCTTTAACACAAATTGTTTGCATGTAACCAGATGTTATAATCCTTGCAGATTTATAATTACTTACACAAATGTTTAAGTTTTTTTCCTTCAAACAAATTGTAGATATTCACAGTACCTTTATACAAAGTGTCTGAAAATACTACTGAAAATGTCTACCTGAAATGAACTATTGCTGCAATATTGTAATGAGCATCTCTAGGGTCACAAATGGCATTTGTCAGTGATGCTAATAAATGTTAGGCAGATGAAAAGGTCTTATTTTTAATTATCAGTGTTGAGGACGCTGCCTTTCTCATGATGGCTCTGGTATGCCGTTGTCTTGGTAAGGAGGGCCACCTGAACTTTCAGGGATTAACCGTTGTCAAGGGTGAGCCAGGCAGACTTGCTCTCCACAGCAACCATGAAATTAGATGTGAAATACAAGGGTTTAGGTAGCCTTGACGACCACAAACAACAGCTGAGGCTTTAAGGGGCTTCCAGTGGCGCGACGCCTTTCCTCCGAGTGCTTAAATGTCTCATCTTCACCATGAGCCCCTTCCATTTCTTCGTTATGACAGATAAGAGGACCAGCGGTGGTCTTCAAGCTCACCTACCATTAATTCATCTTTTTTGACTCATCACCATGTCATTTTTTTTCTGGCGATCCTCCTCCTTAAAGGAAGAGTTCATCCAAAAATTAGAATTCTGTCATTTACTCACTCTCATGTCATTCTAAACCCATAATAAGACTTTTGTTTATCTTCAAAACACAAATGAAGGTACTTTTAATGAAAATTTTGATTTCTGTCCCTCCATTGACTAAAGTCTATGCAACTAAAGCCTGGAATACACTACGCGATTTGTGCCCTGATTTCCCCCCGATTTTACAGTCTGAACAAGTTGAAGCTAGTTGAGGAAAGTCGGAGCCAGTCTGCAGATTACAGCTGACAGATTCCACAGAAAATCATGTAGTGTATGATGGTCACAGACTTTGATTTTTTTAGCTTCAGACTTTGATTCTATCCAGTCGGAGGATATCAAACATGTTTGATATTTTCAGCCGATTTTAGAACACCTGTGTTTTCATTTGTCATGCGTCTCCTAGCAACAAGGCGCACGTTTCTGCATGAGTTTGTTGTGATCGGAACAACTTTAAAGTCTGGTGGTGTATGATCTTCAGTCGCGTAGTGTATGATGCCCAGTTCTCCTTTGTCACTATTTACAATGTCGGTAAGTGTATGATGCCTAGTGTTTAAAAAATCTGTTCAGATATTAAAAGTCGTGTAGTGTATTCCAGCCTTAAGCTTTAAAAAGTTTAAAAAGTTAAAAGTCCAAATTTTTGGCTTCCTTTGTGGTAAACAGATTTAATGGGATAGTTCACCCAAAAATGAAAATTGCCCCATAATTTACTCACCCTCAAGCCATCTTAGGTGTACATGAGTTTCTTCTTTCAGGTGAATCTAAATATAATCAGTTATATTTAAAAATGTCCTGGCACTTCCAAGCTTTATAATGGCAGTGAATGGCTGTTATTTTTCAATAGTCCAAAAGAAGTCCAATAAAGCGCATCAATCCGTAATAAGGAAAAAGCCTCATATGGATCTGGGGGTGAATAAAGGCCTTCTGTAGCGAATTGATGTGTTTTTGTAAGAAAAATATCCATGTTTAAAATTTTATAAATGGTAATATCTAGCTTCTGCTAACTGTTGTACACGCGTTCACAATAGAACGCTGTTCTGGCGGATGATGTAGGGCATTGGTGTAGTATAAGCATTTGTTTTGCTCTCTCCTCTGCTTCTGCTTCTGTGCTTGTCACTTCTCACCGGAGCTTACGCTATGCTGACATCCTACGTCATCCGCCCGGAACAGCGTTCTATTGTGACCTGATTATTACCAAAGTCTCTTTAAGACAAGTCATGTCACTCGGTGGCCATCTTTGAAACGCCTCTCGAGCATCCAAGTGCAGCTCCTATCTCTTTGAATGGGGAAACATCAAATTCTCCAAAACTGTTCACTAAGCTTACGATTAAATTTCATATTTGAAATCACCAAAGAAATCTGACAACAACTGTATCATAAATGTTGTTTCTTTTGCTCAAATAGCGTTATAAAAAGCTTATTTTTCAGGCTAGATCAGCCAGTGCGCGTGCGCAGTCCTAAATGCACGTCTCAGAATGCTGACTGTTTCTATAGCAACCGGGACTTCTAACGGCAGCTGCAGTGACACGCTGACTTTACCGATTAGTGATTGGCTCTTTCATTCAGAAGGCGGGGCTTCCTGCAATTGAGCGGCCATATTGAGCGTTGCATTTTTCCCCATTCAAAACTATACGAGTGACACATCTTGGGTATTCTATAGTCTTTGTTATTACTGTTTATAAAATTGTAAACTATCCCTTTAATTTAGGCTTTTATACACCTATTTACATTGATCAGCAAACATAAACAGAAGCTCAACTGTACTAGCTTAAAGCACAAGAACAAACCTCATTGGTTCTTACAGAAGCTCAAACGTTCTGCGTAACACGAGAATGATCCACATGGGTTCTCAAATATCAAGCATGCTTGGGCTTTCATTTCAAAAACTGATGTGTGTGTTGATTAATGTTTATATGTGAATAAAAGCCTAAATTAAAGGCCTGTTCACACCAAGGACGATAGCTATAAAGATAAGGACAAATAATACAGTATAGTTCTTTCTTAATATTAAAGGATAGTCCGCACCACAGCTATAACGATGAAGGCACAGAGAAACAATATCATTAGAATCACATTCAGAATTATTTTTTTCCAGCTGATGAATGATAAAAACATTAACACCCAATCAGAATCAATCCTGCTATAAAAAGCTCAAGAATTTAAAGCGGCAGATGCACGCGCGCTTAGAATAAACGCATGATATCGTCCGCTGGTGTGGATGCTAATATAGTTATCTTTATAGTTATCGTTCTAGGTTTGAACGCAATCAGGTCTCATCAGAAAATTTGGACTAAAGCACTCAATTGACCCTTTGCAAATAGCTTGATTGACAATCATAATGCAGAATCTGCCATTTTGTCTGACAAACCAATCAGAAGAAGAAAAAAAGATTGCTGCATGTCCTGCTTGAACTGAGGAGTTAAAGTGATCTGTCACAGCACATTAAAGAGCCACAAAATTGTATTTATTATTTTAATTTCTTTAAAAAATAGACAAAATTTGAAAGCTGAGACTTTTTCAAACCAGAAGTAACCTGCTCTGTCTTGTCTGTTGCTGCTTCTAGTTTCAGGTCAAACTGGTGTCTATAGACTGATGTGAGGGTGAATAAATGATGACAGAATGTTCGTTTTTGGGTGAACTCTCCCTTTAACGGTCATTACTGAATTTCATGCAGTACATGTTGTTCTCATATGTATTGATCAGCGGAGTAGGTTTCATTTGATCTTTGGAAAGAACACACTGTTCTTCAGTCATACCACAAGACCTCTCAAACGCTTATAGCTTAGTACATTAACATCAAGGTGGCAAGCCACCCACCCACCCAAAACTATGCCTATGATATTGATCACCAGATTTGGCAGCAAATAGCACACAAATGGAGTTTGTTGGAGGATTTTATGTTGTTTCTATGGTTACCTAATGAGGGTCCTTTTAGGACATTGCGCTGGAATTTGATTGGTTAAGTTCTTTCCAGCCAAACCAAAGGAAGCGCTTGACTGTGATGTTTAGCCAATGTGCCTCAATTTCTACCCCTGTCTTTCACAAGTTATTTTAAGATGGCAATTCAGTTTTGATCAGTGTGTACAGCGTAAACTATTTAAAGTGACAGAAAGCTGTGATATACAGTAAATCTGTGATGTGCAGTAAATCTACGGTAAATCTACGAACGGTAGTGAATGTTGGTAAAATGTTTATTTATTCATTTATTTATTTTTAGATGACACGTTTTGGCCATTTAGCACATTTATTGTCATTTGTCATCTGAAATGTTATTTTTAATGTTAAAGCATTGAATATGACATGACAAAATATTCAAATTGAAGTATTATTTAGATTTATCTTTAAAAAACTAACACTAAGGCCTTGAATAAAACTTTACAAATGAAGGTTCTCTGTGAATATTCATGGTATTATAAGGAATGAGGTGATCAAATTGTTTGTCAAAGTTTAACATGAGTCTAACGTGTCTGCCAGATTTAATCATCCTAGTCACGACAGTCTAGAGGAAATCTTTTGAGTTATTGGACTTTTTGGATAAGACTACACTTGGAAAGTGGGTTTTTCATAGTAGTAGTTATATGAAAATTGGATGCAGATTTCAACACCACCTACTGTATAAATAATGAATGTGGTTTTCATTCACAGATTACATGCAGTATTTCAGTCAATGTAAAGGCAGAATGCACCACTGAGAGGTTTTCTTATTCTGTATTAGCTGCTATAGATGACTGTTTAGCATTCACTCAGAAGCAAACAGCCACAAACCTCTGACACTTTCCACTGATTTCCAAGTTTCAGGGTCAGCTGTGTTTTCCAAACATTGGCCCACCATGTTTCAGTTACAGCTCTGGCTGCGTGTCTCCAGTCTGTTGTCTGTGTTCGGCATGGAGCTGGCTTTTCTTTGAGCCTGTCACTGTTTTTTTGCAAGCTTTAATGTGAGACAGATGTCAATGTTTTGGGTCCTTGCTCATCGTTGAAATATTGTGCAGAAAGTTTTATTTGTTCAGTTCTAAGACCTGCTTTTTAACTCTGCCGTGGAAGAGTGGAAGAGAATTTGTAACTATTATCATCTAGGATATTTATATGTAGACCTTACACTAGCATTTAAAAGTTTGAACACACTTGACTGAAATTGTCTTTTTGATCTTCTTCTTAACATGTTCAATTAAATTCAATTTCCTTAATAATAGTTTTTATAATATATAATTAATTTAAATATTATTATTAATTTTGCTGTTGTTATTATTATTAAAACAAATAGTTACACAATTATAATTACAATTTTTTATTATTACTAATACTAAATAATAATTATATAAAATAAATTATATTGTGTAATGAAAATGTTTATATAATTTAATCTATTATTATTAATACTAATACAGATGCTAAATAATAATAATCAAATATCCTATTATGTATTAACAGTATAATATATAATAGAATTAAAGAGATATAATAGAAATATATACAGGTAATAGATTTGTTATTGTTGTTATTAAAAATAATAGTGAGAATACATATTAAAATAAATTATATTTTTATTATATAATGAAGCTATATTTTTATATTTACATTTTAAATAAAATATTTTTCAATATAATCCGTCAATTTTGGTAGTGTATATAAAGGTATGGTGGCTTATCATTTTTATAGTTCCTGTGCAATTCATTTACTTTTAATTGCAACATGGACAGAAGTAATAATAAATAACTTTTTTAGATGTTCTCTGTCATTTTAACCTTATGTGTGTGTGTGATAGAGAGTACAGCCAACTACCCCACCTGTAGATAGCCAACAAAGGTACAGCACCGAACAAAAGGTCATGCATTGTTTTACATGATGAAAGAGACAGTTGAAAATGTCTGTTGCATAATGCTAAACTCTTTGAACTGGTTCCTGAGCAAAATTCTCCAAACAACAACAACAACAACAAACCCCAACTTGAGGTCGCTTACGGGGCTATGTTCAATTAAGCTGAGTGACTATGATGGTTCTGTGCAGCTTGAACTCATGTTGCAGTTTTCTGAGAGCTGAAGAGATTGGCACTAGTGCAGAAAATGTCAGTGAACATTGTAATCACATCTTCACATGTCCATGTCTGTCATTATATCCCTGAAAAATACGGAGCCTTAACATGGACTGAATTCTTCACTTAGGTTTAATATAAGCAGAAGGTTCCTCGTTTTTTGTCTTAAGTCTGTGAGCCATTTTTATGCATTTTAAATGTTATTTTAGTTAAAATTATTTTTGTATTAAAGGAACAGCTTATGAAAGAAATTCCTATTTGAACCACCCCCCCCCCCATAAAAAACAAGCTATTTGTTTTCTATACAATAAAAGTAGACCGCAGTAATCCATTAAGCAATATAAAAGTAGTCAATGTAGATATGTATCATAAAAATAATAATAATAGCAATAATAAAAATGTATTATAGTTTATAGCTGACCATCCATGTATTTTTTTTTTTAATGCTTGATGGCATTTGGTATCTGTACTTGTATATGTTTGGTAAGGAAATATGTTTGTAATGCAGGGTAAGTATATGATGATAGATGTTTTATTTTTGTGTATCATAACGCTTTTTGACTTATCTGAAGAAACACACACTAAATTCTTTTTTTTTCTTAATTTTTTAAAGAGCAATTCTTTTTTAATACTTGATCCAGTAAAGTACAAATGTATGTTTTATCTCTGTATTCCAGAGTGAAGACAGGTACAGATAAAAAAAACTTGAAAGCTATGAGGAGTAGTGGTCCAATTAAGGCAAACACTGTTAGAAAACATGAAATATAAACACTGCTGCCCCAGAGGCTAGTATCTCTTTTTGAAACGTTTGGATCCTGTATAGAGAAAATGATCTTGCTTTTGCTGTATCCTTTCAAATACACTTTTAAAAAGACTAATCTTTTATAACCATTTCAAAGTAATGTGATACTTCATACTAAAGTGATAATATCATTGGCATTTTTGGGCACATGAGCAAAATTTTGACCCCTTAAGTTCAATGTATTATGTAACAGTATAGTTGGAGTTTTATATTTTGGAGAAAAGAAAGTATGAAATACAAAAGAAAAATCTCGAAACTTTTTTAACCACTTTATTTTACAGCACTTAAATGTCAGAACCTTGTACTAAAAAAATCCCAGTATGGCAATATACATAGCACATGTGTAATCATACATTAAATATTAACTGTATACTCACTCTGTGTGATCCAGCAGTGCATAATGATTATTTCTGTGTAAACCATTCCTGTCATTGAAACTTCAGAAAATCAGATGTGAGATGAGTGGCTGAACAGGATTTAAATATTCAGTAAGGTGCCAAAGCTTTCTTACCTGCTGTTATCACACACCTAGGCCTACCCCACTTGTTTCTATGGAAACGCCTGAGGAAAGACAAGAAGATTCAAGGACAGGTATGTTTGTAAACTGGAACATCGGGTCACCTTTGTGTACACAAGCGCACATACGCACTCACAAAAGCAAAGCATTCATCCTAGCCAAGGTCAGTTTGTTGGTTCAGCAATAGTCAATCAAAGAATTTATCAAACATGATCTTCATTTCATCTCCTAAGTATTTCAATCAATTTTTTTTTTCATTTGTTGTTGCTGTAAATAATTAATGCATTAATTTTCACTCAGGACTACTGCTGTAGTGTTCTACTGTAGACAAAAAAAAAAAAAAAAAGTGTATAGAGCGAGAGAGACTTTGTGTCAAAAATCCAGTTGCATAAATGTATGTTTTCTCTAGCAATAATTAAAAGCCTCTTAAATTATTGTAGTTAATTGTATGCTCCTAAAATGACAGTATTATCATGTTTTGTTATAGCAAAAATGAGCTGGTAAAATATTATGGCATGCAAATGCTGCCATTCAAAAGTTTGAGGTCAGTAAGATTATTTATTTTTATTTTTTTCCCCCTGAAGAAGTAGATACTTTTATTCAGTAAGAATGCATTGAATTAATTAAAACTTTCTAAAAATGTAAACTTTTTGTTTATCAAAGAATCCTGTGAAGAAGAAAGTCACTCTTGCCACAAAAATATTCAGCAGTACAACTGTTTTCAGCATTGATTATAATAAGAAATGTTTCTTCAGCAACAAATCATCATATTAGAATGATTTCTGAAGGATCACGTGACCCTTGTGAACTTTTCCATAAAACTTAAGATGTTGCAAGCGGTGAATTTTTTTATTTATTTATTTTTTGTTGGGGAAAGTTGTTTTTAGTATATAATACAATTTCATGCAATTAATTACACAACATTAAACTGATTGGTAATACTAAATATTTGTTATTATAAAATACAAATTCATTTTAATGTCAACAAATTTAATTTAGTATGTTAAGGTTGTCTTTTACTGTATTCCTGCTTCATAATTGCTATACTGTTATACCATGCTCTGTTGTTAAGGGAATTATTTTGATAATGTGAGTGATGATGATGAAAAATATGCATGCTGAACCATATTAACTATATTCATATTTCCTTTTTTTTTTTTTTGCATATATTCATGAACTAAGGTTTGCTATTTTTAAGGCCTTTTGGATTTCTTGTACAGTGTTCTGCACATGTAGACTGAGAGGTCAGGGTTTGGCTGTTAGCATGAGCTAGTTAGCTCTTGCTAGGGTGCAGAAAATTGATTTTCTGGCCCTTCTTCTGTCCTTCTTTCCTTTGCCTTTTTGTACAGATGCCACCTCCCTCTTGATCGTGATCTTTAGGAGACATCGCTTATTAAAAGCATACTAGTGTGTGTGTGTGTGTGTGTGCACGCTGGGCCTAGTCTCCAATGTTCGGTGTCTGTGTGACTGATGAGACGAGTTCATTATCAAAATGTCAGCTGGATTCTGAGTCCAGTCTGCCTTCCCACCTTCCAGCTCTCTGGTTTTGTGTTTCTTCTGCTCATAAACTATATTCAGCCACACACATTCACATCTTGAGAATTTATTGAGCTTGATATGACAGGAGGGAAAGATGAAGTGGGGTTATGCAGGGTAACCTAGTCAGCTAATGTGTCAACATCAGGGCTAAGACCAGGAGATGATTATAATCACACCTCCTCCGCATTTCTTTTTATGGGAGAACATTATGAAACTTCTATGTAAGAACAGCCGAGACAATTTGGTTATGTTTAAATACACTTTTATTTTGATCAAATGGCATGTTAAATTCATTAGCACATTGCTATTACATAAACGAGCATATTTGATTGTGTCATGTGACTTTGTAATGGATTGTATATGAATTGATTTGAATGTAATTTCACACTTACTAATGTGAAATGTTCTGCTTTGACACAGGGTTAACAAGGAGTGACTGAACCCTCTATGTTTTATTATCAACCAGATGTCATGCTTTTTGTCTATATGCTTTTTTTTTATTAAGCTTTTGTTAAGCTTATTCATTAAATGAGATTGGATTGTGTTGTATTCCACAAAAATTATTATCTGTTATTATGAACTGATATTTTATGTCATAATTGTTACTTTATCATGGATTTTTAACATGACTTGAATACTGTCTTGACAATCACAAGTCAGGACTAGAACTATACATTTTATCACTTACATATTAAACAATTTTTAAAAAGAAACTTATAATCTTTAGCGAATGTCCGAGTATATGTCCGAAGTGTATAATATCCAAATTTGGGGTCTCTTATAATAATATTGTGAAATAATATTACAATTTAAAATAACTGTTATAATTTTAAAATGTAATTTGGTGCTTCATTTGAAAAAAAATCGATTCGTTGAATAGAAATAAAAAAAGCATTTATTTGAAATATATTTTATAACATTATAAACATCTTCGCTGTTACTTTTGTTTACAATCTTGCTAATTATAAAAGTATTAATTCCTTAAAAAAAAAATCACCACATGCTTTTGACATTTTCCACTACAATAACTTCTTTCTTTGTAACTTTAATTTTTGTGTCAGTACATATAAACGGCCTTTTCTCTTAATAACGTATATGCACAAAACATTAGATTTATTTCTTTATTTCTCTCTTTGCAGTTGATGGCATTATAGTGTCATTTTAAATTGACCAATCACACTGTCGAAAACCTCCTATTTTATCACCTTTTATCCTACTGTTTTTTTCTCAGTCTAATCTAATAAATTCCAGTTAGAATGTCTCAATGATTCGAGTCTAATTGCTATTAAGTGTAGACGCTGTAATTTATGGCATGCTGTGTTGCTTTGAGGAACATCTAGAGCCTCTGGCCTTCAGCGTTCCGCAGATGTTTACAGCTGCTGTGTGTCTGCCTCTATCAACAGAACCAGCCAGCGAGACAGAGGCATGGTGCTGTTTCCCTTCTATTCTCACTCTCTGGTTTTATCTGGAACCCTGGTTCTGGCGCAGTCCTGTGCACATGGAAGCACTCAGGCGCTGATACAGCGCATATGGGATCCAGGCAGTTTGGCCTAACACATGATCACAACATGTTATTGAAGATGGGAGAAGTCAGACACGGAAAGTTGACTAATAGGGACAGAAAAGAAAATAATTATGAGGTTTTCAACTCAAGAAGACAGATTGATAATAGTGAGGGTGGGGGAGTTAGATATAAATAAAATGTTTTTTTGCAAAACCATCTGTTATTGATACATGTTTTTGAAAAACATGGTAAATAACATTCATTACACACTGTACTTTTTAATTAATTGATTGTGTTGGTCAATACAACATTCCAGCTTTTTTAACGGTTCTGAATGAAGTTTGTCTAGTGCTGCATTTATCTGATAAAAAATATATAGTAAAAACAGAAATATTGTGGAATATTTTTTAAAACAACAGTTTTCTATTTAAATATATATATAAAATAAAATGTAATTTATTCCTATGATGGCAAAGCTGCATTTCACTCTATATGCTGATTTTGCTGCTCAAAATGTATTTCTTATTATTATCAATGTTGAACACAATTGTGCTGCTTAATGTTTTTATGGAAACAATTATACATTTTTCTTTGATTCTTTGATGAGCAGAAGTTTCAGCATTTATTTGAATTTTTTTATTTTTTATTTTTTTGTAACAACATGGAAGTCTATATTGTCACTTTTGATCAATATAATGCATCCTTCCAGAAGATTTTTTAAAATAAAATTAAATGTAATTAAATTAATCTTTATTTAATTAAATTGAAAAGTAGTTATTTATTTATTCTTTCCTCCTTCCCCTCTTTTTTTATTACTTTTTTCCCCCTCCAAAGACAGGTCAAATGATGTGCAAAATGATTCACAAACAGGGAATATTTTTATTTCTTAAAAAGTGTGGCCCCCTTCCCTAACTCTTTTTTTCTGTCACAGACAGTTGTGATTTCAGACAACATCAGTCTACTTCTGTGATATTCAGTCAGGTAGACATCTTTGTATGGTTAAAAAATGGCAGCAACAGTAAATCAAAAAATAGATCCCTAGAATAAAACTGTATTATCTTAAAGAAAGTCTTTGATAGGTAAACTTTGATATCATATATGAGACAGTCATTATGCATCTGTTTACTTGAAGTGAGTGTTTTGAAGGCTGTTGGGTGTTACCGTTCCATATGTGGCCGTTTCGTGAAGCCAATACAGATCTAGTGGCCAAAGACTGTTACCTTATTAAAGAAGTTAGTCAAATGGGCATGTTTTTCTGCTGCTCAAGATGTTTCAGCACACATCCAAGTAAATTCAGTTGGGAACTGATCGTGGAGATGAAGCCATTTGAATCAGCAGTGAAACAGAAAAACATGTCTAGTTGACTAGACATCCTGCCTGAAAACTGCATAGACTGTTACCTTAATGACGTGGCAGAAACATTATATTGTTGTGGCAAAGGAATCTGTTGCTACTGCATTTGTTTATTGGTGTTCATGAAGGGATTCATAGCTCATTTTCATTTTGAATTTGTTTTGAAGTAGTGTTTGTTTCCCACGGTGCCCTTCAGTGGAGAAAAATTATATCTGGAATTTGGTCTGGAGTGTCTACTAATGATGCTTTTTGTATTGAGGATCTTTTTAGGTGAACAGTGAGAAAACAAAAACAAGGATTTTAAACCGACGCAGAAGAGCTAGGCTTTCATATATAAAGAGGACAAACATTTCTGACCGCGACAAGTTTTTTTTCTTAAGTCATTTATTCTTGCTCTATTTCTGTTTGCTCATGGCCCTGCTGTCAGTTTTAGGATTGAGGTTGTGGCAAGTTTTATATATAGGCTATATATATTCTATTTCAGACAGCTACTTTCATTACACTCTGGTTTGTCTGTAAAACCATTTGAAACCTTTGAGCAATGGACAAAAGTCCTCAATAAAGGAATAAGGACAATCACAATGACAAAAAATAGAAGAATTTTATTGGAACAGCGGCCAACCGCTGACAATGAGAACTCATTTAAAATTAAATTAAATGTAAAAATATTAGTATTAATTATTTTAGAACTATTGTTGTATTTAAATTTTTAACATTCTCTGACTTGCAGTTCAGTAAATTCAACTTCCTGTCATTACAATTCAGTTTCCAGTTCAACTTCCTGTGTGGTGTGACCATTGCAGTTTATTAATTGAAAGAAGCACATTTGGTATTTTGACCAACTATTGTAGCCTACATTTTGGCTGCGCTCTTCTTGCGTCCTTGTGTTCTCGTTCTACGTCGTCATCAACCGTCGAAGTTCAGTTCCAGTTCTCAAGAACGCAAGAACAGAGGACGCATGAAAGTTCCCGGATGTGTTCTTGATATCGAGGATGCATCGAGTGCAGACTTGAGAGAATCGAGCCGTTAGAAATCCCAGAAGATGCTGCGGGCGGCCGGTGTACGGAAGCCTGTAAGCTTTAAACTCGCTCTCGCAAATACTTGACGGCTCTTGAAAGTAAACATTTATCATTTTGTTTTGCTTAATTATAATAAAGATATAAGACCCGGAGAAAGTCAGCATATTTTTTATTGACATATTAAAATGAATGTTAACGTAAACGCTGTAAAATAAAACCATATGCAATTATATGAAAATATACGGAGCCCCTAAAGGGACATTTGCAAAAAAAAAAAAAAAAAAAGAAGAAGACTTTCGCGTGCGCACGAGAAACGTTTCGCGTGAGAACGAGAAACTTTTTGGAGCTCACGCGTTACAGTTTCCGGTTGCGTCACTTCTGCCATCTTACAAAGAAGAAAAGAAGAAAACAAGAGCATGCATGCACATGAATTAGCCTAACTGAGCTCTATTTTGGCCTTCGATATGAAAACATTGTTTCTGTTCTTGCATTCCACACAGATAAATAATCACTGAACGGCATAAGAACAGCTTTTCCCCTCAGGCTATATTCCACCTGAACAATACATAGCCTAACATCTCAGGACTGTTCATCTGTACATAACTTTGTAAGATGGCAGAAGTGACGCAACCGGAAACTGTAACATGTGAGCTCCAAAAAGTTTCTCGTGCGCAAGCGAAAGTCTTCATTTTTTATTTTTTGCAAATGTCCCTTGGGGGCTCAGTAATAATAATATCTATAATATAAATGTTTTAATAAGTTATGACATTTGTTTGTAATGTTATGTTATATTGTTCATTGGCCACTGCTTATGCTGAGACTATGCGGTCAGTTAAGCAAGAACGCAGAACATCTCAATTCTCATAAGGATGCGTTCTGTGTTCTCGCGTCCTTCTGAGTTCCGAGGAAACTTGGCAAGACAGGTCTCCATGAGAACACAAGGCCATACTTTGCGTTCTTGGAATTGAGAAACACTCTGACTACACTGTGATGTGGCATCAGGGTCAAAGGTCAAAAGACATTTCAGTTTAATTGTCAATCATGTTCTCAGTCGAGAATGCTAGCCTTATGGTGAAGCACTTCAGTTGATCACATCTGTTTGATCAGTGCATTGGGAGTTCATATTTACAAACCAAAATCCCAATGTAAAGCTAAAGACAAGCTAAAGCTAAAGCTTGTGCTTCCTTTCATTTAATATTTGTTTGTTTTAGATTATGTAAGGAAGAAATAATTCTGATTGAGATGAGAGCTTCATTTGCCTTAACTGAATTATTAAAACAGACTAACCAAATCATTAACAGAGTTGATGAAATAGAGGTGAGAGAAAGGGTGAAAGAGAAAGTGAGAGAGAGCGAGAGCGCCAGAGTTTGTTTGTACAGACATTGATCCACAGCCTCCTGGGTCTGCGGCTGCCGTTTACCAATTTGTGTCTTCCCTTTTTCTCAGCACAGCTCGGCGGGAACAAACAGCCATGCTCGCCAACACTAGACCACACGTTGCTCAGCAACAGCACACTGGTCGGAGAGAGGGTGGAGAGGGGGTGGCGCGACAGGATAGAGATTCGTGAAGAGGGAATCAAGGCCTTTATTAGCCCTGAGTACGGATCCCTGACCCAGACCTCTGCACTCTTCATGACTCTCATAACAGCAATGAACATATTACAAAGCTCTTCTAATGTCCAAAATGTAAGGATGCACGTTGGTTATAGTACTTATTAGGGCTGGCAACGTTGCTATTAATTTGTTTTGAAATTATAAATCGGTTACACTTTATTTTAAGTGTCCTTGTTACAGTGTAATTATACATTTAAGTAGAGTAATAATAATTACATAATGTTAGGGTTAGGATTAGGGTTACTTGTATGTAATTATGCATAATTTATTGTCATTATAATAGTAAGTACATGTAACTTGTGGACACATTAAAATAAAGTGTTACCTCTTTTTTTTCAATTTCCAAATTTCCAAAAATCTGATCAAGCATCTTTTGCACAAACAAAAGAACCTACTGGAATGCCTGGTGAAAAGGTAATTTATTTATTTATAAATCAAACCCAGATGTGAAGTTTAACAAAATAATTTGTATATCATGAAATACTGTTGAAATGTACTCTCATTAAACTTCAAAATGTGAAATATCAGTCATAAAAAGATTATACCAGGTCCAAAACACCTGCCTGGAAGTTTCTAGTGATACTGAAGACCTCTTTCCACTAATTATTCACTAATGAGTGTAAGGCTGCATGTTAGTTTTCATTAAAGTGTAGTTCAATGACAATTACAACATTTTTAAGGCAAATGTAGATGAGTATTATGCACATAACTGGGCAAGAGTCTAAATATGAGCATAAAGACTTGATATTATTAGGGTTCCAGCCCTTTTTTGTCAAATGCACTTGTTCTAGAAATTTGTTTCATATTAAAATGATTTGGTGAGAAAATGGTCTTTAAGTTTAGTTTGAGAGAGAACAATTTGACAATATGCTATTCATTATTGAAGAAGATTCTTTGTTTTACGTTTGTTTGTCTCATTGTGTAGTATTTCTTTTCTTCAGAAACCTTTTTTTGACAATATGCTCAAAATATCTAAGAACATTGCTTTTGTTGAAGTTCAAACCAGGCTACAGTGCAGCTGAAGCCACTAAAAACATTCAATTAGCATTTTGGGAAAGACAGTATGTCTGAAAAGTCTGTTTGGCCCTCAGACGTCCAATTTGGTAGCGTGGGGCTCAGAATTTAACTACTAAATCCGAATATGCCATTGAGAAGAGGCTATTTAAGCAAATGAGCATATATGTTGATTTAGTAAAATAAGTGGAATTATTTAATTATAGTTATTTTCTACTGAATAGTCTATTTAATGTGATTTTACTTAATAGCATAATTTATTAGAACTGCACAAGTCATGATTTCTCCAAGAACGGCATCCAAGATTTTATAGTTTTAATAGATTCCAGTCTTCAAGTCAGTCAGATGTTTTCAGAATATTAAATTGACTTTTAATCACAGTAAATATGATCTGTGTGTTCAGAGGACGTTCGGTGCCAGGTATAAATTTCTATCAGTGATTCTTCCAAATTTCTGATTCAATTCTTATTTTGATTTGTGTGTGTATGTGTGAGTGAATGGATTTCTGAAAGAGAAACGGAAACACAGAAATGAATTATCAGTTAAATCAAGTATCAAGTAATCTTCAGACATTAGGGGCACATAGCTGGATATGCTTTTGTGACAATCTCCAGTTTGAAATGTTGACATTTTTGTTGTATATTATTGGTTGTACAGTTTTGCTCCCTCCCAATCACCCCCCCCCCCCAGTTATTTGAATTATAGTCTATGTGCTTGGATATTATTTCGCAAGATATTATGTAAACATGAGGCTTTCCACCAGAACAATATGTAAATAACAGACTCTCAATAACGAACGTGTGCTTTTATCCTCATTCAGAATAATACAGCCCTAAATACTTCAGCCGTTCCTATCCATTCCCTGCATGGCTTACCGGATATGACAAACATATGCTGAGGGCTGTCTGTGTAAGGTTTACCTCAGTCCCTGGACGAATAAAATAGAAGGATTATTGGATTAGGAAGGAGAGAGCGATGAGGAGATTGCTTTTTCCTCTACGTGCCATTTCATTTCATATTCTTGCATATTTTCAATTAAAAATACCTCCAGAAATAGCCAGATATGATGAGTCACTTTTAAATTCAGTACCTTTTCAGTACAGGTTAAATACCATGAAATTAAGAAAATGTTGTGAATATAATATTTAATTATTGTATTTTTGATTGCATTGTTTTTTATTTAAAAAAAAAATAATAATTAAGATGTGCATTTGTTTTACAGAGTTTTCAGACAAAGTCAACGCCATGTGTGATAGTAGATTGTGTTTTCTGGACATAAAGCTTCTTGACCTATAAAGGGAAACTGCATGTACGTCCATGTTTTCATTTGCACAAACCTCACTGGATCACAGATTCAATGTATATGCACGCCACCAAACCGCTCAACAATACCGTGCTGCTTTCTTTTGTTTTATTTTTTCTTTTGTGGTGCCTGTTTTCGTGTGGCTTCACTTTTAAGGCTGATATGAGAGTTCTTTGCCAGACATAAGAATGTGATCGCATGCACCAAACAAGCTAAAACAGCATTCCCAAGGGCCTCGAAGCTCCTAGTTCCTCAACCCTTCCAGCCACAAGATCATAGCCTCTCCATACAGCAGGAAATATAAAAGTGCACATTTTTACAACACCTACAGTCTCTTAGGGCTTCTATTTGAATGACGCTTCTTAAAGTCAAGCCATATGTGTGCTTAACTCTTACGTGTGCAGAAGACCCTTGTCACCCAGCTGGAATGCCTTTTAAATGCATAGTAAAACCTAGACTGTTGGCAAGGATTTCAAGGCTATGTGTTTAAATAATTGGTAGGCTCTATAGGGATTGTTGGCTTTGCATACATGTATTTGTGAGAGATAGAGCTGGAGTTCTGTTAATGCATTGAAAGTCTTGGATAGTGCAGTAATGATGGTGTGATTCAAAATTGCACGGCTTGGGGGGAATGTTTAAATGGGGTTGGATTGGCTGGACTGCTATTTGTCATGACATGGTTGCTTGCATGTCAACAAGTTGAGGCGCTAATTCAAGCAATGCAAGTTTAAGTTTTCTTTGTATTTAAGATCGTTATTTTGAAAAGTTGTGTGGCTAAAATTATGCCTTTTTTTAAAGACTTTTTATATATAATAATATATTAATACTAGCTGTTTTGATAGAGTAACACCAGCAAATCGGCAAAGAAAAAAGAATGATTTTGCATCATGATTATGTTGCTTATATGTTGTAGCCTATATGTTGTTTAAATAACTATTTCAGCCTATGTCATGATAAAAATGTTGCATATTGTTGGGGTTATGCAATTTATGCTAATAGTAATACTTTTTAATGTTTGATTTCAGGGACAATAAATTTGTTGGGTTGCCACTTAATGTCCAATTTAAAATCTTTGTCCTGAAGCAAAACCACTGATATATAATATGCCCTGCTGTATGTCTAATTCATAAAAACGAGCCTGATTTCCCTTTAGAAACCAGGTCATACTGTGTAGTATCCTACCAAAAATGCAAAAGCTGCACATTTGTCCTCTGTCTTAAATTCTGAGGCATTTTCCCTTTCAGATGTTTTATTACATCTAACCTGTACATCTGGATGATCACCTAAAATAACTTTTGCATGCAGGCCTCTTTAGTTTTACTGAGGCACATCAGCATATTTGTGTTAACTTTTGTGGGCCCAGCCATGAACGTCTCACATGAGAGTACAAGCATCAGTTTGTGATTCATTTAACCAACATCTGAGGGTCAGCAGTCAGTTTTCCTAGAAGCGATTGATTTTAAAAAGTGTGCTTGGGTGTGCGTGTACGTTAGCTCAAGTTTTATTGAGTCGCCTAACCGTGCGTCCCGCTAACTAGGAGCATCTGTTCTATACTTCATGTCTTTTGACAGGTTCCAGCCATGAGCATCTTGCACAAGAAGCTTAAATTTAACACCGTTTTGACCAACATATGGGGACACCAGTCGATTTTTCCATGTGCTAAAGATTTAACATTCACTCCATATTATAATTGGAATGATTCAACCCTTTTATCGACCATAAACATTAACTATTGAACCCACTTCAAGCAGCTACCCTGCGAGACATGGACATCTTTGGGTACATCACACCACAGGTCCAGTCAAAGCTTTAGCGGTGCATTTAATGAGCACCCAAACAAAGATGATGTAAGTAACACAATCATTAAACCAACACAATGCCAAAGTCTCCATATCAAAGTTGATCTTCGCTCATTTTGCAGATAATGATACCGTCAAAGGTTTGCAAATATAGAATCAGTCTATAATCACAGGTCTTTTAAATAGGGGGAAAGCGGTGCTTGCGGGGGCGTCTTTACCGTGTCTTATGTTCACAATCCCTTTATGTACTTTTACTTCTTATGTCTATTCTGTACATCCCAGACATGGAGAGACAAAGAGTTACCCGACTATAGGGAAAGACTGTCGATGATCAGTGATGAGCTGCCACTGTATAAAATAAGTGTAATTTTAACTGTAAAATGTTGTAAAAAATGTTGTTAACAGTAAGTTCCCGTACTATATACATATACATACATATACGTACTATATATATATACATACTATATACATATAGTATGTATATATAGTATGTACTATATACATACTATATACAGGGAAAAACTGTAAAAGATCTGACCAGACATTTCATGTAATTTTACAGTAAAATGCTGTTAATTGAACAGTTTTCAGAAGTAAAAAATTACAAATCAATGTATAATTTACAGTCAAAAACTGTAAACTGCATATTCCAAGGATTCCCTGCATGACACTCCACATTTGAAAGTATTTTGTTTAAATAATCATGTTTTTAAATAGTTTTTGTTATCAGTTATGTACTTTTGGGCTTTATGTTACATCTTCTGTTGTTTAATGAAAGTTTATTGCATTATTTAAGTATGTGTTACCATGATGGTGTTTTGTGTTTGCATTAATGACTCTGTGGACCTTCTATATATATCTACCTGGCCTCATGGCATTTACGTACCTGGGTGCACTTTTTAGCGTGACATGAAATACGTACCAATAAGTACATATCACTGCAGTTTCCAAAATAAATGAACACTTTCACACAAATTTACAGAGTTGCGATTAATAAAGCGTAATTTTCGCACAATTACTTGAAGAATATCATGCTATGACTTCAAAACAATATTAATATGCTGGGAGATTTGAAAAGTGATGCTTTTGAACGTTAGCATCGCACACATCCAGCTTCATATCTATGGGTTTTCAAAGACGATAAGTTTGATCGGTGGTTCACGGAGTACGGAGACGGACTTAGGAAACGAGAAGCACCGGTTCCGTATAACTACGGTTTGACAAAGCAGTTATAATCTGCTAAAAGGAAGTTCAAATGGCACAGTTGCATCAGCTAGTAGGTTTTTATATCAGTTTTGCATTTGTTTACACTATCGGGTAGGTTTAGGGCTGGATTTGGTGTAGGGCATATTTCCAACACGATAGAGCATTAACCTTTAGCGACAGTCCCCGGATATTTGAATGCTGAACCGCCGCAATGTATCTGAAGCAACTTAATAAAAAAAAAAAAAAACAGCAATATGTACCAATATCTACGTAATAAAAACGTGCCAGGGTTTACATATTGAACCTGTGTTTTAGCGCCACTCAGTGGACATTTCCATTTCAAACTGCGGCGAAACGTGCAGCAAGGTACGTAAAACGGTGTCGCACAAAAAGTGCGCAGAGGTATGTATTTTATGAGACCAGGTTGCTACATTATATATATATATATATATATATATATATATATATATATATATATATATATATATATATATATATATATATACACACACACATATATTGTGGCGGAGGAGCAACGACAGACACAGTGGCCCAGCCAACACATCCATGTGGGGCCCATAGGGGTTGCAACTGGGCCGATATCTGGGGCCCATCTGGGCTACCCAACTGGGACCCAGCTAATTTTGTCCTCAGTTTCCATGGTGGCCCAACATGGGTTAGCCCAGATGGGCTGATGACAGGCCCTTGATGGGCTCCATATAGGGCCCATACGGGTTAACCAGGTAGCTCCCATTCGGTGCCTACACGAGTCTGCCTACATGGGTTAGAGATGGGACCCAGCTAGGTCTTATGTAGGTCTCTTATGGGCCACAACAAGTATACACATGGGCTAACATTTGTCTGTTTGGGTTACCTTATTTTACAGTACACCCATAAATACAAACAATACATTAAATCCACTAAAATGCTAAAGGTATTCAATAAACAGAAACCAGTAGTTCATGCTTTTAAGCAAAGTTTATTTGGAATAATTTAAACATTACTATTATAACTTGTACATTTACAACTTTATAAAACAAGTATAAAAAAAAAAAGTTAATTTTAAGCTCCTGAAAAACTTTATTTCTTGTAAAAAAAAAAATTAAAAAATCTTCATAACTTGTATTCTGCATGCTTTAAACGAGGTTTCGTTGGAATAATTTGAACATGACCATTATATCTTGTGTATTTACAACTTTATAAAACATAAGCATCTTAAAAAAAAGTTAAAGTGAAGCTCCTGCCAAACATTATTTGGAATAACTTGTATCGTTTGTATACGCATATCTGAAAACTCTAAAATACATTTCACAAACAAACAAACCAACCGTGCAGCTCCTCACACCTCTGTCCTCGCTCTCCCAATGACCCTTTGAAAAGACAACAATTAATGAACTACTGTGCCACTTTTTCAGTTAAAACAGACGATTCTTGTCTTTTTAAAGATTGTATTTCCATTTAATAATCACGAATATCTTAAGACTTACCTATCTTGCTCTCTACTATGTGACTAGCCACTTTGACGCTGACTTTTCTGCCTCTTTTCTGGTAATTTGGTTAAGAGATTTTTTTTAAGCTTCCTGTAAAGCACATCAAAAGCATTAAAGTTAGATTAAATTCCATATTTAAGCCCTTGCAATAAATAAGCAGTCATCTCCAATTTTACATTTTTTCAGGATGTACAATAATGGTATCGGATATAATATTCTATCATAAATGATTTCTGTGTAAACGAGGGCACAGGGCAACATTTAAAGGCATAGTTCACACAAATTTTTTTATTTGTCTCATTGTTTAATCACAAATGCCAAAATATGTCCATCTGAAATTCACTTTAAAAAAAAATATAATTTTTATCAGGCAAATAAATATAGGTCATCATTCAATTCATTGCCATTACAGTGAAATAACTGAACATAAACATAAGAGCCTGAAAATTTCAGACGGTTTTTGCATCTGATGTCTTCATTTGTTCTTATTTTATTATCACTTCACTTGTATTAGTGTACTTGTCTTTAATAAAGTTTGAATGTTATTTATTATAAACTATTTTTGTGATTGCTTCACCACAAATGAACAGTTACTTATCACTAAAATAAGCAGTACACCTGGTTCATATTCTCATAATTTGGGGTATTGCTTGTCCAAATATGGACAATTATTTGCATTCAATCAAACTGATTTGATTCCACTGATTTATGAAGAACAAACTCAACTCTACCAAACAACCTCTGTTTGCACATGAACATTAATAATCCAACAGCAAGTAAACATACCTTATACAACCTCAAGCAGTCTGAGCCCCTGAAACTCTCACTTTCCATGCCGGCTAACACAATTGAACTCTCTTGATAAGGGGTGGTCCAAAAGGAAGGCCCTCATTCTTCTCGTGGCTTCATCCACAGTACTGCCACCACAGTAACCTAATGGAAAACAAGATTATTATTATTATTATTGGGAGACAACACAAAAAATTAACCCTGAATAATTGCAATTACATTTCCCCCCAGATCTACTGTGTGTATCAAGTCCATACAAGTCTATTACTCTCAATTCCTATGGAACACTTCCATAATTCCTATGCAGTTACCTCTGTAACAGATGTTTTATACTTGTACTACAATTGTGTTGCCTGTGCTACAAAAACACTCTCTATAGCAAAACAGCTACAGTACTGTGAAAATGTGTTAGGCCACCATTACATTTGTTGTTTTGGAAATGGTATAATGATTATCGCCGAGTTTTTTTATTAGAATACAACAAGAAAATACAGATAATTTATAGGCAGTATTAAAAAAATGAAAGAAACAAAATGGTGGCCTAAGACTTCTGCACAGTACTGTAATTTAGGTGCAAAAACGTTAACGTTCAGCCCTGTGAACCTGCTAAATGGTTATGTTAGAGTTAGAACATACCACTTGTTTCTGGAAGGTGGGGTCTGCCAATTTCTGCTCCACTGCATCAACATCCAAGACCGTCCGATTACTTTCTGTAAGAAAAATGCTTATTACTTAAAAAAAATTTAAATTCTAATTTAGGCAAAAACATTTGTATAGTCATAACAATTTGTAACAACACCCGAATGCAAACTGTTGCAGATTTATATAAGGCAGAAACTCCTGTTTGCATGATAAATATTAGTTGTACTATTATTGTATTTTATGTATTGTTAAAAGTACAACAGCCTTGTTTACGGTTCAAATGGAGATCTGTCCCAGGCTAACGTACCTTATTTACACTAATGTTAGCTTCTCTGCTATAAGCCATTTCACATCGTGGTTGTAATCTTCCTGTATCGTGAGCACACAGCCCGCTGCCAAACTTTGCAGTTTGAGCTTTTTTAGTGGTTTTTTTGTTTTGTTTTAGAGGGCGTAGGGAACACCAATACAGCATTATCGTTTAACGTTGGACATTGGCGCCAGAAATAAGAGGAAAATATGGCGCGATCTGAGTATGAAGTCTAAATTCTAACGTGACAAAAGCCAAACTATGTTTCGGTTAACATCATGGTTTGTAAACAATGTAATTACATGCTCTACATTTTCAGTTTTGAAATTGTAATTCTTACCTTGGTTACACTGACGGCAAACGATGTTCTCCCTAAAATTACAGCAAAGCAGTCAGAGACGTCAGTTAAGCACAGCAAAGCAGTCAGTAACGTTAATGGCGTCGGCGCGATGCAGCGCGTGCTGCGTGGGGGATGGGAATTGCTGAATGAAATCTCGCGGGATCCACACTGCATGCAGATCGAGGCAGGGCTGCATCTCGCGGTAGTTTGATGTCGTGGGGAATGGGATCTCGATGGAACTTGGGAGATCTCGAGTTGTCAGCACAATTAAAGTGGCTGCATTTTTTTTGGCTAAATGTCAGCGGAAAATTGGGTAGAATGAGTGTTGGAATCATAGACTGTAATAAAAAAAAAGGAGGGGAATTTTTTTGATTTTGATAAAAGTAATCCAAGTGTCAAAACAACAACAAAAATCATTTTAAAGACACATATGTGCATATATATATACACATGTAATCACCCCATGGGAATAATTATGTTTGAACTTGTATATTTGATAAAACAAATAGGGTCCCATGTGTAGCCCATTTTGAGCCCATGCACACATTTCCCATTAATTACCCAACTGGGAACCACATGGGGAGCCCACCTGGGTTCACCCAAGTGGGCCCCAGATAAGATGCCCACCTGTTCACCCATGTGGGTCTTAGCTGGGTCACCCAAGTGGGCCCCAGATAAGATGCCCACCTGTTCACCCATGTGGGTCTTAGCTGGGTCACCCAAGTGGGCCCCAGATAAGATGCCCACCTGGTTTCACCAATGTGGGTCCTAGCTGGGTCACCCAAGTGGGCCCCAGATAAGATGCCCACCTGGGTTCACCCATGTGGGCCCCAGATAAGATGCTCACCTGTTCACCCATGTGGGTCCTAGCTGGGTCACCCAAGTGGGCCCCAGATAAGATGCCCACCTGGTTTCACCCATGTGGGTCCTAGCTGGGTCACCCAAGTGGGCCCCAGATAAGATGCCCACCTGGTTTCACCCGTGTGGGTCCTAGCTGGGTCACCCAAGTGGGCCCCAGATAAGATGCCCACCTGGTTTCACCCGTGTGGGTCCTAGCTGGGTCACCCAAGTGGGCCCCAGATAAGATGCCCACCTGGTTTCACCTGTGGGTCCTAGCTGGGTCACCCAAGTGGGCCCCAGATAAGATGCCCACCTGGTTTCACCCGTGTGGGTCCTAGCTGGGTCACCCAAGTGGGCCCCAGATAAGATGCCCACCTGGGTTCACCCATGTGGGTCCTAGCTGGGCCACCCCAGTGGGCCCCAGATAAGATGCCCATTTTGAGCCCATGCCCACTCTGTACCCCTGTAGCCCATGTGAAACCCATGTGGGCCCCACATTAACGTGTTTGCTGGGGGGTGTGGCGTCAGGCCTCGGAGAGGCTTTTATTAAACAGAAATAGTGTCCAAAGGGAATAAAGTGTCCAAAACAAACAAGGGGGTCTGGTGTCCTCGTCGTGCTGCGGGGTTTGTGAAGGAGGGGCAGTGTTCTGGAAGGAAGGGTCCAGGTAAGGGGCGGAGTCCGGCGGACGCAGGCGCTCCCACTCGGGTCCGGGGCGCGAGGGGCGGCGGCTTCATCATAGCTGCGGCTCTTCCTGTTGGTCCACGCCATTCGGCGGGACTTATTCGGCCCGGCATCCTGGCCCGACGGCCCTTACACGGGTGCGGTTTCGTCCGGACCGCGGGTCCGGCAGCTCACGTCTCTGGCGGCACTAAAGTCCCTCCACGCTCCCTTCCTGGACCCACGAGGACACCAGTGTGCATGCACGGGGACGAGACCGGTCTTCCGAGGAGAGGCGCGCTCGGCATTTAAACAGCGGCGGTAATGAGGCTCCATTCAGTTCAGGTGCGCCTCATCACACGCCGCCAGCCCTAGCGAATTCAGCGCCCCTCCTCTCTCGCACACCCACTCCCGTCGGGAGCCTGGTGAAGGGCGGCGAATAAGGGTGATGATAAAAAGGGGGAGGCAGCCGACTCGTCACAATATATACATACTTCTGCTTGTGGTGAAGCTACTTGTGAGGAGCTTTGATTCTTAATGTGGCTTTCTCTTTTACCACCTGCATTGTTATGGTGGTTGTCAGTATGTTAAATGGACAAAAAAATTTTTTTAATATCAGTGTGTTGCATTTACTGGTTTACATTCAAATTTCTTTGTTCGCAAATTACAGTTTTATACTGTAAATTTTACAGTTTGTTCTGTAAATATGTTCACAGTTTTTCTGTATTTTATACAAATTTATTTTGGCAACCACAGCTGCCAAAATTATTTTGTAAAAACTACCGAATTTTGGTATGACAATGGTATGACTGTAAACATAAATGTTTTCATGCCATTATGTGCCATGATTGGCTGATTTCTATCGCCTAAACATTCTCATGTATTACATACTAGGCCCATCTGTCCTACGGCCTCTGTTTTTCTGCATATCCCTCTGTTTTATTTATTTCCTCTAGTTGGACTGGGTTTAAAGAACCGCTCAAAGAAACATCAGAACCAGATACACGAGTGGATTTGCATGAGAGTTTCACACATCCTCGTTTTCATTTCGGTCCAAATGATAAATCAGTCAAAATCTTTGTCACTGCACACAACATTCTTGAGATTCTTCAGCTTCTAGTCACACGACTGCATGGAGAAGTGTGACTGGAATATCTCATTCTTAGCCTGCAGACAGACAAAACAAAGAAGTCACTCACCTTGAGGCAAGATTCTTGGAAATTCACTCAGTGATCTGTGTGTTTTCAGCTGAGAATCATTGAGTGTCGGAAGAGATTCATGTTGTTGCAGCTGGAACATTTGCTCCAGTTTCAAGAGCCTTGAGATAGAACAGCATATAAAGGCATTTTCAGACATAAAATGGCATAAGATGTCCATGTTTAAATTTAGATAGATTCAGGGAAGGAAAAGCACTTATTCTATTGACCAGTCAAGGCCATATAACTGTAGTTCCAAGAATCCATGTGGAATGCATTGGCCGTATCTGCACACTTTTGAACACTTAAATCACTTAAAAACATCTGAATGTCATTGCATTAGATAGGCTACATAATATCTAATTATGCAAAAGGGATCTCAGAGCTACAGGTGCTGGTCATATAATTAGAATATCATCAAAAAGTTGATTAATTTCATTAATTCCATTCAAAAAGTGAAACTTGTATATTATATTCATTCATTACACACAGACTGATATATTTCAAATGTTTATTTCTTTTAATTTTGATGATTAGAGCTTACAGCTCATGAAAGTCAAAAATCAGTATCTCAAAATATTAGAATATTACTTAAGACCAATACAAAGAAAGGATTTTTAGAAATCTTGGCCAACTGAAAAGTATGAAAATGAAAAGTATGAGCATGTACAGCACTCAATACTTAGTTGGGGCTCCTTTTGCCTGAATTACTGCAGCAATGCGGCGTGGCATGGAGTCGATCAGTCTGTGGCACTGCTCAGCTGTTATGAGAGCCCAGGTTGCTCTGATAGTGGCCTTCAGCTCATCTGCATTGTTGGGTCTGGTGTCTCTCATCTTCCTCTTGACAATACTCCATAGATTCTCTATGGGGTTCAGGTCAGGCGAGTTTGCTGGCCAGTCAAGCACAGTAACACTATGGTCATTGAACCAGCTTTTGGTACCTTTGGCAGTGTGGGCAGGTGCCAAGTCCTGCTGGAAAATGAAATCAGCATCTCCATAAAGCTTGTCAACAGAAGAAAGCATGAAGTGCTCTAAAATCTCCTGGTAGATGGCTGCGTTGACTGTGGACATCAGAAAACACAGTGGACCAACACCAGCAGATGACACGGCAGCCCAAATCATCACTGACTGTGGAAACTTCACACTGGACTTCAAGCAACATGGATTCTGTGCCTCTCCACTCTTCCTTCAGACTCTGGGACCTTGATTTCCAAATGAAATGTAAAATTTACTTTCATCTGAAAAGAGGACTTTGGACCACTGAGCAACAGTCCAGTTTTTTTTCTCCACAGCCCAGGTAAGACGCTTCTGACGTTGTCTCTGGTTCAGAAGTGGCTTGGTAGCCCTTTTCCTGAAGACGTCTGAACGTGGTGACTCTTGATGCACTGACTCCAGCTTCAGTTCTCTCCTTGTGAAGCTCTCACAAGTGTTTGAATCAGCTTTGCTTGACTGTATTCTCAAGCTTGCGGTCATCCCTGTTGCTTGTGCACCTTTTCCTACCCAAATTCTTCCTTCCAGTCAACTTTGCATTTAATATGCTTTGATACAGCACTCTGTAAACAGCCACACCTTTCAGTAATGACCTTCTGTGACTTACCCTCTTTGTGGAGGGTGTCAATGTTCGTCTTCTGGATCATTGCCAAGTCAGCAGTCTTCCCCATTATTGTGGTTTCAAAGAACAAGAGATACCCAGAATTTATACCGTAAGGATGGTCATTTATTCAAACTCAAATGTAAATATTCTAATATTTTGAGATACTGATTTTTGAGTTTCATGAGCTGTAAGCTCTAATCATCAAAATTAAAAGAAATAAACATTTGAAATATATCAGTCTGTGTGTAATGAATGAATATAATATACAAGTTTCACTTTTTGAATGGAATTAGTGAAATAAATCAACTTTTTGATGATATTCTAATTATATGACCAGTACCTGTACTGTCACTTTTCAGAATCTTGGTCTGTACTGGTTTGTACTTTGGTGCTGGTCTACCTGGAGGACTAGGTCTGCCATTTCGTTAGCAAAATCTTAAAAAGCCTTGCATCCCGTGTGTGTTTTTACCAGAGGATTTCAAGACATTTTTGTTGTGTGTCCAAAACCTTTTATGGCCATTTTAGACTTTATCTAGGCACATTTTATTATGCCCATAATCTTAAAATCCCAGCTTGGCAAGCTTCTTTAGCACTTGATTCTTTAGTACCTGTTGTAATTTATTTCCGGTGGCAGCACTGCAGGTATTTACTTTAATTCAAAAGGTCATTTCTATTTATATGTGCTTGAACAGCTACATTAATGCTGTCTTTTGAAATGCATACCTCTGAAAATGTCTCGCAACAAAAGGCCTGTGGAACAGCAAGTAAAAGCATTGATTTAGATCAGCATGTAGCGCTTTTGACAGTGTGATGGATGCCTTTGTGTAAAACTGCTCTATATAGCATATCACAGTATATGTTTAAAAAGGTTCATTAACAAATCAAACAAGTTTGAACAACATGCGTGAGTAAATGATGACAAAATTTTTATTTTTGGATGAACTATCCATTTAACTCTTTTTAATTCCCAGTATTGGACATCCAGTAATGAATTCAGATCATGTCATTCCAAGAGCAGCTTGAGATGGAGCCGTCCACAGATGGTCAGTGTTGTGTACACCCAGAGCATAGTGAACCGGGAGGGTGAACGGGCCAGGCGAAGGGTCCACAGAGAAAGGATGTATACATTCAAATGGGAGAAGGAGCACCAGCTGGCATCTGGCAATCTAAGATCAGCAGCTGCCCAATCTGGTGCACATACCACTCAGTAATATGGAGGAACGGGACCACCGGGAATGTCTGGACATGCAAAGAAGTTTATGCGGGTGAGAGGTAGTTCTCCTATACAGCCAAATTTCACTTGCACATTTCTGTCTGAATTCAAAGCCCACACACAGAGAATGGTCCTATCATCACCTTTAAAACCATTTTTCAAAATACCCTTTTATATTCCCCAGACAAAAGAAAGTCAGGTCATACAGTAATATAGTCCACTCTAAAATGACAATTCTGTCATCATTTATTCATCCTCATGTTGTCCCAAACCTGTATGACTTTCTATCTTCAGCGGAATATAAAATAAGTTATTTTGTAGAATGTTGGTAACCAAAGAGTTTTGGTTCCCATTGACAAAAAATACAATGGAAGTCACATTCTTATCTTTTGAAAAATGAAATGCATAGTGGTTTGGAACGACACAAGGCCGAGTAAATGATGAGAGAATTAACCTCTCCCTTTAAGGAAAAGAGCTTTGTGTTTCTTGGGTATTATGTTAAACCTCAACAGTCAAGTTGCCACATGTCACTATATTTAGGTGTAGTTTGTTTCATTCACCCTTGCCAGTGGTAAAAGCAAATTCTGAAGCACATGGCACAATGTTTACCTCCTCACTTGTTGATGCCCCAAAGACAGAATTGAAAAACATTTAATTACTTGGTGATGCGGTGTATCTAGAGTTCCTAATTACGTTTCTAGAGTCTGGGAGGGAATGCTCATTCCTATGACTGCAGGCTTTCATAGACTGATGGATTCCTTGGCAACTGTTTCTCTTGTTTTTTTTTCACCCTCACACTTTTTTTCTTTCCTTCTCCCTCTCTTCTTCTTTTAATTAGAGTGGAAGATCAGTGAAATGCCAAGTGTCAGAACCAGAGAGGATGAGAATATAGCATAAACAACCTTTTAAACTTTGCTGATCTTTGATAAGGCCACAAATGGAGCATCTTGGTCCTTCGTCCGTATTGCTTGTCTCACTCTACCTGGGCTGTTATCTAACAGGTAGATGTCTGGGCAGCTGTGGACTGTAATGGCAATATGTGATGGATAGAGCTTTTAAGCACATCATCAGACAGACAAAAGAACTGAGATCAGAGGTGGATCAATAAAAAAAAAAAAAGTGCTTCATGGTTTTTAAAAGCATTTTGTTGTTCCACAGTAAATGCAGTTGCAAAACTGTTGACAGGTGGTTTGCTAGGATGTTCTGATGGGTTAAAGAGCCCACCAGTGTTTTTTTTTTATTTTTTAGAATTATTTACATACTATTATAGTTTTTATTAATATTTTGAATAAGCATTATATTTATATTTTCAGTTTATTTTATGTTTTAGTAATTTTGTTATGTGCTTTTGTCATTTTTATTAGTTTTTTATATATAAATACATATTTTAAAACATTTCTATGTATTTTTAAACATTTAATATCTTTAATTTAAATTCTTTCAGGATGTTGACAAGGAAACATTTCTAATTTTTATTTTCTAATTCTATTTTTTTAAGTTCTAATATCTATATTTTATTTTATTTCAGCTTCATTTCAGTTACCTAAAACTGATAAATAGTTTTAGTTTTAGTTGTAGTTGTAAGCAACAATAGCCCCTTTCGCACTGCTTTAGTTCCAGAACTAAAAGTACAGTACTAAAGTACTGGGATGATTTTGCGCGAACTGTTTCCTAGTACCATTTAAAGGGTTGCATTCGCACCGACAGTGGGTACTAAGAAGTGACGTAAGCCGGTCGACAGCGACGTCATTTGTGCGCGGCGTTCAACAACGTAAACAAAGAAGAACAACGTTAACAACAGGAGGATGGAGGACGCTGTGATCGGAGCTGTGTTTTTGTTGTGTCTTGCGCGGTTCACAATAATGGACATGGAATGTCGATGTAACTTATAGGTCAAGCGACTTAAAGATCGGAAAGGAGTTCAAAATGTTCAAAAGTGCCTGCACTGAAGCGTCCGTCCATCTATCGCTGTTCTCCATTCTTGCGAAATATAAGTTGATGCGATGTTTACACAGTATGTGTTTACATGGCGTTTTAAATCGTGGCGGGTGAGGCCGTTTTCGTACGTGTTTAGCCAATCAGCTTACACTTACGTGTAAGTTCCTATAGAACTGTTTTAGACCCTACTCTGAAGTAGGAGCTAATTAGTTCCTCCAAACGGAGTTCCGGGAACTAAAACAGTTCCTAGTTCCCGCGGTGTGAACACGCCAAAAAGTGGGTAGTTTCACAATTAGTTCGGGTACAATGAAAAGGTTCCTGTGGTGCGAAAGGGCCTAATAAACCTCAAATAAGTCTTTTTTTATATTGTGGTCTCTAGAAATGGCTTAGACATTCCTTAGATCAATGGATTTTGAAGATATCATAATTCTATCGTTCAGTATTTTGGGTAAATGTTTGAAAATATATACTACACTGTAAAAAGTGATAAGTTGACTTAACTTAAAAAAATTGAGGAAACCTGTTGCCTTAATTTGTAAGTAAATTATAATAAAAAAATAAGTTATGAATTGTCAAGTTCACTTAATTTAAAAAATATATATATATATATATATATATATATATATATATTATTTACTTAATAATTTTAAGGCAACGGGTTTCCTACATTTTTTTTAAGTTAAGTCAACTTATCACTTTTTACAGTGTATATTAAACAGCTAACATTTACTGTGTTATATATTAAAAGGTATTGCTACTACTATTATTAAAATATTTGTATTATTTGGTATTTTAAATATTTCTATTCATTTACACCTGTCTTGAATGTTGCACACTCTATCCCATTTTCCTGTCGACAAGGGCAGAACTCTTCCTCTTTAGCAATTAAAATTCACAGACTTCATTGCCAAATGTCTGAACTTTCTATGACATCGGAAGCCTTTGGGTTTTGCTCCTCTCTGGCTAGAATAATCACCTACTTTTGGCTTGAGGCTATAAACCACACTTCATAGGAAGGGAGAATCCAGTCTGACAGTCAGAGAGACTAGTGTCAGGACATTTTATTCAATCACACATTTTACCAGCCAGAATTCAGATCATGTTTTGGTTCAGGCGTTATGAGACCACAATCCAACAGCCTTAGGGAGAAAAAGAAGTCTCACGTGTTGTCAGATTGAGATTTAGTCTGTTTGTGTGTGCAAGGTGGGTGTTGGATTTAGAATAATGATAAAAACAACAGCAGTACTACTACAGCTACTAGCACCACTGCAATTTCTGTTATCGTGCTATTGCGTATTTCTCCATTTTTCAAATGATTCCTAATTATTCTATGTAATTTAGAATTTTCTCTGATTGTCTTTGTCTTTTTACATTATTTTGGGTCACTTTAGCCTTTGACTTTTATTCATATTGTCAGCTTGCTTGTGCTAGACATTGTGTGGGCTCTGATATTCAGATTTGGAGAGAAACGCTGAGAGCATCTCCAGGATGAGTGGGAGGGTAAGACACTTGCACCTTGCGGTTTGTTGTCTTTTGGAAAACAGATAAAAGAATAAGTAAACAGAATGTAATCTTCAAAATTAGCATTGCGTTCACAGCTTTGTGAGAGATGACAGCAAATTGAAATTTCCCACAGGTTTCCATGAATGAGATGGATCACTAGTCAAGAGGTGAATCCAGGTATTTGACACTTTGTATTTATTTATTTTTATTCCAGAAACAAACATAATATCATAGAGCCTCATTTGCAGAATACTTAGACAACTTTAGACTGCATTGTTTGCTTCCCGCTTCCCTACTTATCCTTACATTCTAAAGGGGAATAATAAGCATCAACTAGATTTTTCTGTTTTCTCAAACTATGAAAAGTGAAGGAATGTTATAGTTTGAAATAGTTTGAAAAGAACCCATCACAATATTTTTATATACTTAGCTATGTAGTTCCTAAGGAGGTTGCTAGAGTGTTTTCCTAGTCCAAGGCAAAAACCAACCAAACAAACAAACTATGCTTTTATGTCAATAACAGAAATAGCGTACATTTTGTAAGTACTGTACACTGTAAAAATTATTTTTTTTAAGTTTTACAAGAAAATGTTAGTTCTGTCTTTCTATTTTAAGATGTGTTACTTGTTGTTTCTTTGCAATTATTTGTCAAATTTACTAGCAATTTCAGAGTGTAAATGGTTTCTAAACCAAATTATTAAGAAGAAAAAATAGTGATCAGAAATAGTGATCCTTGCTTCTGAAGCACCGCTAAAATGTGACTTCAGACTTAAAAATAGATTCATTATCCTAAGATTTTTCTGGATGCATAACTATTTCTACACAAACAACTGCACAACATTCAAAATATTGATGTTGGGTCACCTAAGACACAAAGACTTCATCATTCTTTCACATATGAGGAAGCAAGCGTTCAGGTGCGCACATGCAGGGCAGGCACACTCATGGGTGAACTATTCATTCAGAGCAAGTTTGTGTATTCTGTTTGTCTTGGCCTCTGATTCAAGAAGTGCAGCTTGGCAATGGCACCCTGATGTTCACTGTCATGCCAGTTTTTACAATAGCGAAATCCTTTTTAATGGATCAGCTGTCCATTGAGAGGATACACTGTGTCAACAGCAACAACAGGGTACTTTGTTTAAAAACATCTACTCAAACTTGCATTTAAAGGGAAGAAAAACAGTGCATTTCTGTGCATATAATGTAAGCTTTGTTGTTGATAATGTCTCATGTTTTCATTTATTGGCAACATTGTTTGCCAGCAGTTAGAGAATCTTGGCACAGGAATGCAATGCTTTAAGCGCAAAGAAATTAAATTAAATAAAAGCAGTTGTTGTTAAGAAAATAAAAAAGGATTACGTTATAATGAAAAAAATAAACATCAGATTTTTCTGCCAATAGAAATTTGATTGAAACAGGTGTACCAATATCAACAAAAGATGCTGTTTAAGTATAACACATTCACATTTTCTGAACACATATTTTACCTGCAAATACTTTTTCTTAGTTTACTTTTATTAATTATTTACTTTTGATTGATTTTGAATAAGTCTAACCTATTAGTTCCTATTTTGGTTCCTTTTTATTTATTTATCATTTTTATTATTTAACACAGCATTGGATCACTGACTAAAGATATAGAAATTGCTTTAAGAAGTTACTCCAGAATTCAGTGTTTTTTGGAAATGTTCAGGATATTGTGTTTTGACTCTCTGTGCTTTTCATGTGTGCTCCCCACATATTCACTCATATAGATCTCTATATTTTCTGCATGCTAATCATCTGTCATGCAGTTTTTATGATTTCTATATTGTTTTGAGCAGATGATTTTGTCAGTGGGGTCACACAAGGTCATCACAAGTGAATATTTGAAAACTTTGCCATGTTTACCTTTGAGACCGGCACAAATAGGAATTGTTGTGAAAGTGAGTCTGTCCAAGAGAGTGTGGGCGGATGTATGTGTGTGTATGTGTGTACAAGGATATGAGAGTATGAGGAGTTCTGGCAAAACAAGCATGGGTGGCAAAGGGAGAGTGAGGGACACAGATGGACTGCGTTTGCAAAATGTGGGAAAAAGTTATTCAAAAAAACGTCTTCAGTCTCACAGCACAACTGCGTAGCCATGCTGTAGAAATTCACGGAGATTAAACAGCAGCAATATTTTTTAGAATCACAATCATTTTAGTTTAATTTCAAAGTATTTTAGTTAGGGACAATACTATAGAAATGAAACTTGGATATATTTTAGAGTAGTCAATGTGCAACTTGTATAGCAGTAAAGATTTACTGTCCTCTAAAAATAACTCAACATACAGCCATTATTGTCAAAAAAGCTGGCAACAAAAGTGAGTACACCCTACGTGAAAATAGCTATACGTCGTTTAACCATGCAAAGCCACATGTCCTATTCTTCATGTTCGTGTTTTTGCCTGTTTGACAGGACTATACAAATTTGTGTATCTTGTTTTAGAGCAGTTAAAATTTGGTGCTTTGAGTGCAATTTTCTCATACTGACCACATGGCACCTCATGGCAAAGAACTCTCATGGGGTAAGCCCCTCCCCTCGAACGCACACTAGCCAATGGCAGTCGAGTATCAGTTGCACAGGGAGCGGAACTCGGACATCTTTAGGTTTCAGCGCCATAGAGAAACATTGGAAGATCTGAAGCTTGCATCGGTTTTATGGGGTTCATGCTTCACAAATGGAAAAACGATGTGCCTGGGGTACTTGTAACACTGATTCCAGGTATCCTGAGAGGATGGGCAATATCATTTATTTGATTACATTTCCTGAATCCAAACAAAACAGAGCAAAATGTCCCTAAGTATTCACCCCAATACAAATGAAGACAAAAACATTCATTTTCTGGTTGACATACACTCATTAAGTTACAATTTTCATCTGCTCAAGCAGAACGTTAATGTTATCTTGTGCTTTAGCAAGGTATCTCTGGCTAAAACTAGCTAACGTTAAAGTTAGTGAGTCCATGCTGATGTACAAACCTAGCGGACTGTTCTCGTGTCTTGTACAGTGTAGGTCAAAAACACATAAACAAAGGTCTACATTTCAGTGCCTCTCCATATTAAACTGGTTAAATGTACATTAATTTAATCGTACCCTGCAATACATGAACAGTGTTGATCCTGCATGTTGTCATCCGCAATTGTGATGACCGACCGTAATATGAGGCCTCTCCTGCTTCTGTGTCCAAAATTGTGCAAAAACATTATGGGACAAGGTTTTCACACTGTAGCTGTCATTGTAAGACAGTGAGCAACTCCCTTTGTTTGTCTGAGGCAGCAACAGTAACTAAGGAGGGCTATAAGAAGTTCGGTAACACCCTGGAACTTAGTTACAGTACAGTGGCCAGGGTAATACAGAGGTTTTCCAAGACGGGTGGATGAAGCTGAAGGTGAAGGTGATGGAGTGGCCAAGTATGTCTCCAGACCTGAACCCTATTAAGCACATGTGGGGCATCCTCAAGCGGAAGGTGGGGAAGCACCATGTGTCTAACATCCAGCAGCTCCGTGATGCCATTATGGAGGAGTGGAAGAGGATGCCAGCTACAACCTGTACAGCTCTGGTGAATTCCATGCCCAGGAGGATTAAGGCAGTGCTAGATAACAATGGTGCCCCTACAAAATATTGACACTCTGGACACAGTTTTGACATGTTCACTTCACTAGCGTAGCCAGAAATGTTTAAGTGGGTGGGCCTACATAAAACTGGGTGAGCCAAGTGTGTAGCATATGAAAACTGCATGTCAAATTGCCAACAAAAAATACAGCACCAAGGTTCATTACGCAGTACTTATAAAGCATGCATTAACATTAGTAATTTGTTATGTTAATATTCATTTCAAAATTTACTAATAGGACATTATTAAAATTAAAAGTTATCTGTTAACATTTGCCTGAGCTAATGTTAACAAAGATGAATAAACACTGTAACAAATGTATTGCTAATCTTAGTTAAAGCATTAGCTAACTATCTACCTCTGAAACAACGGGGCTTTGCTGATGATTTCATAATCAAGCGTCTCTGTCAGTTCACGCACATCGAGGACCTCAGAAATGTGAGCAGCTGCAAATTATGCGGTTTGTTGTGGCGACTAGGATCTAGCACAACGTTTATGTGTTTCTTTCCACAAAGGACGCATCTGTTTAGCGGATCAAATACTGTACCTATGCTAATATGATGCTTCAAACACGCTTGGTTCTGAAGTTTCCAATCGATAAATCCAGCACCCTCAGGTGGTCTGTCGGGTTACATTTGTAGACGTCCGGATAGAGTTTTACTTTTTAAAGAACTTTAAAAAGTTTGCTTAACTAGGCTATTTTAAAATTTAACTTCACAAACGCGCGCATTTTACTATTATATCCTTACGTCGTAAACATAACATTGTGGGTGGGACTAACAGAAATGGACGAATCATCATTTTGACAAGCACGAAGAGGGAAAACTAAGAAACGACCTGTAATTGACCATGAAAACAAGCGTTTTAATATTTTTAATAAATATATAAAGTTACAGTAAAATAAGACATTTATTATTATCATTTAATAAATTACATCCATTTGGAAAATTACCAACATCTCACTGGGTGGGCCACAGATAAAAGTGGTGGGCCCAGGCCCACCCGTAGCTACACTGCTGGTTCACTTAGGGTGTACTCATTTTTGTTGCCAGTTATTTGGACAATAATTGTTAGTTTGACCTAGTTTCTTAGTTCCCCTGATTGGTTTATTAGCTTCACACCTGTTTCTGTTTCCCCTTGATTATGTTGAGTATTTAAAGCCTGTGTTCTCCCCTCATTCTTTGTCTGCTATTATTTAACCTATGTGTTTGTTACCTCTCGTTCCTGGATATTCTCTGTTTCTTGTTTGGATTTTTATTAAAAGACTCTGGTTTTGTGAACATTCCTTCGTCGTGCGCTTTATTTAGCAAGCACACGTAACAGAATAGCAGACCGAAAAAGTGAATTATTTTTTAAGCTGCGTTTTTCTTTCTGTTTATTTTTTTTTTTTTTGTCTCCTCTCCCGGAATGGCCTTGTCAGCCGTCCAACTCCTGTGCCTGGAGCAGATGGACCATTCGCTGGAGGACCATACCAGGGACTTTATCGATCTGGCGTGCCTTACCAACTTCCCGGACCGCTCGCTCTGTGTTTTCTACATCTCCAGCTTGAGCGAGCAATGTAAGGCACGCCTGCCAGCGAACGGTCCCAAAGAGGATTTCGCCGCTTGTGTGGAGTGGGTGCTGGAGAATAATGGACTGTTTTTCTCCATCAGCCCCTCAGAGAAGGATATCTCCAGCCCTACTCCCGAACCAGAGACCAGCCAGCCATCCCCCCCGCTATACGGAGATACTGCCTGAGCCCACTGCAGACAGAGAGCCTGAGCCCGCTGCGACTGAGCCGCAACCATCCTCTGACCAAGTGCGTGAGCCGGCAACATCGTCCGTCTTCGAGGGAGTTTTGGTGGTGTACGAGGGCTTGGAGGGAAGCCCCGCCCACACTCCTATGACTAAGGGTCAGCTGCATCTGGTTTCTGGGAGTTATAAAGAGGAACTAATGGACATCTTCTAGATGGACCTGATAGACTGGTTTGGAGAAGTACTAACCTGTGCTCCTGAATCTCCTGCGTTTCCGCTGGTTCCGTCCAGCCCTGAATCTCCTGCGTCTCCGCCGGTTCCGTCCAGCTCAAGTCCTCCTGTGTTCCCTCCCAGCCTCCCTCTCCCGCCTCCTCTCAAACCAGCTAGTTCCTCGCCTCCATCTCCGCTGATGCCTGTCAGTCCCTCAGCTCACCCTCAGTCAGCGCCTGCCATGCGCTCTGTTCCGCCGCCTCGGGACTTCCAGGCTCCAGCTCCGCCCAGACATGCGGATCCCCTGTCTCCACTTCCAGCCTCCGAGCCTTGGACTACACTTCGGTTCTCCAACCCATCGACTCCGCCTCGGTTCCTAGCTCCCTCGTCTCCACCGTTGCCCGTCATCCCACTGGCTCCACCGGGTTCCCTCGTCCCTCCGGCTCCGACTTGGTCAGTCGTCGACCATCCGCCGCCTCGGGACTCCACTCCTCTGGCTTTACCTCGTCACGCCATCCTTCTGGCTCTGTCAGGCTCCTCCTTCCCTCCAGCTCCACCTTCATCCTCAGTCGCACCGGCTCCACCTCGGACTTCTGGATCCCGCCTCTGCCTCAGTCGCCCGAGCGTTCAGCTCCGCCTTGGCCCTCCGGATCCTCAGTTTCGCCCCGGCTCTCCGTCTGCTCCGTTACACCTGGGTCTGCACCTCCAGCAGATCAGTCTCCGTCAGTCGGCCCCCTGGGGTCGTCGGCCCCTTCTCCACCATGGCTCCTCCTGCCGTCAACTACACCGTGCGCCGCCATCCTGGCTGGCCTCTGGATTGCCACCTGGCTCCTCCTGCTCCGGGCTCCGGGCTCCGGGCTCCGGGCTCCTCCCTGGCTCCTTCCTCCATCGACTCCACCCTGGCCCTATAAACTTTGTCCCTTCCCCATTGCCTGCCCTTCTCCTGCTCCACGCCCACCTCCAGAACCCCCACCCTCCCTCCTCTGTTGGACTGCTTTTGTCGGCGCCGTTGCGGGAGGGGGCGAAATGTTAGTTTGACCTAGTTTCTTAGTTCCCCTGATTGGTTTATTAGCTTCACACCTGTTTCTGTTTCCCCTCGATTACGTTGAGTATTTAAAGCCTGTGTTCTCCCCTCATTCTTTGGCTACTATTATTTAACCTATGTGTTTGCTACCTCTCGTTCCTGGATATTCTCTGTTTCTTGTTTGGATTTTTATTAAAAGACTCTGGTTTTGTGGACATTCCTTCGTCGCGCGCTTTATTTAGCAAGCACACGTAACAATGGCTATATGTTGAGTTATACTTAGAGGACAGTAAATTTGTACTTCTGTACAAGCTGCACATTGACTACTCTAAAATATATCCAAGTTTCATTTGTGTAGTATTGTCCCTTGAGAAGATATACTAAAATTTTTGCTGAAATGTGAGGGGTGTACTCACTTTTGTGAGATACTGTATGTGCATATACATTTTGAACTATTACATTATAAAGTTATACACTACCTTATACAGTAAAAACACTAGTATTGTGATAAAATTATTGAAATTTAAAACATCTGTTTTGTATTTTAATATATTTAAAATGTTTATTTATTCTTGTGATGGCAAAGCTGAATTTTTAGAAGCAATTACTCACGTTTTCAGTGTCACATGATCCTTCAGAAATTTTCCTGATCCTGTTGTTTTGTTAGTTGATAAATAACATGGACATGAACCAAAATATTTTATTTGAATTTAAGATAAATTGTATAATTTACTTTTAAACAAATTTTTAATTGCAAAAAAAAAATGTTCCCCTAAATCACAAATAGGTCTGTAGTTACAGCCTTTCTTTCATAACATTTACCAGCAACACTGGTCAAGATTGAATTATTTCACAATCCTGTGTAATTTATCTCTCAACTTGCTTACACATATCCAAGGTGACAAATCAACCCAAAACAAATATTTTGTCAAATGGCTGCCGTCCCCTCCAAAATCATAAAATACGATTGAAAAGTGATTGAGACTCACCCAAAAGCAAAACAACAGGAAGGAAGGAATAAAGAAAATCAATCAAGGAAAAATAGGTCAGGAGGAAGGATAGACAGAGGAATGGTCTCAAAGGACTGCCTCTGCTCCAGAATGCACAGGAGAGTATTGACGGATGTCTGTTGGCTTGAACCCGCTGTGAAGAGGCAACATGTGGAGATGGTTTGAAATGGTCAACCTGAAAGAGAGATTCAGGGTTTATTCTTTGCCACCTGTATTGGTGATGTTGAATGGCTTGCATGTTCTTGCAAAAGTCACTGTGCTCTTGTGGTGCTGTGCCATTGTGACTAGTGCTTTTCGTGAGGGCAGTTCATTGAGTACACTTTTTCTCAGGCACTGTGTGGAAAAAAAGAAAAGAAGTCTTTTTAAGAAATGTGAATTACACTATTTCATACTGGAAAACTCTGGTGATTTGTCAAGGGTTTATACTGCAGTATAAATGAATCATGCTGTTACTGTTAAAAGATTTTATTTATAAAGATATAAGACTATGTTAGATTTTTGCCGATTACAAGAGTTGGTGAACAATGAAATTCAAAAAGTCTAAACATAGATTTGTTACTGGGGACAATTGTGAGAAATCAAAACATTTCTGGACATCACATTTTTTGGTACAGTGCACAGATTAAACTGCACTGCTGTGTTTACATTGTAGTAAAGTAAAATAAGAAAATGATTTTGCTTGATTAATAAAAATTTAACAAGAACATTTGTAAAAGCCTTTGGTGGCAGCAATAATATTCTTCCCCACTTTTGCTGATTTTGTATATTGTAAAACTTTGTTAATGCTCTAAGAACCAGTTTCCGTGGCAACTGTGATTGTACCTACAATTATGCTCCTAGCCAACCTTAGGTGATATCAAATAAAATCATTTTATTCTTTTTATTGTTTATGTTCTTTTATTTTTTCATAGAGATTTTGTGTTATAAAAGTACAATTGTGTGGCAGAGGTACAGTATGCGATATGTATATAGGCTGTAGGACTTTGCTGGTGGGTGTTTTTGATTGTGCCGGTCTTTGAGGGGGCTTTTGTATGAGATTTTGCATGAGCTGCAGGGCAATTCCATAAAGTTTAATTACATGTTATGCTCCCTGTGGAACAGAGAAGATTAGAATTAAAATTAAAATGTGGTGGCGCAGAAGTGCTCCAGTGCTATGGATCAGATGGATGGTCTTCAGAGACCCTGAATCGTCTACATATCCCTATTGCATAGGAAGAATTCAGTGGGTGGCTCCCCATTCAGTAAAAGACTTTAGGTGATTATTTTTAGTCAGTCATTAACTATTCATAAATGCTTTTTGTATCATATTGCGTAATAGGCCTGTAAGGTTTTTGAAGGCTTTCGTTGACATTTGAGCTTGTCCCCGAATGTAAAACGGTTGCATAGACAGTGAGCTAATGATTTGAGCAGAGCTGTATTTGTTATAGGTTACATATATATATATATATATATATATATATATATATATATATACTGTGTGTGTGTGTGTGTGTGTCTAATGTGTCTATATATTTTTTATTTCAGTTTCATTCCAAGTTATTCCAAACTTGTTTGACTTCAATACTTATGCAGAACACACACAAAAAAACAAAAACTAATTATATATGTAAAATACTATATTTAAAATATTTTAATGCAGTTTACGCACTGGCCCCGCCCCCAGACCCATAGGTCATCTTACATTTTATATAGCTGACTGCTGACAAATATGATACAGGGAAACAATATTACACGAGTGCTGATTTTGTCCCAAATATCACGAGTTTAAATGTGATTTTATACAACAGTTCAGTAAATAAGAAATTGATATTGTGTTATATTTTAAACACAATATTATTTGTTTTTGCTCAATTTTGCTGAGAACATATTACCTTTAAGCGTCTCCGAGCAACACAGCAGTGTTTAGTTTCTGAATGAATCTGCGTTTTGAATGAATCATGTGAACCAATGATTCAAAGGCCCATTAATAAAGAGAGTCATTTGCCTTGTCCAAATACCCACACTTGTGGTATTTGCACTTGACTACTTATGACATATTTCCTGTATTTGGCCTAAGTGTTCAATTGAGGGTGAAGACAAATCAGGCAACCAACTTGATTTAATTTACACACGCAATTGTACTGCAGATAACATTCTGGTACAACCGCTACATATCTCGGACCATTTCTTCATTACATTTACACTACATTTTGCTACCCGTGTGCCACCAACCCCCCTACCGGTTACTTTTAGACGAAACCTGCGCTCCCTTTCTCCTTCCCATCTTTCCTCTGTGGTATCCTCCTCTCTTCCCTCACCTACCCATTTCTCATCTCTGGATGTAAACGCAGCTACTGAAACTTTATGCTCTACCTTAACTTCTTGTCTAGACGACATTTGTCCTCTCTCCTCTAGGTCAGCACGGACTGCCCCTTCTAACCCCTGGTTATCTGATGTTCTTCGTGAACATCGGACTAAACTCAGAGCGGCAGAGAGAAAATGGCACAAATCAAACAACCCGTCGGACCTGAGTAGGTATCAGTCTCTGCTCTCATCTTTCTCTGCTGATGTCCACACTGCCAAATCCTCACATTTCCACAACAAGATCAACAGCGCTCCAGACATGCGTAATCTCTTCAGAACATTTAATTCTCTCCTCTGTCCCCTCCACCACCTCCCACCACTTCTATTACAGCTGATGACTTTGCTACTTTTTACAGACAAAACTAGATCGATCAGTGATCAGTTCTCACCTCCACGCACACAGGACCCCCAACCAACCACTTCCACTGCTAAACCTCCCATTTTCTCCTTCTGTCCCCTGACGGAGGCTGAAGTATCCAAACTTCTCCTCTCCAACCATCCTACAACATGTCCTCTTGACCCAATCCCTCGCACCTTCTGCAAGCAATCTCTCCCACGCTCTTACCGACACTCACACACATCATCAACACATCCCTCCTCACAGGCATCTTCCCCACTGCGTTCAAGCAGGCTCGGGTAACCCCACTGCTCAAAAAACCTACATTAAACACTTCTCTTATAGAAAACTATAGACCTGTCTCTCTCCTTCCATTCATAGCGAAAACACTTGAACGTGTTGTCTTCAACCAGGTCTCATTGTTTCTTTCACAGAACAACAAACTGGACGCTAAACAGTCAGGTTTCAGGAGTGGCCATTCAACTGAGACTGCACTTCTCTCGGTCACTGAAGCCCTACGAATTGCAAAAGCCCATTCCAAATCATCAGTCCTCATTCTGCTGGATCTATCTGCCGCTTTGACACTGTCAATCATCAGATACTCCTCTCCACTCTCTCATCACTGGGCATCGCTGGAATTCCACCGCTGGTTTGAATCCTATCTCACTGGTAGGTCTTTCAGGGTGGCCTGGGAGGAGGTATCCAAAGCACATACACTGGTCACTGGGGTTCCTCAGGGATCGGTTCTTGGACCCCTCCTCTTCTCCACATACACTACATCACTGGGTCCCATCATACAGGCACATGGATTCTCCTACCACTGCTATGCTGATGACACACAGCTCTATCTCTCTTTTCAACCAGATGATCCAACGGTAGCTGCAAGGATCTCAGGTTGCCTGGCAGACATCTCGGCATGGATGAAAGAACATCACCTCCAGCTCAACCTGGCAAAGACTGAGCTTCTTGTCTTTCCTGCCGCTCCAACTCTACAGCATGACATCACGATCCAGTTAGGTTCATCAACAATTACCCCATCAACTTCGGTCAGAAATCTTGGTGTAATCTTTGATGACCAGCTGACCTTCAAAGACCACATTGCAAAGACTGCTCGATCTTGCAGGTTTGCACTACACAACATCAGAAAGATCAGGCCCTTTCTGACGGAGCATGCTGCACAACTTCTTGTCCAGGCCCTTGTCATTTCTAGGCTGGACTACTGCAATGCTCTTCTGGCTGGACTTCCATCAAACACAGTCAAACCTCTACAAATGATTCAGAATGCGGCGGCACGACTGGTCTTGAAGGAACCCAAAAGAGCCCATGTTACACCTCTCTTTATCTCATTGCATTGGCTACCAATCGCAGCTCGCATCAAGTTCAAGACACTGATGCTTGCTCATAGAACAACCACAGGCTCAGCACCTGCCTACATGCACTCACTATTAAGAATCTACATCCCCTCCAGAAATCTGAGATCTGCTAGTGAGCGACGCCTCATGGTACCATCACAAAGAGGCTCAAAATCACTCTCCAGAACATTCTCGTTCACCATTCCTGGCTGGTGGAATGATCTTCCCACCCATATTCGGAGTACTGGATCCCTGTCAATCTTCAAGCAACAGCTGAAAACTCATCTCTTTCGACACTACTTGACTTCAACCTACACATAAAAAAAAAAAAAAAAATCTTTCTCCTTACTTATTCCTTCCCTTGCTAGCTTGTACTTATTTAAACAATGCCTGAGACTTGGTGTTACAAGCACTTCCTTTGTCGAATTGCCTCTTCAAGATGAATCGCTTCATGTGTTCCCCAAATTGTAAGTCGCTTTGGATAAAAGCGTCTGCAAAATGACTAAATGTAAATGTAAATGTAAGACCACAAGTGTGCGTATACATTTTTATTACCTGATGGGACACACTTAGTGTTGTAAAAATGCAGTTTACATAGCTTTATTTTTATTTTAAATACTTTGCATTTTTAGTGTTGTAAAAATGCAAATGTTTACATAGCTTTATATTAATTTTAAATACTTTGAATTTTAAAATCAACTTCTAAATGTCTGTTCAGTAGTTCCTATAACATGACACAGTTTAATTTGTGGTGCTTCTAATTAAGTGATAAAAAGCAGTTGCAAATGTTGTACAAAATAAATATCACCACTACTCATCTTTGCACGTGGAACACTTTGTTTTCTACCAAATTATATGTAATATAATATAATATAATATAATTTACTTTACTCACTCTCATGTCGTTTCAAACCTTTCTTTTGTGAAACATGAAAGAAGAAGACTGTTGGTAACAAAGCTGTTTTGATTACCAATGACTTTCACCTTATGAACAAAAAAAGATGTTTCTCAAATTATCTTCTTTTATGTTCCATAGTTTACATTAGGCTGTTGTAGCCTAAATGTTTATGTGTAATACATTTTATGTTGAATCAAATAAAATATTTCTTTCTAAAGCTAAAATTTGTAATGTCTTTCTCATTTAACACAAAAGTAGCTTAATCTAAGTAATAATCTTTTGTGGGTATTTTCAGTCAAATTTATTTTGAGATTAATTATATTAATTAATTGAAACATCATGTAATTAGATTAAACATTTTAATCGATTTTTGTGTGTGTGTTCTGCAGAAGTATTGAAGTCAAACAAGTTTGGAATGACTTTGAGTAAATGATGACAGAATATAAATTTTTGTGAAAACTATCCCTTTAACAAAATCAACAAAATCCCTATCAAAAATCAGATTAGTGCACACTCATTGTCTTTCACGACTGAAGGCAGCTCAGTGACGTTTTCTGTTAGATGACATTTATTTTCCCTCACTTATTATGTTGCTGATTATTATCACCACCACTAATGTCTGTTCCAAACATAGTATTAATACACTACATACGTTTTTATATTTAAAAGTAACCTTTTTTTTCCCTTTACCGCATTTCCAAGAACCTGAGTTTGAATACATTAATAACCAACTTGTTTTTAACTCATGTGTATTTATACATGGTCACCTAACATATGTAAGAGATGGTCTGTGCTGACAGCCTATTATTTTAAGTAAGCGAGATCAGATCATCTTCAGTGGTGTTCAAAGCCAGGAGATGCAGTCAGGGTCTTCGGCTCGGCTTGACTTTGTGCTATTCTAAGGAACGGTGAGCTCATTAATTAAAGTCTAATGCTGCTCCTTTACAAGGATGCAGCAGCCAGGATCGTTCCCATGTGGCAGAAATGTAACCGTTATTGGAATGTTCAGGTCTAAAAATACTAATGGCATGAGGTATGCAATTACACCAGGATTGTTCTTGGATTAACCACGGCATGTGTAAAGATGGAACAGATGCTACATGTTAACTATTTCAAAAGGCTATTATTAACAGAGGTGGGTAGTAACGAGTTACATTTAGCCTACTTGAGTAAATTTTTTGGGTAACTAATACTTTTAGAGTATATTTAAAAATGGGTACTTTTACTCTTACTCAAGTACATTTTTAGTGAAAAAACTGTACTTTTACTGTGTTACTGTGGGCGACGCTCCTCTCGTTACTTTATCTTAATGCAGTACAAGTTAAAAATCCTTCAATTCATTCCAAGCGCGCTGTCTACTTTTTTTTCTGGGCAATGAGCGATGCCCGTTCGCGAATGATTCATTCTTTTGAGTCAATTCTGTTCGAAGGCTTGATCAAACCAGTTGGCAGACCAGTGAATCGGTTCGCGAATCAGTTTGAATGATTCGTTCAGTTCCCTGCCGCACGCGCCGAGTCGTCTGAAGCGGTTCTCACTCAGAGTTGTAGAAGAGTGTTGAAGATGTGGCTTTGGATCAACAGTCAGTTGAAAGCAAAGGCTATGGTTTGCTAGCTATGAAGATCTTTGTTAGATGAACACAGATGAACATTGCCAGTTTGTTGTACATGTACCTTACACATTAAATACAATGTATAATTTATTAATTAAATAAGCTGTCAGAGAGTATGAAATAAACACCCGATAACCCGCGTTAGTTCCAGGAGGAATACCTTGCCTGGAGACAATTAATATTGATATTTTCACAATATTTACGCTTTCAGAAATAAAGGCTACATTTGTTTACATTTTGCAGAACAGACGGAAGAAGATCCGTCAATGTGCATTTTTTTCGTTATGTTCAGATGTTCTGTAGCGGTCATGTGAGGAGTTTTAACTCTTCTCCGTGTCAGAGGTTATATACAAATACAGGTGCTGGTCATATAATTAGAATATCATCAAAAAGTTGATTTATTTCACTAATTCCATTCAAAAAGTGAAACTTGTATATTATATTCATTCATTACACACAGACTGATATATTTCAAATGTTTATTTCTTTTAATTTTGATGATTAGAGCTTACAGCTCATGAAAGTCAAAAATCAGTATCTCAAAATATTAGAATATTTACATTTGAGTTTGAATAAATGACCATCCCTACAGTATAAATTCTGGGTATCTCTTGTTCTTTGAAACCACAATAATGGGGAAGACTGCTGACTTGGCAATGATCCAGAAGACGAACATTGACACCCTCCACAAAGAGGGTAAGTCACAGAAGGTCATTACTGAAAGGTGTGGCTGTTTACAGAGTGCTGTATCAAATCATATTAAATGCAAAGTTGACTGGAAGGAAGAATTTGGGTAGGAAAAGGTGCACAAGCAACAGGGATGACCGCAAGCCTGAGAATACAGTCAAGCAAAGCCGATTCAAACACTTGGGAGAGCTTCACAAGGAGAGAACTGAAGCTGGAGTCAGTGCATCAAGAGTCACCACGCTCAGACGTCTTCAGGAAAAGGGCTACCAAGCCACTTCTGAACCAGAGACAACGTCAGAAGCGTCTTACCTGGGCTGTGGAGAAAAAAAACTGGACTGTTGCTCAGTGGTCCAAAGTCCTCTTTTCAGATGAAAGTAAATTTTACATTTCATTTGGAAATCAAGGTCCCAGAGTCTGAAGGAAGAGTGGAGAGGCACAGAATCCATGTTGCTTGAAGTCCAGTGTGAAGTTTCCACAGTCAGTGATGATTTGGGCTGCCATGTCATCTGCTGGTGTTGGTCCACTGTGTTTTCTGAAGTCCACAGTCAACGCAGCCATCTACCAGGGAATTTTAGAGCACTTCATGCTTCCTTCTGTTGACAAGCTTTATGGAGATGCTGATTTCATTTTCCAGCAGGACTTGGCACCTGCCCACACTGCCAAAAGGTACCAAAAGCTGGTTCAATGACCATAGTGTTACTGTGCTTGATTGGCCAGCAAACTCGCCTGACCTGAACCCCATAGAGAATCTATGGGGTATTGTCAAGAGGAAGATGAGAGACACCAGACCCAACAATGCAGATGAGCTGAAGGCCACTATCAGAGCAACCTGGGCTCTCATAACTCCTGAGCAGTGCCACAGACTGATCGACTCCATGCCACGCCGCATTGCTGCAGTAATTCAGGCAAAAGGAGCCCCAACTAAGTATTGAGTGCTGTACATGCTCATACTTTTCATTTTCATACTTTTCAGTTGGCCAAGATTTCTAAAATTTCTTTCTTTGTATTGGTCTTAAGTAATATTCTAATATTTTGAGATACTGATTTTTGACTTTCATGAGCTATAAGCTCTAATCATCAAAATTAAAAGAAATAAACATTTTAAATATATCAGTCTGTGTGTAATGAATGAATATAATATACAAGTTTCACTTTTTGAATGGAATTAGCTAAATAAATAAATTTTTGATGATATTCTAATTATATGACCAGCACCTGTATACATTTATTATACATAATTAATATACTTTAAAATAATTTTATTTAATTCAGTGATGCAAATCTGAATTTTTATCAGCTGTTACTCCAGTTTTCAGAGTCATATGATCCTTCAGAAATCATTCAAATATATTGATTTATTACCAGTGTTGTTAAAAAAACAAAACAAAAAAAAACAGCATATGCTGGTTAGGTATATTTTGAAGCTGGGATGCTGGTTTATGCTGATCATGTGCTGGTCTTGAGCTGGTCGGACCATCTTAGGACCAGCACATGACCAGCTTAAATCAGCTCAAACCAGCATCCCATGCTTCAAAACATACCATACCAGCATATGCTGGTTTTTTCAACAGGGAACAGTTTTGCTGCTCAATATTTTTTGGAACCTGTGACATTTTGTTCAGGGTTCTTTTATGAATAGAAAGCTAAAAAAGAACAGCATTGATAATAAATCAGGCTGATAAATATTCTGATTTGCATCACTGAAATAAATTACATTAAAAAAAAAAACATTAAATGTATTTTGAACGGCAGTGTGTGTGTGTGTGTGTGTGTATATATATATATATATATATATGTGTGTGTATATGTATGTATGCATGTATGTATATAAAATTTTTATCTAAATATCTATATATCTAAATAAAAGTATACTATATGCAGTATATGATCCAAAGTAACTAGTAACTAACTACTTGAGTAGTTTTTTTATCCGGTACTTTTTTACTCTTACTCAAGTAACTATTCAGACTATTACTTTTACTTTTACTTGAGTAAATATTTCTTCAAGTACTTTTACTTTTACTTGAGTACAGTTTTTGGGTACTCTACCCACCTCTGATTATTAACATTCCAGTGTTGATGGTTGGCATTCCATGGTACTGACAGTTGGTTATCTATTTTGTTGTGAAGTTTTGCTCCTCTCTTAAAATGAAAATGGTAACTCTGAACATGATTTTTTGTCAGTTAGTACAAATATATATATATATATATATATATATATATATATATACACACACACACACACACACACACATATATATACATACACACACAGAACTAAATTATAAACGCAACATTTTGTTTTGCCCCATTTTTCATGAGCTGAACTCAAAGTTCTAAGACTTTTCTATGTACACAAAAGGCCTATTTCTCTCAAATATTGTTCACAAATCTGTCTAAATCTGTGTTAGTGAGCACTTCTCCTTTGCCAAGATACTCCATCCACCTCACATGTGTGGCATATCAAGATGCTGATTAGACAGCATGATTATTGCACAGGTGTGCCTTAGGTTGGCCACAATAAAAGGCCACTCTAAAATGTGCAGTTTTACTGTATTGGGGGGGTCCGAAAACCAGTCAGTATCTGGTGTGACCACCATTTGCCTCACGCAGTGCAACACATCTCCTTCGCATAGAGTTGATCAGGTTGTTGATTGTGGCCTGTGGAATGTTGGTCCACTCCTCTTCAATGGCTGTGCGAAGTTGCTGGATATTGTCAGGAACTGGAACATGCTGTCGTATACGCCGATCCAGATCATCCCAAACATGCTCAATGGGTGACATGTCCGGTGAGTATGCTGGCCATGCAAGAACTGGGATGTTTTCAGCTTCCAGGAATTGTGTACAAATCCTTGCAAAATGGGGCCGTGCATTATCATGCTGCAACATGAGGTGATGGTCGTGGATGAATGGCACAACAACGGGCCTCAGGATCTCGTCACGGTATCTTTGTGCATTCAAAATGCCATCAATAAAATGCACCTGTGTTCTTTGTCCATAACATACGCCTGCCCATACCATAACCCCACCGCCACCATGGGCCACTCGATCCACAACGCTGACATCAGCAAACCCCTCACCCACACGACGCCATACATGCTGTCTGCCATCTGCCCTGTACAGTGGAAACTGGGATTCATCCGTGAAGAGAACACCTCTCCAAATTGCCAGAAGCCATCGAATGTGAGCATTTGCCCACTCAAGTCGGTTACAATGACGAACTGCAGTCAGGTCGAGACCCTGATGAGGACGACGAGCATGCAGATGAGCTTCCCTGAGACGGTTTCTGACAGTTTGTGCAGAAATTCTTTGGTTATGCAAACCGACTGTTGCAGCAGCTGTCCGGGTGGCTGGTCTCAGACGATCTTGGAGGTGAAAATGCTGGATGTGGATGGTCTGCGGTTGTGAGGCCGGATGGATGTACTGCCAAATTCTCTGAAACGCCTTTGGAGACGGCTTATGGTAGAGAAATGAACATTCAATTCACAGGCAACAACTCTGGTGGAAATTCCTGTAGTCAGCATGCCAATTGCACGCTCCCTCAAAACTTGCGACATCTGTGGCATTGTGCTGTGTGATAAAAATGCACATTTTAGAGTAGGGTTGGGTATCATTTGGGTTTTTTCGATACCGGTGCCAAATCGATACTTTTAAAACGGTACTGTGCCTGAACCGATACTTAAAAATAATAAAAAATAAATAGAAATTACCAATTAATAATTGGATTGGCCATTAGCACTAAACACATGATGTCTTTTTCATTCATACTGGATGCCAGAGGGCGCCCTCGCACAAAAAATCCACATATCCAGTCACAGAAGTAGCGGAACTCATGAAGCTCTAGGAAATCCCCTATATGGCATGCATTGCTATGGATGTAACTGAGTAAACAAGATATAAATGTTTTGAATGATAAAACATATACAATAGACCCTTTTTCTGTTAGTAAACATTGTGACGTTTTTCTGTGGGCGGGGCTTAGGTGGAGGCAGAAAGATTCCACTGACTGCTTCACTAAGGCTAGCTATGAAGTTTGTTTACCTTGTTTTTTTTAACAATGGCTGGAGAAAATCCGATTTTACCTGCATATGTAAGGTCACTCACTGTGCAGGACCATGATTGTTAACAAAATAAGTTAACTCTAACGGACAAAGAGTTGTTTTTTCCAGATTAGGTCTATTGCTCGACTAAAGCCTATTCTGTCAAGAAAAGGTCATTAATGCCTTTGTTTTGTCTTGTCTGGACTATTGCAATGTATTGTATGTGGAGTCCTGCCAGACCACTATTTCACGTTTGCTATTAGTTCAGAATGCAGCAGCTAGGCTGCTAGTGGGTGCTAAGAAAAGTCATCATATCTCCTATTTTAGCTTTTCTCAAATGGCTAACCGTGAGCTATAGGATAAAATATAAAACTCTTTTATATGTTTTTAAAGCATTGCATGGGATGGCCCCTGCTTAGGTGTCTGAGCTCATTGCTGTTCTTCAAGCACCTAGGTCTCTAAGATCTAATAATAAGTTATTGCGTACTCATTTAAAGTTAAAAGGGGATCAGGTCTTTGCTGTTGCAGGGCCGAAGCTCTGGAATAGTCCGCCTCAGGTACTTAGAGGTCTTATCGTTAAATGCTTTTAAAGTTGAAGTCAAAAACTACTTCTTGTCTTTAGCCTTTGAGAGTGTGGGCTAGTCTTGGCTGTTAGTTGAATGTGTGTTGTCTTATGTTCTGTTTTAATGACTGTTTCTTGATTGTTCAGCACTTTGGTCTGCAGGTGCAGTTGTAAAGTGCTCTATAAATAAAGTGAACTGAAATGAAATGACAAAGTCAGATTGGCCGACCCTATGCTCATGGATGGACGATCTGACAAGAGTAATTACCTCCGACTGAGTGACTCGAGTCGCATATAACGTTAGAGAAACCTAACGAGTAGTAAAGAGAAACTCACCTGTGTCTATCTAATCATGAAGATGTAAATAATGTGACTAGTTGGTTGCCTCCCCCTTATTATCATCACCACCCCGTCCCTTATTCGCCGCCCTTCACCAGGCTCCCGACGGGAGTGGGTGTGCGAGAGAGGAGGGGCGCTGAATTCGCTAGGGCTGGCGGCGTGTGATGAGGCGCACCTGAACTGAATGGAGCCTCATCACCGCCGCTGTTTAAATGCCGAGCGCGCCGCGGTCTCTTCTCTGTGCATGCACACTTTTGTCCTCGTGGGTCCAGGAAGGGCGCGTGGAGGGACTTCCGTGCCGCCAGAGACGTGAGCTGCCGGACCCGCGGTCCAGACGAAACCGCACCCGTGTTACGGTCGTCGGGCCAGAATGCCAGGCCGACCAAGTCCCGCAGAATGCCGTGGACCAAGAGGAAGAGCCGCCGCTATGATGAAGCCGCCGCCCCTCGCGCCCCGGACCCGAGTGGGAGCGCGCGCGGCCGCTGGACTCCGCCCCTTACCTGGACCCTTCCTTCCAGAACACTGCCCCTCCTTCACAAACCCCGCAGGACGACGAGGACACCAGGTCCCCTGATTATTTTGGACACTTTATCCCCTTTGGGCACTTTATTTTATTTCTGTTTATTAAAAGCCTCTCTGAGGCCTGACGCCACACCCACTGTGTCTGTCGTTTGCTCCTCCCGCCACAATATATTTCAACTTCAGCAGGCTATTTTTACAGCTAAGGTTATGTGAGTGAACTGGGCCAAAATACAAAAAGTCAAGTCACCTTTATTTATATAGCGCTTTTACAATACAGATTGTGTCAAAGCACTTAACAGTATCAAATTGGAGGATAGAGAGTCAGTAATGTATAATGATAAGATTAAACACTCAATTTTCAGTTAAAGGCATTTCATTATTGAATTCAGAGATGTCATTGTCTAGCTCAGTTTAGTTTAAATAGTATCTGTGCAATCAAATCGGCGATAATCGCTAGAAATGAAGTGTCCCCAACTGAGCAAGCCAGAGGCGACAGCGGCAAGGAACCAAAACTCCTCTGTGACAGAATGGAGAAAAAACCTTGGGAGAAACCAGGCTCAGTCGGGGCCAGTTCTCCTCTGACCAGACGAAACCCGCAGTTCAAAAGTTTATATTTCTATTTTAATTTTGTTGCAATTTCTAACAATAGTAGTATTATGTAGTTAGGTATTTTATTATATTTTAGTTATTTTGTTATTTTTGGTTGATATATCTGGGGATATATCTCTGGGGGTCATCTGGGTGTCCTGGTCTCCGCTGATGATCAGGGCTGTAGACATCATCTCTTGGTGCTGATCCACCATCTGATTGGATACGGACTGAGAAACAGAATAGGAAAGAAACAGACAAATATTAGCGTAGATGCCATTCAATTTACGATGTAACGAGTACATCGTGTGTTATGGGGAGTGTTCGGTTCGGTTGATCTAATTAATGCAGCCTAACAATCCTTTAACGGATTTGAATAATAGAAGCGTATTAATGTTATGTGTAAGCCAGGCTAAAGAGATGGGTCTTTAATCTAGATTTAAACTGACAGAGTGTGTCTGCCTCCCGAACAGTGTTAGGTAGACTGTTCCAGAGTTTGGGTGCTAAATAGGAATAGGATCTGCCGCCCGCAGTCGATTTTGATATTCTAGGTATTATCAAACGGCCGGAGTTTTGAGAACGCAGCGGACGTGGAGGACTATAATGCGATAAGAGCTCGCTCAAGTACTGAGGAGCTAAACCATTCAGGGCTTTATAAGTAATTAACAAGATTTTAAAATCTATCCGATGCTTGATAGGGAGCCAGTGCAGTGTTGACAGAACCGGGCTAATATGGTCATATTTCCTGGTTCTAGTAAAGACTCTAGCTGCTGCATTTTGGACTAACTGTAGTTTGTTGATCAAGCGTGCAGAACAACCACCAATAAAGCATTACAATAGTCTAACCTTGAGGTCATAAACGCATGAATTAACATTTCTGCATTTGACGTTGAGAGCATTGGTCGCAATTTAGATATGCTTTTGAGATGAAAAATGCAGTTTTACAGATGCTAGAAACATGGCTTTCAAATGACAGATTGCTATCGAACAGCACACCTAGGTTCCTGACTGATGAAGAAGAATTGACAGAGCAGCCGTCAAGTGTTAGATAATGTTCATGTGGAGTTTTTAGGTCCGATAATTAACACCTCTGTTTTTTCAGAATTTAGCAGTAAAAAATTACTCGTCATCCAGTTTTTTATATTGACTATGCATTCCGTTAGTTTCTCAATTTGGTGTGTTTCACTGGGCGCGAAGAAATATAGAGCTGAGTATCATCAGCATAACAGTGAAAGCTAACACCATGTCTCCTGATAATATCTCCCAAGGGTAACATATAGGCGTGAAAAGTAACGGCCCTAGTACTGAGCCTTGAGGTACTCCATACTGCACTTGTGATCGATATGATACCTCTTCATTCACTGCTACGAACTGATGGCGGTCAGATAAGTACGATTTGAACCATGCTAAGGCACTTCCACTAATGCCAACAAAGTTTTGTAGTCTATTCAAAAGAATGTTGTGGTCGATAGTGTCGAACGCAGCGCTAAGATCCAGTAGAACTAATAAAGAGATACAACCACGATCAGATGATAGAAGCAGGTCATTTGTAACTCTAATGAGAGCAGTCTCAGTACTATGATACAATCTAAATCCTGACTGCAATTCCTCACAGATATCATTTTCTCTAGGAAGGAATATAATTGTGAGGATACTACCTTTTCTAGTATCTTTGACAGAAAAGGAGATTTGAGATCGGTCTGTAATTAACTAGATCTTTGGGGTCAAGTTGTGGTTTTTTAATGAGAGGCTTAATAACAGCCAATTTGAAGGTTTTGGGGACATATCCTAATGACAACGATGAATTAATAATAGCCAAAAGAGGATCTATGACTTCTGGAAGCAACTCTTTTAGTAGTTTAGATGGAATCGGGTCTAACATACATGTTGTTGGTTTAGATGATTTAACAAGTTTATACAATTCTTCCTCTCCCACAGTAGAGAATGAATGAAATTGTTCCTCAGGGGATCTATAGTGCACTATCTGATGCGATACTGTAGCTGACGGCTGCAGGGATACAATTTTATCTCTGATAGTATCGATCTTGGAAGTGAAGTAGTTCATAAAGTCATTACTGCTATGCTCTTGGGAAATGCCAACACCTGTTGATGCTTGATTTTTCGTTAATTTAGTTACTGTATTGAATAAATAATGGGGGTTATGTTTGTTTTCTTCTAGAAGAGACGAAAAGTAATCAGATCTAGCAGTTTTTAATGCTTTTCTGTAGGATAGGGTACTTTCCCGCCAAGCTAAACGAAATACCTCTAATTTAGTTTTCCTCCAGCTGCGCTCCATTTTCCGGGCTGCTCTCTTTAGGGTGCGAGTGTGCTCATTATACCACGGTGTTGGACTCTTATCCTTAATCTTCCTTAAGCGTAAAGGAGCAACCGCATCTAAAGTGCTAGAAAAGAGAGAGTCCATAGTTTCTGTTACATCATCAAGTTGTTCTGAGCTATTGGATATGCTGAGGAACTGAGATAAGTCAGGAAGATTATTTATAAAGCAGTCTTTTGTGGTAGAGGTAATGGTTCTACCATATTTGTAACAAGAAGTTGGCTTTACAGCTTTAGCTATATGGAATATACAGGAGACTAGATAATGATCTGAGATATCATCGCTCTGCTGCAAAATTTCAACGCCACTGACATCAATTCCATGTGACAGTATTAAATCTAGAGTATGATTTCGACAATGAGTAGGTCCTGACACGTGTTGTTTAACACCAATTGAGTTTAGAATGTCTATAAATGCTGATCCCAACGAATCTCTGTCATTATCAACATGGATATTAAAATCACCAACGATTAGGACTTTATCTGCAGTCAGCACTAACTCCGATAGAAGATCAGAAAATTCTTTAATAAAGTCTGTATGGTGCCCTGGTGGCCTGTATACAGTAGCCAGTACAAACATCACAGGGGATTTATCATTAACACTTGTTTCTTTGGATAACGTTATATGAAGCACCATTACTTCGAACGAATTATACTTGAAACCTGACCTCTGAGAGATACTGAAAATATTTCTATAAATTGTAGCAACACCTCCCCCTTTACCTTTTGGACGCGGTTCATGTTTGTAACAGTAATCTTGGGGTGTAGACTCGTTTAAAGTAATGTAATCATCTTGTTTTAGCCAGGTTTCTGTCAGACAAAGCACATCTAGTTTATGGTCAGTGAACATATCATTTACAAAAAGTGCTTTTGAAGAAAGGGATCTAATATTTAATAAGCCAAGCTTTATCATGTGTTTATCTGTATTATATCGTTTTTATTTGTTGAACATCAATTAAATTGTTACTATTACTTTGGTTTGGATGTTTTCTGTATTTTCTAGTTCGGGAACAGACACAGTCTCTATAGAGTGATATCTAGGTGAAAAAGTTTCTATGTGCTGAGAGTTAACTGACTTTGGTGACGTGAGGCGGCTAGCAGGCGATCGGTTTAGCCAGTCTGTCTGCTTCCTGACCTGGGCTCCAGTTAGTCAAGTACAAACTCTAAGACTATGTGCCATATTTCTAGAGAGAAGAGCGGCACCACCCAGGAGGGATGAACACCATCTCTTTTCAACAGGTCAGGTCTGCCCCAAAAATTCTTCCAATTGTCTATAAAGCCTATGTTATTTTGCGGGCACCACTTAGACATCCAGCCATTGAGTGACGACAGTCTGCTATGAATCTCATCACCCCGGTAAGCAGGGAGCGGACCAGAGCATATTACAGTGTCTGACATCGTACTTGCAAGTTCACACACCTCTTTAACATTATTTTTGGTGATCTCCGACTGGCGAAGTCGAACATCATTAGCGCCGACGTGGATAATAATCTTACTGAATTTACGTTTAGCATTAGTCAGCACTTTTAAATTTGCCAAGATGTCAGGCGCTCTGGCTCCTGGTAAACAATGGACTATAGTGGCTGGTGTCTCTATTTTCACGTTCCGTACAATAGAATCGCCAATAACTAGAGCACTTTCATCAGGTTTCTCAGTGGGTGCGTCACTGAGTGGGGAGAACCTGTTTGATGTTCTGATCGGAACGGAAGAGTGGTGTTTTGACCCGCGACTATGTCACTGTCACCCACTGTCACCCGCCTCACTGTCACCCAGTTGCCCTGCTGCACGGGCTCAACCGAAACCGAACAATGTACAGGACTCCCTGAGCTAGTCGCATCCAAAGCAGTATCTACAGCCCTCACATTCTTACTGTCCTCAACTAAAGTTTGGATGCGTGTCTCTAGTTCTAAAACCTTCTCTGTCAGCCTAACTATTTCCCTGCATTTATCACATGTGAATCCCTCGCTGCTGACAGAGACAGATAAACTATACATGTGGCAAACAGTGCAAACAACAATAGCAGGAGAAGAAGCCATTACTCACCGTGATTGATGAATGATACAAAGTAAGTTATGATAAAAAGTAAGTTAAACATTCAATGTGATGGATATAGAGTATGTATGTGTCATGGCCAAATAGTTATTTTAAAGTATATACATCCTGTAAATATGTAAATTAAGTTTACAATACTTTACACAGTGCATTTAAAGGATGTGAATAGTTTCTAGAAATAAAAATTCCAGAAATTAATTTTGAACTTTCTGTATTTGATTTTTTTTCTTACTAAGTTCTTAAGTCCAGCCACTATCAATCACAACAATGTATATTACAGATAAGCATACAAATCGTCAGTTTGTTTTACACCCATGCACACAGACATTATTTCATAGTTGTGAGATGCATAAGAAATCTTTAGACACGTAACCCAAACCATAATCCATAACAACAAAAGACAATACTTTATTTAACGTTTTCTGATAAGATGTTTGCTCTGCAAACACGAGCATTTTTGACGATCGTTTCTGTCCAGTCTGCTCGTTTTATCAAGTTTAACCACAGCTGTCGTCGTGTTTTTGTCTGGGAGTGGCAGCAGGTATGCGTTAAAATTTCAAATTGGAGCCTGTACTACCTTGATTCTTGCATCCAACATCACAACAAGATGATATTTTAAGCTCCTTATGTAGCCAACTCTGCACTGGTTTTAATGGGCCGCCTCCAGTTTTCCCTTTGTTTTGCCTCCAGCTAGCGCGGTGACGTAATCGTGATGTCGGCACAAAAAGGGTCTATAAACACTCTACTACGACAATGTATAGTTTATCTGTGTTATTCAAGCCATCTCTGGTATTTTCATAATATTTTAAGTATATTTATAATCCATTGCCAATCGATCTATTAGTAGCCTATGGAACATATATTCTGCCTCATTCTGTGACAAGAAGCTACATCAGATCACAAAAGGAAGCATTTAACTGGTGTTGTGGACTAAAAAGGTTATAATGTTCTCTTTTGTTGGACAACAGGTTTAAAAACGTGAATACAAGATCATTTTAGCTTTAGGCATTTTAATTTAAGAATGTTTAGCTTAGCTAAATGGAGGGCTACCTGCTGCCGTTTGAGCAAGTGTAATCTCTGCATTTACGCGCTCCTCGGATGCTCTCATTTCCCGAGTTGTGCTTTTAAGTCGGAATGTGAAAACAGCACGCTCTCGTTACTACAAAGATGTGTTGGACTTGTATTATTAGAGCTTACCGACTTGAATTCACCTGCAATTTCTCAGTCGGGAAATTATTTTTCACATGAGGTGCCGGAGATGATGATGCTTGCGTTCGTTTTGGAGAAACAAAGGACAAATATTTCAATCGATCGCTCAGGCATGGCACCAAAATTTTGTACATACTGGTTACATAGGTACTGGTGCCATATTGGTACCGGGTTTCGGTACCCAACAGTATTTTAGAGTGGCCTTTTATTGTGGCCAGCCTAAGGCACACCTGTGCAATAATCATGCTGTCTAATCAGCATCTTGATATGCCACACCTGTGAGGTGGATGGAGTATCTCTGCAAAGGAGAAGTGCTCACTAACATGGATTTAGACAGATTTGTGAACAATATTTGAGAGAAATAGGCCTTTTGTGTACATAGAAAAAGTCTTAGATCTTTGAGGTTAGCTCATGAAAAATGGGGGCAAAAACAAAAGTGTTGCGTTTATAATTTTGTTTAGTGTATATACAGTGGGGCAAAAAAGTATTTAGTCAGCCACCAATTGTGCAAGTTCTCCCACTTAAAAAGATGAGAGAGGCCTGTAATTTTCATCATAGGTATACCTCAACTATGAGAGACAAAATGAGAAAAAAAAATCCAGAAAATCACATTGTAGGATTTTTAAAGAATTTATTTGCAAATTATGGTGGAAAATAAGTATTTGGCCAATAACAAAATTTCATCTCAATACTTTGTTATATACCCTTTGTTGGCAATGACATAGGTCAAACGTTTTCTGTAAGTCTTCACACACTGTTGCTGGTATTTTGGCCCATTCCTCCATGCAGATCTCCTCTAGAACAGTAATGTTTTGGGGCTGTCGCTGGGCAACACAGAGTTTCAACTCCCTCCAAAGATTTTCGATGGGGTTGAGATCTGGAGACTTGCTAGGCCACTCCAGGACCTTGAAATGCTTCTTACGAAGCCACTCCTTCGTTGCCCGGGCGGTGTGTTTGGGATCATTGTCATGCTGAAAGACCCAGCCATGTTTCATCTTCAATGCCCTTGCTGATGGAAGGAGGTTTTCACTCAAAATCTCACGATACATGGCCCCATTCATTCTTTCGTTTACACGGATCAGTCGTCCTGGTCCCTTTGCAGAAAAACAGCCCCAAAGCATGATGTTTCCACCCCCATGCTTCACAGCAGGTATGGTGTTCTTTGGATGCAACTCAGCATTCTTTCTCCTCCAAACACGACAAGTTGAGTTTTTACCAAAAAGTTCTATTTTGGTTTCATCTGACCATATGACATTCTCCCAATCCTCTTCTGGATCATCCAAATGCTCTCTAGCAAACTTCAGACGGGCCCGGACATGTACTGGCTTAAGCAGGGGGACACGTCACTGCAGGATTTGAGGCCTTTGTTACTTTGGTCCCAGCTCTCTGCAGGTCATTCACTAGGTCCCCCCGTGTGGTTCTGGGATTTTTGCTCACAGTTCTTGTGATCATTTTGACCCCACGGGGTGAGATCTTGCGTGGAGCCTCAGATCGAGGGAGATTATCAGTGGTCTTGTATGTCATCCATTTTCTAATAATTGCTCCCACAGTTGATTTCTTCACACCAAGCTGCTTACCTATTGCAGATTCAGTCTTCCCAGCCTGGTGCAGGTCTACAATTTTGTTTCTGGTGTCCTTTGACAGCTCTTTGGTCTTGGCCATGGTGGAGTTTGGAGTTGGACTGTTTGAGGTTGTGGACAGGTGTCTTTTATACTGATAACGAGTTCAAACAGATGCCATTAATACAGGTAATGAGTGGAGGACAGAGGAGCCTCTTAAAGAAGTTACAGGTCTGTGAGAGCCAGAAATCTTGCTTGTTTGTAGGTGACCAAATACTTATTTTACTGAGGAATTTACCAATTAATTCTTTAAAAATCCTACAATGTGATTTTCTGGATTATTTTTTTCTCATTTTGTCTCTCATAGTTGAGGTATACCTATGATGAAAATTACAGGCCTCTCTCATCTTTTTAAGTGGGAGAACTTGCACAATTGGTGGCTGACTAAATACAGTACTTTTTGCCCCACTGTATATGCTACACACACACACACACACAGTCTTCCCACTATCTTTATGTACGTACTCTATAGATCTCATTTGTCTTGATCTGCTACCTGTCAGTGCTATATGTTTCATGCTTGGGTCAAGGTCCTCCATGCTCTTTTTCTTCCATGCAGGATAAAGATTTCAGATGGAACTGTGGCTTGACAGTTAGTGGACATGCTCCATTTTAAAGTATTTTTTCTAAATTTTACAGTGGAGGCATTTTGCTAAGTTAATTTCCAGTATTTTTCAATACATGACAACGTCATGAAACCATTAACGATTTATATTTTTCTGCCCCTTTAGCCCAGTTTACCAGATGCATTGCAATGGACTAATTACATGTTCATCTACTTGTCTACTCCGTCTTTTTCCAACAACAAGCTATTATTAAAAACTGATTGGAATCTGGCAAAAGTTTCCTTAACGACTGAACCTTCATTTAGAAACAAAATCTTGCACATGATCTGTCACATTATCGCCCAATATGGAACTTCTTTTTTATCTCCAAGGTATTGGAGATGGTTGTTGCTCAGCAACTGCACCTATTCCACAGGAACGACAAAGGTGGCTTCCTCCAGACAGGATTTATACCTAATCATAGTACTGACACAGCACTAGTTATAGTCAATGACTCATTATTGTCCTGATGGATCTCTTTGCCTCTAGATCTCAGTGCAATGTTCAAAACGTTGTCCTAACACTGTCTGAAAATTTATTCCCTATCTAAAATAAGCTTAACAGAAGTTTAGAAACTTTCTGAATGTTCAAGGCTTAATTATGGCATCCTTCGAAGTTCTGTTTTAGAGATATATTACTGATTTACTTGTATGTGCTATCACTTTGTGACATTGATATTTGCATGCATGGTATTAGATTAATTACTTTTGTCAATAAGAAACTGAAATATGCATTTTTATCTGCTGCTAAGAATGGTCTAGATTTTGTAAAAGCTTGTTTCTGCCATGGGATTAATAACATCATTTTTAATAACAAGATTAGATAACAAACATAAAAAATATGGGATAAAAAGTCTCAATTACATTTTTATTTTATAATCTGGGGCACAAAAAACCAAGAAAAAAAAGAAAAACAAAACAAAAAAAAAAACCAAGAAAAAAAAACCCTGTGAGATGTAAACTCGGGACAGCGAGAGAAAATTGTGAGAATTGTGACATAAAAAGTGGCAATTCCATGGGAGAAATGGGCTTTTATAAGATTTTCTATTTTCTCTGATTTCTCTGATCTAATAAATTCAAGTTAATGTCATAGTTCTTGCAAAAAATAAAAAAACAAAAAGTTTAACACAGCAGCTCCATTTTTATTCAATTTCCTATTGAATTGAATTGACAATTTAAGCTAGTCATTTGACAATGCACAGTATGTGCACAGATTCACAAAAAGTTCTGAACGCTTACTCTTGTACCAATGAGGTAATGAAAGAGCAAGATCATTTACAATATAACTTACACATTGATTACCAATAATCCCTGCTTTTTACTAGCATGTTCACAAAGAGGGGTTCATGTAAGGGGAAAAAAAATCTTTGGTGACGTTTAGATGATTGCGAGAGGTAATGGTGAAAAGTGAGAAGGAAAAGATCAAACATATTGACCATCAAAACATCAGGCGTCTCTTTATGGGGAAACATGATACACACATCTCCTGCCTCACAATGAACACACACACAAGAAAAGCTCCATTTGTACTCCTCCCAACTGGGCTTGATAAAAATGTGCAGCATTAAGGGAATTTCACCGCCACAGTTATGTGCTTGATAATTACACTGTTGCACACTGGCGCTGACCTCTCTGTACATCTGTGGAATGAACAGGGTTTCACATCAGCATGGCCATTTAGAATCAGTTGCCTCTGCTGTTATGTTCTTATTCTTGACTGTAATGAGACAATAAACATATTAATGACAATAAATTGTTTTGGAATTGCCTTGTTTCAGGAGTACACATAGAACAAGATCGTTTTGACCTGGTGGATTTGCTCAGGGTCAAGAACACCATTGTTTCTCATTTGGCCTTGAGACCTTGATAAAACTTTTCATGAATGTAACACTTATCTTGTTATTATATTGTTTCAAATGACAAGGGTTGCAACGTGGAGGCAATTTGCAATTAAAGGAATAATTCAGCATTTTTTTGGGTAAACTATTCCTTTAATCAGTCCATTAATATGACAAGTGATTTACATTATAGGAACAAATAATCTCGTTATGCCAAACCAAACTAGTGCAGTGTAATTGCACTAATATAATGAAAAACCAGATTTCATCCATGTATATTGCTTTGTGGATGTGCAGGTGAAGTTGAAGGTAAACATATTCATATTTATTTTTGTCTGCAAATATGCAGTAACAGCTTATGTTTCCATGTACTTTTATCAATACTGTAGCATACCTTAATAGGGTCTGGCAGCTTTTTAATGAGTATGTCAGATTAATTCTGACACTCTCTAAACCTGATACTCTGGAGTCTAACCTTTCAAGAGCAAAATTAAAATCCATCCCATCGCTCATTAGGTATGTTAATACATGCAAACGAATGGATGCCATGTGTTTGACCCTACCAAGGACATTCTCTGTCCACATCTCAGAAAGGCTATCTGCTCATCTGCCTTTTCAGAACAATTCTATTTTTGACATAAATGCAATAGAAATTAGAATTCTTACTGAAAATACACTAAATTCAATTCTGCAAACTATATGCTCTATATGAGCGAACCTACCGTTCATAGAAGAATATTATTATAAGGAAACATTTTTATACCTGAGAATAATAGGGATATCTTATTCTCAGTGACATGCTCTGACAATACATTATATCAGGTAGAGATTAAAAACCTGAATAGTCTATATATTCATATGAAACTACACTGACTGGTGAGGTAAAAGTTTTCACAAATATAGCAGCAAGTAAAGCATTAAATGAAATGTTAACATTTCCAAAATGCACTGAAATAGCATTTTCGTGTAAACTGTACTACAATTGGTAACACTTTATTATTATTATTATTATTATTATTAATAATAAATTATGCATAATTACATGCAAGTTACCTTTAGCCAAACCCTAACCCGGTTACACTTTATTTCGATAGTCCATTTTAGACATTCTACTAACTATAAGTAACTTTGTAACTACGCGTCAACTACATGTCAACTAATTATCATTAATTTGTAACTACATGTCTACTAACTCTCAGTAGGGTAGAATAAGTTGACATATACTTGCAAAGTTTCTGATAGTAAGTATGTTGTGGACCCATCAAAATAAAATGTTAGAAGATATTAAACAGACAGTCTACTAATACTCTAATGACTGCTAGTTGACATGTAGTTGCAAAGTTACTTATTGTTAGTAGAATGTCTAAAGTGGACTATCAAAATAAAGTGTTACCCCTAACCCTAACCATACAGTAAGTACTATTACTCAGTTCTTAAATGTATAATTACACTGTAACAAGGACACCTTCAAATAAAGTGAAACCCAATATATATTTTTTTTGTTTACTTCAACTTCAAAAACTATTAACAATAAATGAATGAATGAATAAATAATTGTGTTATTTGTTTGTTTGCTAGCATATATGTATTTATGAATTGATTTGTATCCCTTAAAGGGCCTCTCAAGCATTTTGATACACTGAAAAGTCTGTTTTTCAAGAATGCAGTGCTTTACACATCATGCATACAGTACATTTTATTTGAATGTCAGTTAATTATTTAATGCTATATGGCTTTTAGTTAATTTACTTTTTGTATACTAATACTTTATTTAATTAATTTTATATATCTTTACCTGGTAGGCCATTAACCCATCACCCTTTGCATTAAAAGAGATTTGACTTATAGTGGACATCTCAACTGTTTGACAGAGGCTCATAATAAAATATGATGTTTACAATGCTGTGTGTAATATTTTATACATTTGTGTGGATAACACTGTTGTTCTTCCACTGTAAATAAAAATAATAAATAATTAATATTAATGCTAATGCTAATTGTAGTATGATTTTTGGTTTGGTGTTGATGAAGAGGTACTTGAGCCTACCTGTGAATATTGAATAAGTGACAGTCTGTGTGTGTGTGTGTGTGTTCAAGGGGGCGCTATTGCTCAGCTGATGATGCTGTGACTGAATGTGATGAAGCCCTGCAAAAAGTTTGAGCAGGTCTTGGAGAATAACCTCACACAAGCAGCATTTCATTTGTAAAAGTTTTAGACGTCAAGCAGCGACATTTAAAAAATTCAGCATTCACTCACACGTGTAGTTTGAAGTCCTTAAAATGTGATTTACATGCGGAAGAATGCGAAATATCAATATTTATATTTCCGCGCTGTGTGAAATGATTCCGCATCCCTCTGTCACTCAGCACTGTGGAGAGCTCGTGCGCACGCGTCTGTACGAGCATTCAGGTGTTGACAGAAACCTATAAGAGTCGGTGAGGAGGGAGAGGGTGTGTGTGTGTGTGTGTGTGTATGAGAGAGGAAGGAAGAGAGTGAGAGAGAGAGAGAGAGAGAGAGAGACACGCGCTCTCTCCTAGTGCACTTTGCAGTAAGTTGCGGGCGGCTGTTGCTGGCGTGGCGGTTGCTGGTCGCGCAGGGAACTTTAACACGCTGGATCCCAAAGTCCGTCTCTCTCACCTGCGCAGTTCGGAGCTGCCATGGATTTCGCGGCCGGATTTACTATCCTAATTACACTGCCGACCTTTCTGCAGACGAACGGCCTTTATATCTCCAGTAGCATAGGTACGTGCGCCTGCCTTTACCTATTTACACTTCCATCCCATCGCAAGACGTCCTGCCCGGTACCACCCCAGTGCGCATCAGACCTGGCTGTTTGCGCACTGTCCCCATCCCTGTGTGAAAGAAACTTGTGGCACGGGCTATTTCTGATCTTTTTAATTATTCTCTGGAGCTTTAGGAAACATAAACAGCCGTGGCATTCTCGTGCGCTGTGTCATTACTGTTTGTTGTGAAGAGTGTTTGTTTCACATGCTGCTGAAAATAATTTTCAGCGCAGCTCTGGTGTAGTGGAAATGTTTTGGGTGTTTGTTTTTTTCCCTCCTCGCGCTTGCGATCTTTGACGGACTCTCTGGCGATATTGATCTGTCTGAGAGCGGAAGTATCGCAGGATATTGATTTCAAATAAAGAAATGTCCCCGTTCTGTTCTCCTCCATTGAAGGCGTTTAAACATATGCGTTTTGTATAAAGAAACTCAAAAAACTAAAGCTCTGAAACTGAACTTTTGATTTGGGAAGAGAAATATTTGAAGGTTACATGTTTGTGCTACAACTTTATGTTTGTTGGTGACTTGTAATGGTTATTTGCAAATTAGAGCTTGAAATAAATAAATATGCAGGAGTAAGTGCTCTCTTCAGAGATGCACATGAAAAGCTCAGCATCACTTTGAACAGACATATTGGCTGTGTCTCAAAATATAGATAGACAACATTGTTGGCCATCATAGGTGTTTGCAGCATTTTTGAGGGACATAGATAATTGAAGCATTTTGAGAATAATTGTTAGGCATCATAAGTGTGAGCATCCTAGGTGAGTGGAGGATTTTTGAGCATCATAGGTGTGTGCAGCATTTTTGTGCATCATGTTGCATATATTATTATTGGCCATCATAGCCAATGTAAGCAACATTTTTGAGCATTTTAAGTAACTGAGGAATTTTCAAGTATCATTTTAGGCATCATAGGTGTGTGCAGAATTTTTGTGCTCCAGGTGCATGAATTATTATTAGGAATGATGGGTGTGTGCTGTGCAATTTTTTTATCGTTATAAGTAAGTGAAACATTGTCGAGCATAATTTCTGGACATCATAGGTGTGTGCAGAATTTTTGTGCATCAGGTGCATGAAGTATTATTGGGCACATGGCTGTGTGCAACATTACATTAGCATCATATGGAAAAGAAGCTTTTTTGTGCTTCGCTTTTAGGCAAAATAGGTGTGTGCAGCATTTTTGGGAATCATAGATTAGTGGAGATTTTTTGTGCATCAGGTGCATAAAGTATTATTGAGTATTACAGGTGCACTTGACTCTTTTGGGAATCATAGGTGTGTGCAGAATTTGTGGTGAGACATAGGTGAGTGGAATATTTTAGGCGTTAAGGGTGCATACAACATTTATAGGAATGCATGGGACATTTTTGGGCATCACACACAGGCGTGTTTGGATGAGTGCAAGCTGACTCTGAATCTGCCTGTGATGCCTAAAATGCTGCCTTGGTAGGCTGCTCACTAGGTTTTGTGACACTCATTTAGGATGAGTGATCTTCTTCTGAGACCATTTAAGTCAATTACTTTTGTTTTTCTCCTATGTGAGTCTGCTGCTGTGATTCTTCTTGATATATTTCAATATTGTAAATACGTCTATCATGCATCTGGCTGTCATTGAAAATAATAAGGCATATTATGAATGATACATTTTATTTATCTTGGTATTTCATAATGGGAGGCAGGCTATTACTATTACAGACACAGAACAACACGCTTTTCATACAGTCTCACACAGTCTGTGCACAAACAGGCGTCGTTAAATCGGAAAATGATGGTGTCAAACAAGTGTTAATGTGTTTCTTCACCCGGACCCATCTGACCCATTGCTTCTCATGTGCATTTACTTCCTGCATGGAAAGGAATGTTCATTTTAAGTATCAACATAAACACATTTAAATTTAATCAGAAGAACCATTGTTTCTGCAAACATCACATGAAAGTCGCCATGCAGCCTAGTGACATTTATTATAGATGCTGATGCTCTACAACCAATGTGTGCTGTCTGACTGACTATCTTTGTGTGTAACTCAATGCAGATTCCCTGCAGCACGTTCTGGGGGACTATGGACTGGTGAAGCCCGTTCTTACTGATGCAGAAGGCCGCTTCCTGTCCCATGCGGTATCGGTTGGTCCAGCAGATGGGCAGTTCCGTAGGCGCTGGAGAAGAGAGGCGGCATTGGCCGACCACGCCCACCATGAGTCCGGAGGAGGCAAGCCAGAGCGACTCTACTACAACATCACTGTCTTCGGCCGGGAGTTTCACCTGCGTCTGCACCGCAACACGCGCCTGGTGGCTCCCGGAGCCAAGATGGAGTGGCAGGAATCCGACGGCACGCACTCCGAGCCTTTGAAAAGCGACTGCATGTATGTTGGTGACATTACGGACATACAGGGTGCCTCCGTAGCTATTAGTAACTGCGACGGCCTGGTAAGTGGCCACATTGGCCTTCATGTTGTGTGGTGTTCAGTATGTCCGCTAAATTCACACAAACCCTTCATGAATCTAAACAATATGATTAAACATTGCTATCACTGAAAACAAACTTTAATGAAAAAGAAGAGTTTAATCCCTCTTAAAATCAATCAGCATGCAAATTGGGTGTTTTATTGGGGTTGTCATGTACATATAGATTTCTTGTGCATAGGTATTTTAAGGTGCTCTTAAATTGTTTAAATACACCCATACATGATTTTCATGTATAGGAATACTAGATCTGACATTAAAGGAATAGTTCACCCAAGAATTAAAATTTGCTGAATATTTACCCTTATTCAATCCAAGATGTAGATGAGTTCATCACAACCAATGGATCCTCTGCAGTGAATGGGTGCCGTGAGAACAGTTGCTAAAAACATCACAATAATCCACAAGTAATCCACACGACTTCAGTCCATCAATTAATGTTTTGTGACGTGAAAACCTGCATATTTGTAACAAACAAATCCATCCTGAAGAGCTTAATTTTTTAACTTCAAACCAACTTCACATAATATTGCTTCCTCCAGTAAAAAAGTCACCTTGTCTGAATCAGGAGAGAAATATGCACAGATCAAAACAGATCAGATCTAAACAAATACTGTGATGTTTTTATAATTTTTGGACTCTCATTCTGGCATCAATTTACTGCAGGGGATTCACTGAGGAGCAAGTGATGTAATGCAAAATATCTCCAAATCTGTTCCAATGAAAAAACAAATTAATGAATGGCCTGAGGGTGAGTAAATGTTCAGAAAATTTTCATTTTTTGGGTGAACTATTCCTTTAAGGTACATGACCCTGTAATGAGAGTCCTGCTAAGGTCTTTTTTTACGGTGTAGCCTAAATTTTGTTGTCCTGTGCCTTAAGTATTTGCAGTAAGCCATGGAGCTACCTAAAACTATCTGTCTCTTCATTTCAAATATTGAAATGTTATCTTAGTTCATAGATTTTGTGAGTATCCAGGGATATTCCTAATACAAGCTGAAAGGCAAATAAATAGCTGAGCGGTAGAGTGTGCTTTGTGACTTCTTGTGTGTACTGAGATCTGTGTTTATGGCAGCGACAGATGTGAGGATTGGAGCAGAGGTCTCTTGTTAATTACTGGAGGTTTTTTTTTCTTTACACAAATAAAACTATAATTGTAAATGGGCCCAGAAGAGAAGCTCAGAAAGTCTGTCAGAGATCACGAGATCCATACGCCCCCTGTGGCTGACATCTTTATACAACAAGAAAGAGAGTAAGAAAATAAATAGAGCGAGGAAACTTCATAAACAGGTTAAACTAAGAGGTCAAATAAATGATGTAGACATTAAGTACAGTTCCAGTGAGGGCTGTACTGTCTGCTCTGTTGGTCTCGTAGAAGTATCATAGCCCTTGTGGAAAAAAAAAAAAAAAATGCACTACATTCTATTGAGTGTATATTTGAAATCCAAAAGTAATGTATTTTCAGGTAATATAATTAAAATATGAGCTATACATATATACAGTACATTGTGTGTGTGTATATATATATATATATATATATATATATATATAATGGGTATTGGATAAAAAAAACCTAGTATACCAGTATACCATTATGTTTAATTTGCATGTAGTAGCCTGTAGCATTTCATTGCTCTTTATGTCATAACCTGTATGTATGCCCCATATGAAGAGCTTACAGGCATTTTTCTAAATATATGTGTTTGTGTTTGCGTGCTTGTGCACAGGTATGTCTACACTTTGTCAGTTTGTGTGTGTTTGTGTATGCATGCTCCAGTGGGCATAGTGCCCACAGGATTAAACCCTGTCTCCATGCTGTCCTTCAGCTTCAAACACTCAGGGTCATCCAGGGCTACAGCCGTGGGCATCTTGCATATAGAACAGCCTCAGTAACTCCATTTCCTCTGAGGGTGATACTCCTCAACAGAGAGAATAAATGCAACCTTAGCTTCACGGCTCTTGATATTACAGATATTTGTTTGTAGAGAAGAGCATTGTAAACGTGATAATGTTGCAAAATGAAGAGTGGCCATGCTAATTGCAGTGTATTTTGAATGTATTTTGGATAGCCCAGTACATTCAGAGAGACAAATCAAGGGAGCTGGATTGTAAACATTTTTAATCTGAAGTTTCACCCTGATTTACATGTATACAGAAGCTTGTTTTTCTGTTTTTGTAGTGGCAAAAAAAAAAAATATATATATATATACACACACACACACACACACACACACACACACACACACACACACACAGACATATACATACATGCATGCATACAAAATACAATTTTTTAAGGTTATAGGCTCTGTATAACGGTCTTTAATGAGATGGGAAGCTACCAGATGGAAGTAGGTAGATAGACATTGTGGCAGTAACCAATTGTTGTTCAAGGAACACGAGAGAAAATCAAAACATCCAAAACATCTGCTCATCGAGAAAGAGGTCACATGGGCTGAAGAGAAATCCACTTATGTGGTATTATGTTTTCTCCGAAACCATCTTTTTCCACAAATCAGAGGTGTATGGTTTACAAGTGTCAGAGGTGGGATGTATCCGTGATAATCAGAGGGTCTGGTTTAGTAAGGCAGAACTGAGAATTCTTTGTATGGTTTATCAACAGGTGTTTATCGACACGATATACAGTACAATGTGTGTGCAGACATCTGTCTTTTGGGATGTTACAGTTTTAATTGCTAAAGGTTTTTTAAGGTTTTCAATTATGTAGTTCTGAGAGTGTAGCCCTTTAAGTGCTTAGCTTTAGACATGACAAGACTCTTTAACAGCTGAAAGGCCTATTTGTACATGTTCTGTTTTTTAATAAAATGACTGAGGCCAAGATATCCTTTAATAATAGCAAAATGTTGACTGTGCATACATCTGTTTTATTGTGGGGCATGGCCCAATGTTGCAGGTTGCGCTAGCACTTACAGAGACTCAAGGGAAAATCTTTATTGTTTTTACAATCTAGAAAAATTAAGCCTGTCCACTCACTAGATGATGGGGCGCTATTTTCCAATATGAAAGCAACAAAAGGCAGTGACTTTCTTATGTACTTATATATTATCTTATGTACTTATATATATATATATATATATATATATATATATAAGCTGACAAAAACCAATTATTTGAATGTCATGTGGATTACTTTTGTGGTTCTTTTCGGAGCTTAGCAGCTGTGGTCACTATGAAGTGTGTAGATTCTTCAAACTATTTAATTGTTTATTTCACAGAAGAAAGAGAGTCATATGGGTTTGGAAAGACATTAGGGTGATTAAATGATGACAGAAATTTCATTTTTGGCAGAACTGTTTGTTTAGTATTCACTACTCTCTTTTTTTGTCCATAGTCTTGATGGTGAGCCAGTTGGCATCTTTTAACCGCAACTAAATGAACAGCTAAACTTTCACAGGATAATGTTCAGAAAACCAAACTGGAAACAGACAGGTGAAAGACACCACCGTAATATGGCCAGACTAATGAAGACAGAGACAGTGTTGAGCAGCTGAGCAGGATGGGAGAGGACACGCCATGGTTGGTGAAAGACAAGGCCAAGGCTAAGATAGCAAACAGGCAGGGGAGGAGAGGCGTATTGAAGACGAATGGTGCTGTCGGCACGCTGGTTTCAGTACACAAGCAGGCCAGCGCGCTTCTTCCCAGGGGGGACAGTCTTTTATATGGGTGTGCTGAAGAGTGGCCAAGGCCTAATCCTTTCACACACTTCACTGGCCGACGCAATTATACTCTTGCCTCTTCTCATCTCTTGGGGCGAATCAGCATCCAGCAACGCTCTCATACCATCAATCAGACCCTCTGCCCATCATCATAGTGTGCATTGCTGGCATTAGTTGACAGCAGCATCAGCACCAAAAGGCAAAGCTGTTCACTAGAATCAATCATGTTTGACTTTACTCACAGAGCGACAGTATCCCCACTAATAGGGGAAACTGCTTAAATTATATGACCTGAATGTTTATCTATCTGTCTGTCTGCCGGTCTGTCTGTTTATCTCTCCAACAACAACACTTTTATTAAAAATAAAGGACTTTCAGTACATTTGTTGTCAGTGTGAACTCCCCTATAAAGATATGGTTTATTGGCATTTGTCACGTCAGTACCACTATAGCTCCCTTAGATACTTTAGGACCTGTTGGAAGAGCTAATTTTTTTCTTAACACTTCCAACACAAGTACGGCAGCGTATCTAATTTTGACGAGGTGATGAATAGAGCGTAGAGTCCCACGAGGAACATTAGCACTCCATTCGCCTTACATGTTGTGGAACATCTGTTTCACTTGCTTCACTTTTACTTGCGGTTGGCTTGAAGTTCTGAAAGCATTACTTGATCTCACCCAGCTAATCTCATTCCTGTAGTTTAAGGGGGGTCTGCTCCAGGCTTAAACCATTTCAAGTCCCATAAGTGCCACTGAGTCATTAAATAACAGTTTTAACAACTCAGCAGAGTCAGTTGGTCATTTTAGGAGTTGATGATCTGGTAATGACACAGGTGGTTAAGTCTGAAAACACTGTAGGCCGAAAGCACTAGCGTCTCCATGGATATAACAGTGATGGTGAGCTGACTTAGCGGAGCTCAAGTGCCATTTACTTCTGAGTATAATCATTATATCAATTTTCTGCTGAGCAGCTGTTATTGACCTCTTTTGTTCGAATTTGTGTGAATTGGCTGGTGCTGGGCATGAACGAACAAGAGATTACGCTATGATTACAGACTCCGCCCTGCAATGTGGCTCTCAAACGCACAATTACTCAATCAAGAGGCTTTTATCAGCCAGTCAGCGGCTCAGCGCGAGGGCAGGAATGTTTCTCATAACCTGCAATTACCAATTCCTACCGACTGCAATTCAGCAGCCATTTCACAGTTTGTGCACTGAACGCATAAAAAAGACGAGGGATTTCCCTTTGGTACTACATGAGGAAATTCCACATGAGCCAAGACATTATGTAGGTGAAATTTTAATAGCAGAAGATTTTTATCTGTATTTCTTTGACATTAGCAACGGCAAGGTTGTGGGTTTGCACCAGGAACATGTGCACTGATTAACAAATTAATGTCATTTATTTTATAATGTAAGAAAGCATCTGCCAAATGCACAAATGTACTCATGGTAATACTGTATGCAAAATGTATTTGCTATATGTTCTTTATCAGAACATACAGACATAAAATTGAAATCACAGGAATGACAAGAAAAGAAATGACAGAAAGTGATTGGATGACATAGGTAACAATTCCCCAAGTGCTCAGCTTCTGCTTTAGATGGGATATAATGGGAGTTTTATATTCTTTCATTATATTATAAAACAACATCACACAGGCAAGAGTGCTGTTGCTCTAACGGTATAATTGTCATGAAGTTGTAAATGGTTGTTGTTATTGAGCCTGTGCTTACCAAATTAAAGCTGCTTTTTCGTCATAAACTGAAGATTAACAAGTTGGAGAGTCACAAAGGTAACAGAAACACGGTGTTACTGACACAATAAAAAAACCCAAATGTATCAAAATCACATGTTTTTAGGTGTTTGATCTGATTTATCCCTTTCTGGTCCAGAAAGAATGATCAGTGTGTCTCACCCAATATCCATGGGCCTTGATGCTTAGCGCAGAACATTTAGCAGCTTGTTCACCTGGAGCTCCTGAGAGTCTCCTTCTCACTCCCTTCATTTATCTGTTGGGAGGTGGAGTTGGTGCAGTTTCATAAGCAGCAAAACAGGACGATATCACACTGTTTTGTACGCATTCACACCTCCAGGCTTCCAGATGCTGATGTGTTTCATTTGTTTTTGTTATTGATGCAGTAAAAACAGTGTTGTTTTGGTTTGGATCATGATTGAAGTGTTTTAATTTTTTGGCTGTGACTGATCTATCTATCTATCTATCTATCTATCTATCTATCTATCTATCTATCTATCTATCTGTCTATCTGTCTATCTGTCTGTCTGTCTGTCTGTCTGTTTGTCTGTCTAAAATTTGTAATCATTGCATTTTCATTTTCACTTTTCACTTTTAACTGGCAGATTGCTGAATATTGAAGTACTGAAACTTGCAAAACATATTACGTATCCCAAATATGTACACACAATCCAAATATGTATTTTTTCCTGTAATAATATTAATTTGGCCAGAAGTTGAGCTTCAGAACATTCCCACGCTTAGGATGCAAGACAAATCTTTCCCATCTGCCAAAGGCAAGTACCCCACCAAAATATTTTCTAGTCACAATTCCTGTAACATGCTGTGCATCAAACAATTGTTTACAGAAGCATTAGAGATTGGTTTAATCTTACTCAAGCAATTTCTGATGCCTTAGTTCATTTCCAGTTCAGATCCTCCCATGAGTCTCCAAGCTCCAAGAGTTTTTCAAGGCAATAAGTTCTAGTTTAATGAAAGCACTTCACTTCTGCAAAGACCAGCATGAATCTTTTAGCACGAATTTGCATGGTGGTCAAAGCTAGTTTATTATAGTTAGTACTGGTTTGGTGCTGGTTTAGCTCAAAGAGGTCTGTGAAACCTGGAGAAATCTATCAATTAGCATCCCCATTCATTGAAATGACAGTTGTTAACTACAATAGCTAAAGCTTGGTCTAGCTGATGGACCAGTACATGCTGTTAAATAACATAATGGAGTGGCCTGGTTCTTTATAGTGAAGCTAATCGCTGTAGGAAGTATTGTTGAATAAGCTAGTTAAAAGTCTGCTAGGGACCAGCATGCAAAACACAGCATATGCTGGCTGTTTCAGCAGGGTTATTGGATTTTCTTCAATAAAAGCAAAACCTCCCCACATTAAAACATGACTATTTAAGAATATGTGTATCCTCCATGCTCTTTTGCGCTGGTAACGTGCTAATCATCATGCTTGCTGCTTTATGTTCCTCTTCCACGGCGAGTGAAGAATCTCACTCCATGGGTTCCTGCTGTGGTGAGATCTGTTGCCTCTAATGTTCCTGTGCTATTTTTTCACAATCTCTCTGCTAAAAAGATGGCTTCACTTGTCTGTAATCCAGTTATTTATTCCTTGTATATCACTCTTGCATGCATTCTCCTTTACCACTGTGTTTTGTTTGCATCTTAAGATAGAAGCAGGTTGCACATAAAAAAGCTTCAACAGAGGCCCAGCCACCCAGGAGCAATTCGAGGTTAAGTGCCTTGTTCAAGGGCACAGTGATGATAGGGCCTCCAAAATATCTTTCCAGTTCATGTCTCCAGCTCTACACTTTGGTGAGGTAATGCCACATGGACTGTCAGATAGCAGTCTGCTGTAGCAGTTGCATAGGGGGCGCTCGTGAGCACCATTCTGAATCATAAAATCTTCCCAGAGACTTGCAAAAGATGGGAATCTTAACATTGCAAGCACAAATAACTGCTTTGTGTTCATCTAGTTAACTAAAACTAAGAAATTCTATTACTTGAAATAAAATATAGAAATAAACTTATTTTATTTTAGTTGCCAAGGGAGCATTTCTCATTTTCATAACATTTTAGACATAATCAAAAACTAATGAAAATGACAATTTTTTTAAATTAAAAAAAAATAAATAAATAAAAAATAAATAAAATAAACACTAATTCAAACTATTACTAAAATCTAGTAAATAATGATTTATAATGATTCAAAAAATTACATGAAAATGTAAAGAACTGATTTTGCATGTGAGAAAGAGTATTGAATTTATGAGCATTTATTTTATTTGGGGATGCTGTTAAAGCAGTAATAATCATGACTGCTTCTTTAATTCTTATTCAAGGGATAGTTTAAAAAGATAAAAAGGAAAATTCTGTCATTATCTTCTTGCCGCCATGTGATATGGACAAAAACAGTTGAAACATTCTTCATAATATCTTCCACAGAAGAAAAGAAAAAAAGTCATACAGGTTTGTAACAGCTTGAGAGGGTAAACAAATGATGACAGAATGTTCATTTTTGGGTGAACTGTCCCTTTAAGGACTAAAAGCATGATTTTGACCTGTCTTCTCCAAGCTAATATCATACGGGTGCTATAAAGACATGCTACTTTGATCCCCATGTGTGGTGCTGGATTGAATGTTTCGTGGTGACTTGTGTCTTTGATAGAAATGGGATGTGACATGGCCCCTCTGATTGTCTTTTTCCTCATGTGTGACAGCACGTTGCCTGCATTCACCTCGATTCCCAAGGAAAAGCTCTTTCTTTCCTCAATATTATATTTTCTGCCTCTTCCTTGCTCACTCTCCCCTCTGGTAACCCCACCTCCCCCCTGCTCGGGGGCTTGAGCTGTAGGCTGTAACATCAGATGACTGATGCTGTCTCAAGTCATTCTGTGAGCGCGTCTATCCATCCCCGCCCAAAGACTCGCTGAGTTCCTCTGGCCATCTGAGGCTCTAATGTGCCACCGATGGGAAGAACCGCGTATTTGCCAGAAATAAGTTTCTTAAATTGTTACAGCACAGTCTGTTTTAAATGAATTTGATAGGGTGAGGAGGTGTTGGATTCATACAGACACTGTATAATTTGTGCCTGGGGTGAGGCGGATGGCATATGCACAGCTTGTAAGCGGCATTTAACAGATAGATTTACAGCACTACTGTCCTAATAAGCATAATAAGATCAAAGCTCCTCCACAAAAAGCTGTATTCTATAAGGAAGATGGCAAGAATTAGCTGTTCTCCTCCAAATAAAGCACTTAACCTTAGAGCCAGAGCACCCGTAAATTGTGGGTCTTCTATTTTGCTTGGCCAGCGTTCATTTGAGCTGTTTTAAAACATGCTCAGATATCTTGTCGTGGGAATACTGTTTAGACTCTGAATTTTTGTGGATTTCAGGCTGTATTTGGAACTCACCATGCTGGAATGGGAGTGATCAGAGAAACTTGGAACACAGTTCATCTGCAAAGAGGTCAAAAATCCAGCTGAGTCACAAGCTGTTGCTGCTGGAATATTACCTTCTTGTGTGGGAAAATTACAGGAGACCATTTATTATTAGTGTTTCTTCAACTATGATCACTTTTGACCCGGAGAGCAGTATCTTAAACTCTTTTTTTTTACACTCGTACTAGTTTATTTAATTCGTCTACTAACAGTATAAATCTATTACTACAGAATTTTGTCATTTTTATCTTTTTTTCTCCCCTGAAAGTTGTGAACTTTTCCATCATAGCGTCATTTCTACCACATCTCAGATTATGTATTGTGTCATGGAAATGACATTTTAAGCATTTTTGGAATAGAATGGGAAATTAGTTTTCTTGCTAAGACTACTTTCATAGTAACTATTTTGTTTATATTTTCACATATTTTGCATAATTTGAAAAGATTTCAGCTTGACTGAAAATAATTGACAACAACAAAAAAATTCTATGTATTCTGTAATTATTAAGTGATTTTAACCCTTAAATTTTCTTTTTCTTCACTGTCTCATATTTCAGTTGATACTATTCATATTATATTAATGTTTTAGTTTAAATAAAAATCGTAAGGGACAAGGCTGCCTGAAATTGAACAAGCATCAACACTACCAAAAAGTAAATAAATAAATGTTTATTAATTCTAATCTGACCCCAAACTTGGTGAACATAGGCTCTGTTATAGCAAAAGCATCAGACAAGTTCACCAGAGTACTGAGTCACCAAAAAGATATGTTTAGAACACAATGCAGGTCTCAGCATCATAAGCCAAGATGAGCTCGAAACATTGAAGTCTTCATTTGCCAAAAGCACTGATGCTCACATTAAGATGTCAGTTATTTGGCTGACAATCTGCTCTCAGGCTCGAGTCCAAAATAACAGAGCGCTCTGTCATCAGGTGTTGAGTTCGTCCTGCAGGGTTTCGCATCAGTTTCCAATCAAACCTGGCCGTCTAAAATGACATGAGCATCGCTGCGCCTTTCCTTAATTGATGCCCTAAAGAAAGACCTATGGGTCTGGCCATATCAACCTCTTGATGGCCAATACTCAGGACAGCTGATTGGAGTGTTTGACGTAAGTGCAAACAGTAAACTCAAGGTTGAGAAGAAAGTCGATATACGTTAATTGCAAGCTGCCAACCGCCTTTGCTTTTGAACTTTCATTGATGTGGTCACATTTCCCTGAGACAAAAACTCACCGTATTGCATCCGATAGCACGTTCCATGCGCTCTGGGATATTTGGGCTATAGTATCTGCTGCTGCAGAGCCTCAACGTCAAGGTCGTGGTTGTATTTGACCCTGTTTTGGAGGCTGAATCTGAAGACGGCGTACGAGGGCTGCGGTAGAAGTGGTGAGGGGTAATCTAGTTAAGGAGGTTAACTATGAGAAATGACCAGGCTTGTGTGCACTGTTTTGACACTTTTTCCTCTTCGCAGCTGCAGCTTTGATGTATCGCGGTAATTCAGTGTTTCAGAGGCAGCACATTACCATCAGCGGGCCTCTCTTAGAGGCAGGGCATCCATATCTATGGGAATAATGGGCAAAGTGACAATTCCTCTCAATGCAACAACAACGCCCCCACCCAACACTCTTAACGCAGAAATCAGACCTTAAAATTGTTTATCTTAGAGAAATGGCACTTGGAGTACCATCACCTTTAGCGAAATAATTGATAACATGCCTTTTATCAAAGCACTTGTCTGTTTTTTTGACACTAACAGAGATAATTCAATTTCGAGACTCACGTATTGTGGAAAACTGAGGCCGCCTGCTGGAGTCCTTTTTCACTGTAATTCGGTACGGTGGAGAACTCTGGTATTCTCCTTCTAGATAAAATGCCATTACCTTTTTTCTCCGTCTGAGGTAATACCTCACTACTGTGTTATTTTGTAAGATAAATCACATAAGTATGGCCTCTTCAGTGAGCGGCAAACCACAGATGGGCACAAATTGTGTCTGCCTCTCGCTGGAGCCACATAAATAATATTGAGAGATCTGAAAATCCTATTGAATTACCGAGCAATGTACTGTTTTACTGGTGAAATGAGCAGTATTATCGCACTCATGTATTTTAGCTTAGTGTGGCATATCATTTGCAATCATTTGCACAGGTTACGACTGAAATCCACTAGCTAGGTTAAAACTGTTTAATATAGTTAACATTGACTGTTCTCCTTTTACACTCATGTAGGCTAGCATGTATTTACAAAATGTCTGAGTACCAATAATAGTCTTGTGCTGTGTCTAGAGATTGTACGACTACTAAAAAAAGTTCAAGTGCTATTTTACACCCACAGGATGTAATTAGTTTTCTATCACACTGCATGACATTAGCAATGTAGCCCACAGAAATCACATCAGTCACTCTGGTCAGATCCATCAGAAGCATTTATGCTTTTCTATACCTTTTAAACACATCTTATCAGTTTACTTTTGCAATTTCCAGGTAGAGCAAGTGAATTGTGCATGTGTCTCCCACCAGAAAGCCATTCTATATAGGGGCAGTTCTCTCTTAAAGGGGCAGTTCCACCTAAAATCTAAATTTTCCCCAAATTATTTACCCACCCTCATGTCATTCCAAATCTGTATGACTGTCTTTCTTCTATAGAACACAAAAGAAAACATTGTGAAGAATGTTGAGTATTTTAAACAACAAAAAAATGTATTTTTTACGCTTACATCTCAAGCTTGTTCACTGCCTTGAATTGCAAACAAACCCTCTTGATGGTTTGTAAACCTATAAACTTTTTTTGGGGGTCTGGCTCTTTGAAACTCTTATAACTTCAGTCATTCTCTATTCTGAGCGCTGGACTGTATGTGTGGATATTCAGCATGTAAACATGCAATTTTCTTTCTCTCAGCATCCAGGCCAAACTTGTGGGATGTGGGATGAGGTGGCTCTGTTGGTTTGAATATTTGGCCCTAGCATGGCAATTCACTGAAGTGCTGTGTCCTAACCCAAGGGTCACGGTTCAGCTGGTTTAATGTGGCCCTGTTATCCCCTGCTGGTAGATGTGGCAATTACACCATCTGGACGCAAACAACATCTTTCTCCATTGATGTTATATCCAAAAAATTGTGTTACATATAAATTGCAAACATTTAATTATATTATTGTCCTTATTATTAATGTCTGCTGCCTTTCACCTCACAGCATAATCACTAGTGAAGAGTTTGGACAGTAGTTGTGGGTAGGTTGGACAAAAAAACCTCAGATTAATATAGAAAATTGCTTTGATCATTTGTTCCAACACATCTGTTTAGGAAGCAGTGTAAAAAGTAGGTAGACCAGGTGCATGAAGTGTGTGTGTGTGTGTGTGGTGTGTGTTTGTGTGAGTGTGGGGCAGAAATCAGCCCCATGGGATCCTATCAGGTTGGAGTCAGTGGTAAGTTGACTCTGGTTGATTTATTACAGTAATTTTGCTTCATCAACATTAATATAGAGCAGAATCAGTGCAACAAGCATCAGCATTTCCCTTATAAACTGCCAGCATGCGACTAATCAATGAACAGTCGATAGTGAATACTGGAAAGCATCTCAGCCTCTCGTTCTCTGAAAATGAGCCATTTAATTTCAATAAGAGCTTATCGTTTATAACAGTCTGTAACGTTTATGCCTAATTATGACTTGAATGGAAGGATGACAGTTATTCTTTACCATTTAATTGTTTGATGTGCTATCTAAATTCCTCTTAACAGCAATGGATTAAAGTGCTGCACTCTGCTTTTTCTGCTGTACGCTGGAGAGAGGTGTAAAAAATGTAACTCATGCACACATACACCAAACACAGAGGCACAGTTCATAATTGAAAATCTTCTATATATATATATGGGCGTTTCTTCAACTAGGGGCACTTTTAGCCTTGTGAAGTTGAATAAAAAAAAACTTGTTCAAAAGTCACGTAACACAGTCTCATAAGTTTAAATAATTTGTCTAGTTTTAAGGTCTGTAAGAGGACAAACTTAGATTACAAGAGAAATTGTTAATATTTTAAATTTTTCCAACCTGCAATGAACAAATGTCATTTCCACCACATCCCAATATACAGCTGTTATTTAAAAATAGATTTATGCCACTCAAGTATTGTCTAAGATCATTTTTCTAACTAGTTTTACCAGTTTTTCCACAATGTACAATAATTATACATTTGTCAATGAGATAAATTAACTGCCCTAAGGACCAAATGCTGAACTGTACACCTGTCACACTCTGTAATTTAATATTGGTTTGGGTAAGAGCTTATTAGAAAATAAATAACTTGAATTTTTATATTAAGTAGAGCATGATCTCATAAATTGTGGATACATTTTTAATGTGTGATGAGAACTTTTTCAATATTTAAAAAAAATGTGTGGTGATGGAAATGACAGGGTGGTGGTGGAAATGACAGGGTGTTGTGGAAATAACAATGAATTAACGTGAATGTAGAGAAACAGCAGAGAAAAAGTCTTAAACTCATCACACTCATTAAACTCAATTCACAAAGTCATTAAACATATCAATTGTACTTTGTAACCATAAATGTCATTTCCACCACAGAGGCAGTGTGGTGGAAATGACTGTGGTGGAAATGACATTTCTGTAGTTTTTTGTGAAAAAATGGAAGATAGCTTCACTGATTAGCTTTGAATTAATACTTAGCATTTCACGTATGAAAAATATTCTTATTTAACTTAAAATCTTTAGCTTTTTAAAAACACCCTTGAAGGTACAGCATGCTTGGAAATGATGTAGAATAAATGTATTAACTGATCAAGCAATATTTACCTTGATTATTCTTTCATTTGTTGTTGATGAAAATTTAAATTTCCTCCATGTCCAACATGTTCTCTGATGTCACTAAACATTTACATAGAAACCACCTAAACAATCTTTCACACAAACTTTTTAAAGGGACATTACAGTGTTGTGGTGGAAATGACACCAATACTGTGCGACAGCTATATTTTGTATAAAAAGTAATATTGATAGTGGTCTCACATTAAATATTATAATGTATTTTAATTATTTTACTAGTGCTTAATTCAGGTACATTAATAGTTACCAGATAAGTCATATTTTTTAACTGTATTTTCATTGTTGAAGTTTAAAAGTCTGGGTGTGCGACAAGGAGGTTGAAAAGTATGAAAAAATCATAATAGAAAGGTAGTAAAAAGTTTTAAAGGTGGTTTTATTGTTAGTTTGACAAAGAAAGAGGAATTTGTCCAAAATGATATGTATTTTTAAAAATATGACCAAGGATATATATATCTATATATATATATATATATATCTATATATATATATATATATAGATATATATATTTATTTAAAATTATTTAACATTTTGATGTCTCAGAGAATAATGAATAAAATCACAATGATTCATTGTGATCTGTTGGGGACTTGGGGTGGTGTCTTAGCGGTTGACCCTTATCTGACCTCATTAACCCTTAAAGGGTGCTTATTAATGCCTTAATGGACTAATATGCCTTAAAATTTGTCACTAGGGAAAGCTGATTTTGCACCTTTTTTTCACACTGTGCAGCATGAGTTTCTATGTTGGTTCTACGATATATATATAATAAGATATTTTTATAGCAAAATTTGTACACAATGTGAATGCTAAACAGTCTGAGAATGATTTACCAGTTCGTTATTACCTAGAGATGCGTCATTATCTCCTTACCTGTTCTGTACATTGTGAAGCCTGTGGGAAAAAGGCTTGTGTTTTCAGCCTGAAGTATTACAGACACCGCAGTCATGTGACACGTCCACCCTGCCCCTTCATCTCTGATGAAGCCTGAGACAGAGCAAGGAATATATTAAGGAGGACTAAAGGCGTTGCCTTGCCAACTGGAAGGAGAGTTCTCACTCTTGACGTCTTTACCTCCACACCACATGTAATATCATTAACTAATTTGATTTGATGTATCTAGATTAATACAGGGCTATATGACCCACTGCCTTTATAGGTAACATACCTAATAGAAGCTGTAGCAGCATATTTAAATTATAAACATTTTCTAGTTGTACAAGAATACACACAGTGGTTGTCTCTCTTGTCTCCGTGTTATTGCTGGAGCAGGGCCCAGTACAGCAGGCGAGGTGCTACGCAGGCCATTTGCATTGACATATTGACACCCTTGTCGGGATTTATATGTACGGCGTGGCAGGCTGGCTGGGGCGAGGACAGCGGAGCAGAGCACAGACTTCCCAATCAAGAGATCTCACTTCTCCAAATCACACTGAAACTGCACACTTATCAAATGCTATGTCTTATTTTCGTCAGATATGTGTGTTTGAGAATCAACAGGGCTCTAAATTAAATTTAAACCTGTTAACGAGTTCATGAATAATGATATTATCTGATGCTGAATGTTCAGGAGAATATTATTTCAATTTTCTCTCTTTGTCCTCTCTCTCTCTTTCATTCGTTCCTGGTTAGACTCCCTTGAGGTCCCTGCATCATTACAAAACTCGAGGCTGAGTTGCACATAATCAAATATTTGACGTAATGAGGCTTTTTAATTACTCTTCCCTGCCTGCAGTATCGGCATGCTGATCCTCTCATTCATTTCCAGAGCCATTTGTCATACAGTTGACAGGCGGTTATGGATACTTCCCATGGTGCATTTTGGGGCTGCATGAAGCTGGCTGTGGTACTGTTGGGCAGAATAGAATTACTGTTTATGGACAGGGATATTGGTATGTACTTTGAACATCAATGCATGAAGGATTTGGCAACATAAACATTTAAATGATGAAACACCTGCTTTTGCAGTTATGCAGTTAACAGTACAAGCTCATCTGATATACCTAATCTTTGTGTCAAATAAATAAGTATCTATCTATCTATCTATCTATCTATCTATCTATCTATCTATCTATCTATCTATCTATCTATCTATCTATCTATCTATCTATCTATCTATCTATCTATCTATCTGTCTGTCTGTCTGTCTGTCTGTCTGTCTGTCTGTCTGTCTGCATGTCTGTCTATCTATCTATCTATCTATCTATCTATCTATCTATCTATCTATCTATCTATCTATCTATCTATCTATCTATCTATCTATCTATCTATCTATCTATCTATCTATCTATCTATCTATCCTATCTGTCTGTCTGTCTGTCTGTCTGCATGTCTATCTATCTGTCTATCTATCTATCTATCTATCTATCTATCTATCTATCTATCTATCTATCTATCTATCTATCTATCTATCTATCTATCTATCTATCTATCTATCTATCTGTCTGTCTATCTGTCTGTCTGTCTGTCTGTCTGTCTGTCTGTCAAATGGCATCTATTGCTTTTGTTTTGATTTCTCGTTTCGCAACACTGGTCGCATTGGACTCAGCGTGAGATTTTACTGTTCAGTGTCTGAATAAATTAGCATGAAACACCAGACAGTCCTAATAAGGGCGTCATCCATGTTTCAGTGTGAAATGTGAAAAGTCTGTGCTCAAACATATCATTATACAAACGGTCTGCTTTCTGCAATTTCCCAGGGTACCTGCATTTTTGTGAGTTTGTTAAAGATGTTCGTGAAGTCCTTTGCAGCAGCTGAGGCTTAACTTTACAGACATGACCTTGAGGGGAAACTAAATGCAAATAAGACGGGCTTGTGCAGCGTAGTCAAAGACAATGTGCATCTAACACTGGTTGCTTTCATTAACATGTTCCTGTAAACAGTGAACACACTTGTAAGTGATAAACATGCATTTTAGTTGAAGTTTATAATCTTATTTGCATATAATTTATTATGAGGTGTTGTAATGCAACAGCTAATTTCTTGCATTTTCAGCTAGTTTTTGCTTTTATAATTTTCACACGTATTCTGTTTAATTTCTCTTGGGCTTATTTGATATAAAAATACATTTTGAAATTTTTTTTTATCTTAGCACTTGCATAAATTTGCGCATTCTATTGAATAATCATACTTAATGTATTTGTAGGCCTCAGATAAAAGTTGAGTGGGGCCAATAATAATTATAAAAGTTTTTATAAGAATTACAGAGTCTTTCTTAAATTTAGGAGCTTGGAAGGAGACCTGCAGCCCTGTTCTGTCTGTATTCCCCAAACACACATCCTCTGAGACAAGCCATGGCATCCTCACAGGTCTTCTGTCTTTTTTCCCCACATGTGTGGAGATAAAATTCTGTTCTTAGATGAAAGTAGGAAGGAAAAAAAGCATGGCATCAGCCTGGATAGAGTAGGACAGGAAAATGAGTGTCGTTTTTGCTCATTAAAATTGTGGAGTGATGACAGAAGGATAGATAAAATGAAAAGGCTAACTAGAGGTTCTTGCTTTGCCTTAAGGGTCCGTCACAGCTTGGGGAGGGAGTGGCAGAACCCAGGGTATTAGGAAGCCCACCAAATGTCAATGATCTCTGTATGATTTAAATGGCAGAATGGAGATATCATTGGAGATATCTGGTACAATCACAGTAATAGGAGGTAATGAGGGTTTTCATAATGTTAGATCTGTCTGAGGGAGATGGTGAGCAATTGGGAGAGATAAAGAAACAAAAAGAAATGGAAAAAAGGCAATATGACAGGATGAGAAGGACAATACCATCAGGGGATGCTGGTGTGCTGGTTTCAGCAGCGTGTTTATTCTTGTATGAATTGGATTTACTCATATTTCTTTTAGACACTGTAATTTGAGTGTTTAGGCTAGATGTACTGTATATGCAATCAGTTATATTAGAGTACAAAATAATTCATGCTTGAACTTAATCCAGTTATGGATTCCATTCCACAAAATGGAAATTTCTGTAACATTGACTCTAAACTTAAATACATTGTAAAGTGGAAACTGAGCTGAAATAACTGAACTGAGCAGCAGCAAATAAAACTAGGCATGTCGAAGTAACACTGAAGCTTTAGCTGTCAACTACTAGATACACTCTCAGAAAAAAAAAGGTACAAAAGCTGTCACTGGGGCGGTTACTTTTTCCAAAAGGTATGCTTTTTTTAATCCCTAAAAGGAGTATATTTAAAGGTACCTCAAATTTACATATAAGTATCTAAATGGTACATATTAGTGTTTTTTTAAACGGTACAGTCACAGTTTTTCTACCTTTTTTTGTAACAATAGTGTAGGCTGCATTAGTGTTACTTGATTAACTCTTTTTAAAATAATACAACAATTTAAATTTCAACACATTCTCTCAGAGCATATTGGGAACAAATAAAATTCAATTAAATAAATATATTTTCAATAAACTACATAAATAAATTGATGGATGATGTTAAACAATCAAATCTCCATCCAACCATGGCCATTAACGTTCATTTATTTAGTCATAAGGGAAATGGATTAATTGAACTTCTCTTTTACAAGTTTAACATTTTGACAAAAAATGTAAGACTTATATTGCATTAGCTTGTTTTAATTGACGTAAATTGAGAAAGCAGCAAAAGTGCCTCTCTTGAGTGTAAGAGAAGGGATGTGTTCATGAGTAATGTGAGCGAGAGCCCTTATGACCTGTTGATGCTGAGTTACCAGGGCAACATTGTTTTGTTGGAATCCGAGGAGATGCACACAGCAGACTTGATATGAACCGTCCTTGCAGTGACAGTCATCACGCACACTCAAAGAAAGCTTTTTTTTAAACGATACACAATATCACTGTATTAATCTGTGCCTTGTATATACATATTTTCTCTTACACATTTTGTAGTATCAAAATACAAAAATACTGATTAAGAAAATGATTTCTGCTCTGTCAGTACATCATTCGTTCATCTTTAATGTTTTAAACATGGGCAAAAGAGCAACATTATGATGCTCCAGTGTGCCCGCTGCCAGTTTTCCAATGAAGTTGTTTCATATGAAAAACACCCAGCTCACTAGAAAGTGGCCCTCTTCCATTCAGCAAGGCCTTTGATGCCATTCATGTCAACATGAGGCATCAAAAGCCAAACAAGGACCCAAGCAGAAGCACACTTGGCTAACTGTGGCTCCTCTCGTTCGCTTTTGCTCAGACACACAGTGTTGGTGGAGCTCTTGGCTAGGCTTGAGCTTTTGATGTATCGGGTGGTGAGCTATTCTCGCAGCCGGCCGCAGATGGAGGTTCTGGGCTTTTAACCAGGGTGGAGGGGGTTGAATGGTGTGTGAGAAGACAGCATGGAAGAGAAACAATTGGAAAGGATGAGTCCAATGGTTTGTCAGATCATCTTCAACTCTTTTTCAACCATGCCTCCATCATTTTCTTTTTGTGATTGGTTTTTAGTAGATAAAATAATTGATTCATTAATTCATTAAATTATGTTTGAACAAAAAAGGTCTCTAAGTCAGATTCAACACATTAAATTAGGTTATTGTGGCAGATGCATTTTATATATGAAAAGATATTACAAAAAATGGCTTTAGAAGTCAAAATAGCCTTTATTTCCTTATAAATTGACAAAATTGGATAGCCATGGTATTTAGACTTCTCCCAGCCACACATTGATGGTGATTTAGTAAAAGTGAGTTGAAAGTCTGAAAAAGTATTTCAGAGCCTACAGAGACACGCAGCAGATACTCACAGATGTTCATCCACAAAATACACAAACAGAAAGATGGAATAGATAAGGAACAGTCCACAGACAGATGGAGACAGAATGATCAGTGTTGAGACTGATCATAAACTGCAGTCTTTCTGTCTGGCCTCTGGAAGAGACAGCAGGTAATTAAAAAGCAAAATGGGGGTTGTGGGACAGGGGCTTGGGTATTGGTAAGGCATTAACGGGCTGTGGAGAATAGCCATGTGACCCATAAGGAATTTATTTTAGTACTTTTAAAGAAGAAATATTTTGGGGGCAAAGAAATGCAGGTCTTTTTGCATTTACTGCCCTCATAAGTCTATTGCCAAATGATGATATTTTAGAACAAATAATTTGTCTATAAACAAAATAATGAATGACACAATATAATAAGGTGTGTTTACACAGACTTTTGAATGACTTTTCATTGACTTGCAGTCCAAAAGCTGGCATGTATATTAAATTATGCACTACATTCCAAATGTTTTTTTAAAAATAAATAAATACTTTTATTCAGCAAGGATGCATTAAATTGATCAACAAAGTGACAGTAAAGACATTTATAATGTTATAAAATATCTCTATTTCATATAAATGCTGTTCTTTTCAACTTTCTGTTCATCAAATAATCTTTTGAGTTTCCACAAAAATGATAAGCAGCACAATTTTTTTTTTTTTTTTTTAATGATGTTTAAAAAAAAAAGATGTTTCTTGAACAGCAAATCGACATATTAGAATGATTACTGAAGGATCATGTGACACTGAAGATTGCAGCAATGATGCTGAGGCTGCTGAAAATTCAGCTTTAATATCAAAGGACTAAGTTTTAAAATATATACACTATCATAGTGTCATCGGATGCGACATGCACTTTTACAAGTTGTGTGAACTGAAATGTGTGTTGGCAGTGTGTGTACACAACCACCCTATAATACTAAAGATCCACGCAGTGTTTTTTTTTTTTTAATCTTGTTAAATCATTTTCCCTTTCTCGTATTAAGCTGTTCTCAGATGCCTGTCTGTGTGACGTCACACAGACCCAGGCTCCTCCCACGATTGTTGATCGACACTGGCGTTTTACCTTAGACCCACCCTGAGTGAGCTGTCAACAGTCCGCCATTGTTTCAACACTGGAGCAGGAGTAGACAAGAATGGCTCCTAAGCGATTGAGGTGTTCTGTTGTTGGATGTAATAATGAACATAGCAGCCGTCATTTACTGACCCCATCTGAGCCCCTGAAGACGCAGTGGATTACCTTTATGTTTGAAGGGAATGCGCCCCCCCTCCCCCTCGATCTGCCTAAATGCATTTATGTTCGCGTAAATCATTCGTGATCCAGCCTCATCTACAGAAGAAATGAGTATAAGGTTCTTTTATGAATCTATGCAAATTGCCTTTCCTAATAACGTATTAGTTAGCAAGTTCCGTGGCTAAAGTAAACAGTATCATGAGAACGGCTCATCACCCCACGGAAGAGAGGGGCGGGATGAGTATAGCCCATTAGCATTTAAATAACATGCATTAAAGCGGCTTGCTGAAAACAGAGCTGATTTTGACAAGGCAAAAAGGGTGTTGTTTTACACTACCATTGAGAAATTTTTAACAAAGTATGTTATAGACTTTTCATTAAAGGGGACCTATTATGCTTATTTTACAAGATGTAAAATAAGTCTCTGGTGTCCCCAGAGCATATATGTGAAATTTTAGCTCAAAATATCCCACAGATAAATTTTTATAGCTTGTTAAAATTGCCACTTTTAGGGTATGAGCCAAAACACGGTGTTTTTCAATGTGTTGCTTTAAATGCAAATGAGCTGTTGCTACCGGAGAAGAGGGCGGAGCTTCAAGAGCTCAAGCTCCGGCATTAGCAGTGCTATCCTTCACATATAAACATTCCACTATTAATACAAGCCTGTTATATTTACAGAAAACATACTCTGTTTCAAAGTCAGTAATCTGTGCATAATAAATTCATGTTTATGAATTACACAGACGGGGAGCACGGTGGGATAAAAATAACAAAATAGCTGGTCTCATGCTATCACAAACTTTATAAGTCCCACTTCTGATCATGAGCTCGACAACTTCAAGCGATTGACTCACATTGCTTTCATATGCAACTTTTAGCTACTGTAACCGCACCGCCACAGCTCATCTTGAACCCGGGTGACGGGCACTCTAACAAGGAGGTTAAAGGCCACGGCCTCTAGCATCAGTTGCTAGAGTGCCTCATTTTGAGATCAGGGGAGTGAGGTTTACACGCAACCGCTCTTACTGGCCTATGTCGGTTACACTCACCCCCCTAAACCTCACTCCCGTGCGGGTCACAGCACCAGTGTAACCACCCCCCCAGGTCCGCACCGCCACACCTCGTTCTTGTTCTGAGTGGGTCTCTGGCGTGGGAGGCGGGCGCTCTAACAAGGAGGCTTAAGGGCACGGCCTCTAGCATCAGTCGATCCCCGATCTTGAGATCAGGGGAGTGAGGTTTACCTGCACAGCACTTACCCGCTGGCCTCTTTTACACTACCACATTCCTATTCACGATCATTCTGGCAGCATCAGTGAAAACGTGCAGAGACAATGATAGCTTTAGCAATTAGCCTTACAGAGTGCCAAGAAGCTCTTTCAGAAAGGCAATTTGGAAAACAAACGCGTGATACTTACTTTGTCTGGAGCTGACGTTCGCGCACAAAGCGTTGCTATTGATTCCTAAACATTTAAGGGACTTTACAGATGTTTTCCGGGATATTTCCTTCGAAAATAAAATTTAACAACAGTGTCCTCGGCTCAGATGGGGGGAGATTATGGCGACTCCTGTGTTCATTAGTGCATCCCAAAACACAATGCTTGTAATGCCTCTTTGGCGCTGATATTGTATATCTCCAGTAATGGCGGACTGCAGCTTCTCACTCAGGGCTGTGTTTATGCTAATAGGGCAGAGAGCGTCACAAATGGGTGGGACTTTTTCCCCTCAGTGACGTTAACAGAGGGATAATCTGAAACTCTCTTTTGGAGAGACTGTTCATGATTTATTGGTTTTATAAAAAAATGAGTGGGTGGATTTTTAACATTATAGGCTGGTTGTTTTCACACACTGCGGCCACACAACTGTGTTCAAACACCTTATAACAAAACAAACATGAGATAACATTTCATTTACTTTTTGTTAATGTGGTTAATGATGAAAGTAAGGATTTTTGTTAAAGTTTTTTTATTTTAGTTAAAGTAATTTATTTGGGTATTAGTGTACACTGGTCAAGCTGTAGGCCTATGTTGTGGGCAAAGAGGTTTATGTTTACATTTTCACATTTTATCTAAAATAACTTGCATTCACAGTACTGTATATGTTCTATAAAGCCTGGAGAAACATCTCCATTACCATTCTCATTCTTCTCACTGGCTGTTAATCAAACCCTGAATGTTCGTGATTTGAAATCATCTTGTTAAAACCTGAACCTAAATGCCATGTGGCTAATTTCTGTCATGATAACCCTATAATCCTAACCCAAGTGGAGATAAAGAAAGATTAATGGTGAAAAACCACCAAGCTGTGCGACAGCCTTGGTGGAAACTTGTTTATGATAGGAATATGGCCACGGCAGACTGATCTATTCAGGAAAAAGCAGAGGTCGAGAAGAGAAGACTTAGGAAGGCAGGGTGATTTGAGAGCTAATCAATATTGAGGCTCATCACAGAAAATGATGTTTTATATTCCACGACTAACGCTTGGCTTGTTTTGTTCTCTCTGTGTGCCCTTTGGGTGGCTATGTTTTCTCCTCTGCGTCTGGAGAATTCTCTGTAGTGGCATTTCTGATGCTATCATTGAGTTCCTGTCAGCCAAAGATCACATTAAATGGCCAGTTATCAAATATACTTAAAAGAATGAGGGTGAAAAAGAAGGAAAAGTTAACAGAGAAAAGAAGAACAAAGTGAGCAGGAAGGAAGAAAACTTATGCATTCTTTCCTATACTTTGCAATAGGTTGGTGAAAACTATGTGTGTTGAGTTCATTGTAAACGTTTGTGGTAAAGGACTTTTTTGGTCAATACAGTGAAAGTCAGTGGGGTTTAATGTTGTTTTGGATCCCATTGACTTTCATAGTATGGACATTCTTCTAAATATCCCTTTAAAAACCGCTCAACCAGAAATATTAATTCTGTCATTATTTACTCACCCTCGTGTTGTTCAAATCTCTATGCTGTTGAGTTTTTCTTAAAAATGCTCCTTTTTTTTTGTCATTTGCAGTATAAGTCATGATCCACTTTCATTATTCGTAGCATGTACAGTATTTATGCCTGTCATGGATGCAAGTAAATTATGGTCAAACTATTCCTTTAATCGATGTGTGTGTGTTTGATTTTTGGTCTGAACTCAAGTTCAGAAATCTTTCAAACCAACTACTGAACTCTGCTGTCAAATGGACTCAGTTCCACAGCAAAAGCTTTAGTGTGAAAGCAGCCTTATTTTTGTGAAGTATTTGTAGTATGTTTACAGTGTGAATATGTCTGTGTCTGTAAGGGAGAGATTGAGGGCATATGTGTGCTGGTATGCTGCAGCGAAGTGTCCATCCAGCATTTAAATATTTAGGTCTATCTGTCAGCCTGGCTCAGGAAGGACTTGGCTTCAAGGCACATTTGCCGCAGGAAAAGAGAATAGTGGGGGAGAGAGACAGAAAGGGAATATGAATAAATGGATAAGAATAGTGGGAAATAAGACAAAGGTAAACCAGGACAAGATGAGTACCTGGACTTGAAGTGTTAAAGATCAAAATTTGAGAGAAAAACAATAAATAATATTATTTTAATTAAAAAAAAATTAAATACCATATGGATATCGAACTCTGTGTTGTCATTTTATTTATTTTAAAATAGAAATAAATAAATAAATACATATACATATGTATGTATATATATATATATATATATATAGAGAGAGAGAGAGAGAGAGAGAGAGAGTATATACTGTATGTGTGTGTATGTATTTTTCACATGTATTTATATACTGTACACACATATCACATCATCATGCTCTCCCAGTTTAGCTAAAGGAGGACGAAAAATAAACAAATAAAAATAAAACAGAAAAAAAGAAGAGTAAGACGAATGTCCAATGTCCATCTGTTCCATTCCCTCTCTGCTCTCAGGAACAAAGATCTTCCCACAGTCCTGCTGTGACTGAAAAACAAATCAAATTTTGGGATGATGTAAGTTCATTATGTTTTTGTTTGTGGTTGCTATGGAAAACGGAACTGAAACCCAACGTCAAGCCAAAGGGCCTATGATTATCTGGTTTGGCTTTGAATTTGTCTGTGCAGCTTGGTTTCATATATCTGGAATGTTAAAATGACACTTTCAGTTCAGAAGTTCAGCCCTCCACCATTATGAAAACTGTGGGTTATGACCCTCTCACTTGGTGATGCTCTCAACTGGAAATCTCATTTGCTCTGAAAATAATATTTGACAAGACTTGTAGGAAATTTACAACAACAGCAGATTTGTATGAGCTTGAAAATACACCTACTCTGACTCAGTAACAAACACAGAACATTGTTTTCATTGACCTGAAAAGAAGGCAGACTCTTATGTTATATTTACACGATTGTGCTGTTATGTTTAGTTGTCTAGTTGCACAGTGTCTAACAGATGAGGCACATTCTGTCCGTACATGTCTTTAGCTTCTAAAATACTCAAAAGTCTTGTTTGATTGTCTTTTAAAAGAATCATCACCATCATTAGTTTACAAAAATACAACTGTTTATAGTTGGTGTTAGCTCAGGACTATTAAAAAATATTTAAAAATCAACTTTAATAATTTTTAGTAAATGTTGCAATTAACATTAATAAATTCTTCTAAATAATTGTTTTTTTTTCATTATAGCTTCATGTAGTTAACTAATTTAACCCATTGAACCTTATTGTACAGTGTTATCAATCAGAACTTTTGTAGAAGATTTTGAAGAATCTCCATGCAGCTCCTTAAGTCCCTTATCATGCTGTCAGGACATAATGCCAAATATCTCACATGCTGGAGAACAGTTTTGCAGCTAAGCTTGAATTTAAAAGCATTATGGAGGCTGAGTGATTAACTAACCTTCGCCTGTCTTGCTTCAAGCGAGGATCAGAGAGGTCTGTGCTTAGCTGAGAGGGTGGCATTAAGCGTGAAACCCAGTTGATGGTTTGGCGTAGATCGTCCATCAATGAAGCTAGAGGATATAAATGTTACTCGATAAGATATTAGACAAGAGCTAAAGGCTAATAATCTGTTGTAGTCAAAGAAGGTGACTGACTTAAGACTCCCTTAAATGTAAGTTACATATACTGTAGAAGTACTTTAAATGAAAAGAAATATTCTCCAAGGACATCAAAAGGACGACGGCATATCAATGGACTGCCCTCAGTGTGCTCACTGACCATCTGATGTTGCACACTAATATGGAGAGAGCTTCCAGGAAGTCAAGAGTGCAATATTCCTCCTAAAACTAGTGAATGGAAAAGTTTCCTGTATAGTGAAATTATTTTAAGGAGTCTTTTTCCATGGCAGTCTTTTATAGTGATATTTCAGATGTTCTTCATGTTTAAGTTGGGTGCTCTTAGCCAGAATGAGCAGGCCAGCCTTTTTTTTTTTTTTTTAATCATACAAAAAATGGGGATGGGATGATGTATTTAATACTATATAAGATTTGGAAAGTATGCACCCTCTGTGTTTACATTTCTAGTTGACGTAGCCTGTATTTTTGCCCCTTTAAGTATGGAAAAATAGGCTAAGTGCAGGCTCATTTTCCCTCAGCCTGTCTAGCATTAAAGCTTGGAATTATTCAGTGGAGGGAGGGTTGCTTAATTTTTCAAGCGCATCCCGAACTGAGCGCCCGCACAGTTCCACTGACCATTAACATCAGCTGCCTTGTCACATTCCTCCATCCTTCTCCTGTTCATGTCTTCGCTATCTCACTGATTTCCATTTCAAGCACTCTTAAAGTGCTCACTTCAGATTTTAGCCTCTTACTCGAGGCAAACCACTGTGTGTTTTTCTTATTATTGAGCTAAAACTGGACGGAGTTCGGAATCTTTGCGAACATTACAAAAGATGGTGAGTGATGTTCAAAACCGGTTCTATCATTCCCTCTAATGCCTCATCTCCCACTCCTAGTCTGAAAGAGCTACTTTCACAACTGATCTTATCTGAGCTCGCTCAGATTTACAGCTTGCACACTACATCTTCACACTAGCCTTAAGGGACAGGGTCAAACTCTGTACAACTGATCCCCTTATCTAATCTCTCACTGCTGAGACAGAGAAAGAGAGAATCACAGTGACTGAAGGTGTTGGGTGCTGGAGGTTGTAGAGACAGGTGGCCTCAATGCTCAATTATATACAGTAGTTACACACTTCTTAAGATTCAATCCAGTGCTGTGTGCTTTTTCCAATTTATACGTGTGTGCTTTGGTATATTCCACCACAGACAGGTAATGTTTAGGGTTGCCAGATTTTTTTCTTATTTTTTAGGTATGTGGGGGCTGTGGAATTTTTGTGGGAGGTCCTGCACCCTTGATGATAGGATTTAAATTATGATGGTTTTAAATTATGATGTAGAATTTTCATGCAGTATAAAAATAAAATAATAAAAAGTTATGTTTATTAAGTAAATTATTTTATTTAATATTTTATTTTATTTTTGTATTTAATATTATACTTAATGTAAATTGTCATAAGCTCATAATGCATATCATTAGCTTATAAGCGTAAAAATAAATTTTATCACAAATATTTGTGAAGGATAGGAACTATTATTATCCTATTATCTCCTTACGCTCATCTGAACACATGCAGAAATGTGAAAAGACACAAGCAGTCACAGTCAGCTCCCGCTCAAAATCATCTGAAGTTATTTGACACTAAACAATGACAAACTACGTGACAAGTGACAAAGTATAATGTGACATTTATTTTAATGACTGTGAGTGATATTTATTTAAATTAAAAGATTAATCTTGTTCTGTAATTTGCCGTTTAATTTCAATGAATGGCTTTCAAGTACAGTACAATGTTCAATGAATATTTACCTTTTTTCCTCGGGTAACTGTATTTCTATTGTTATCTGTGAATTTACAGTTAAATTACAGTTTTATATGTTGTTTGAACATAAATGTGTGTTGGCAGTGTGTGTACACACCGCACTGAGCGAGCTGTACACAATCCGCCATGTTTATCTTCACACTAGAACATTTAAAAGCAGCATTCAAGTAAGAAATGTCACCTTATTATAGCTAGAAGTTATTCAGTCCAGAGCAGTGAGTGATTTTCTGCTTTTATTTTATTGTTTTGGTCATATTGACAGCGTAGACAACAGTAGGTACTGTATGCTGCTGTCACTTAATACACATATCTAATATAAACATGCAATTTCTTTCCCAGCTGTTTAACTTCAAATACATTACCGACTGTGTTTTGTAACTTATACGTGTTTTTAACATAAACTTGTGTGAATGCTGTGTGACAGCTGCTTTCTGTGTGCGTGCTCAGGAAACCGTATATCAGAAGTTTAAACTGATATGGCTTTAAAATGCATGATTTCACCGCAATATACATGATAATCAAAACCAAACAGATGTTTTTGGCAGGGATCTGAAATATGAGCTGTAAAGGCACTATCCTATTCTGGAAAAGGGGGTGGGGAACAGCAGCTCCTTTGCATTTAAAGATACATGCACTAAAACAGTGTGTTTCTTCTTCCACTCAAAATAGGCATTTTCAAAATGATATAATAAATGATATGTGGGGTATTTTGAGCTGAAACTTCACAGACACATTCTGGGGACACCTGAGACTTTTATTAAATCTTGTAAAAAGGGGCACAATAGGTGCCATTTAAAGACTTGCTGTTTATAGTACAGTGTGTTTTAGCTGTGCCAGTGTGATCTGCAATGTCCGGTTTGTTTTGTGTTGCCACAGGCCAGATTCTGCTGCAGATGCCTAAATGCAGTCTGTGTAACTACAGCTAATTAAAGCTGCATTATTGATAGATCATTGAATTATTCAGTACTAATAATAAAAGATAGCCCAATGATAAGCATGGTGTTAAAGGTTTAGTGCCCTTATAATGGAAAAAGCCTTGCTTTGTTGTTCACCATATTGTCTTCAATTGTCTGTCTCTTGTTTTCCCTCTAACTCCAAATGCTTTTTACCAAATCTCTACCATAACTGTAACACCGCTGACATATAGCGAGACAGATGGTATGTAATAATTGTGTATTGATTGAGTGTTGTGGTACTTCTAGTCTGTGTAAAGTGTAAAAGAAAAACCCACATTGCAGCTTATTTTGGACAAGAACTACCAACTTGTGGTGGACATGTAAAGAGACCACAAGTTCTACAGACAACCACAAATAATTTTCTATCTGAAATAGATTGTGTTACATTTATAGACTACAAAAAATGTGCTGCAGTCTCTGCAAACTGTACAGAAAACAAAATAGCATAAAATGTGTGTAACATGTTCTTTCCAACATAGCAAAATATGTGAAAAACAAACTCCCAAAAGTTGTGTAATGCCAGCCAATCAGATTACAGCTGAGTAGATTGAGAAAGTTTTTTCCAGTTTTTTAAGAAATATGCATCAGACGGTCAGCGAACGGACTGTGGGCGTGCCGTCTGAGACTAGGCTACTCTGACCTGAATTTAAGGTCATCTTAAGGGAAAAAATATTTTTTAAGGTTGTTTATCAACATGCAGTGCATTAAACTGCTTTAATACATCTGACTGAAGTAATATCTTTTAAAGAAGAAAATCATCAGTGCATATCAGTACTTACCTCCATTGAGATCATCATACATTGTCAAGTCTATTTAGGATGAAATATTAAAACACACAGTCTGCACAGGTTAAAACAATTCACTGTCGCTCTTATTTCACAGTGTGTTTCTTAATAGTGCTGAATGTGTGTGTATGTGTGTGTAGTTGGCTATATGCTGTGTAAGTTGACCTTTATTACCTGTGTTATGGTGAGTTGGCTCATTAGAGCTGTGGGAAGCAGCAGGTATCTTGTTCTGCTGGGTAATGAGGAAGCTTCCATGTCCTGTGGCCCACATCTACAGATCAAATCTCCATTACAGACCCCTTATTCAGCCTCTCACCAAACTGCTGCATGCTTATTGTGTTAGTTTGCTGAAAGCACAGGTCAGTATGTCTGTCAATACATTTCATCCATCCATCCATTAATCCATCCATCAGTCTATTTATCTATTCATCATGCCCCTCAGATTTTTGAGACAAATTAGACTTTTAATTGTAACTTCTATATATTACTAGCATTCAAAATATTTTCACAAGAAGTCTCTTATATTATCCAAAGTTAATATTTAGATTATTTAGTTAGATTATTTGATCAAACATACAGTAAAAAAGTAATATTGTAAGTCTTTACTGCCACTTTTGATAAACTTCGGTAACACTTTAGAATAGGGAACACTTATTCACTGTTAATTACGATTTTTCCCTCAATAAATTCCTAATTTGCACTTCATGCATCCTTGCTCAATAAGAGTATCAGTTTTAGTAATGTCTTATTTCATCTGGGACCTCATCAAATGTGTCAAGACTGTGATTCTCTCTCCATCCATCCATCCAGACTGATTTCTGTAATGATTGACTAAATTAACAATTTCTTTGTCTTTTGTTTGTCTTAATAGCATATTCAGAATCATTATTCTTTTTTGTATACATGCCTTGAATTCCAGAGGTAACATCGACACTAGATTATAGCGCTAGAGAGAAACGATAGGACTGATCTGATGCACCATGCTGCAGGTTGAAGTACTGTTAATGCAACTGAGCCAGAGTCAAGTAGAATTAGAAACAAAACTGAACAGAGTGAAGAGGAATTTTAAAACCTAGACAGCATTTGACACCAGAAGATCAAGCTCTCTTTGGTGTAATAGCAAGCACCTAAATCAGCCGGGACAGAGTAGATGTTACCCTGTACCCAGTTTTCCTTTTAAAAGTTGTGGCACCTTTTTTCTGTCTGACGACCAGCTAATTTATTCGTTTAATATTATCGCCTTGATCTGTCCGCTTAGAAACTGTGAAAACTGAGAGGAAATTAAGAAAAGAAGCCTCCTAGCATTCAAAGGTATATGTGTGCCTCTCTTTTTGATCTGTTCACTTCGATTCTATAGTATTTTGACAGACTTAAAAGAAAAGGGAGGGGAAGGTGGAAAAATAAACAGGGATATTCCGTGGGGTGAATATTTAACAAGTAAATATATAGGTTGTGTGTGAATATATATGCTGTCATAGAATGTACTGAATTTATTGAATAACTTTAAGCTAGCTATAGCTAACCAAAAGAGCTTTTAATTACCAGTTATGTTAATAATGCTAAGCTAGCAGGCTAAGCTGCTTACTAACCTAAGAAAGAGACATTGTATTTCACTATTTTAACTTTGGTAATATAATGTGATACATGATGTGCATAAAACATTATCATTTTGATTATAAAATGATTAATAATAAATACACTGGAAAAGTGTTTCTGTCATTTCTAATTAGGCACTGAAGAGGAAACATTTTCTTGGTAGCTATACAGCATTTGACAAGAACTGTTTAGCTCACATTTCTCCATTTTTTTTTCTTGGAGACTGACGGCTCCTCAGCTCCCTTGGTTGCACACTTCAGTATCTCAGAAATATGTCATCTGGGTATTGTTCACTTACTGTACAGTGTCATGAATACATTTTACTTATACTGTGTAACAGAGAAGTACTTTCTTAAAAATAAAGGTTCTTTATTGGCATCTGCTGATCCATGAAGATCCTTTAACATCCATTGAACCTTTCCATTGGACAAAAGGGGTTTTTATAGTGGGAAAAAACAGATATTATAAATCTTCACACTAAGGAAAAATGGTTCATTGGAATGTTATTTGGGAAACCCAAATGATTATTTTATGGCATTGCTGCGAAAACGCCTTTATTTTTTTAGAGTGTATTTCTATTTGAATGCAGGAGAAGTATATACAATAAACTGGAAAGCATACTATGGTGTTGATGTTTTTTAAATCATGTATCATGCAATGATTATTAATTAATCCACTGACAGCTTTTGCCAATAACTGTGCACACTTGGCCGTTTAACAGAAATCAGTTATTCCGTGTTGTTGTCAATTCCAAAATCAACCAGTCTTGTCAGTGCATACTGTTCATTTTGAGCAAATATCATGTAAAATAAGTGTTAATATTTGTGCACATCATTGCATTAATGCACAACTCTGCTGTAAATATCCCAATCAGCATATCTTTTTCCCCCCTTCTATTTCAAACAACAAAAACTGAAGATATTTTGAAGACTGTTTTTGTCAATGTCATAACACTGATAAATTGATAAAGAAATGCATAGAGGTTTGGAACGACACGTGAGATGATTTTCATTTTTGTTGAACGATCCCTTTGTATGTCAAGCCCTTGCAATGTTTCTACTCAGGGTAGGTCAAAGGAGGAGGTCAAATGCTTGCTTTATAGTGCACCATGCTAGTCATGTTTATGTATGACTGGCTTTCGTGTGCTATCAGTGAACTTATTAAAGGGAAATAGCTTGTCTTAAGCCGGCACTGCAGGGGTTAATTTGGCTTTGACTGAGCCTGGAAAGGAGGAGGAGAGACAGAGGGATTGCACGGTAATGAACCAGCAGGAGGAGGCATGACTGACCATAATATTGAGGTGATTATGAGACCTCGACAGGGCGAGATATGCACAATGTTGTGTTATACAACGAGCTAACTGCTTGTGCCTTTTTAGTTAAATTCCTGTTAAACTGATGGAGAAATAACATGTTTTCATGTCAGGTCAATGTTTGGTTCTGGGGGATTCTTATGGCGTCTCTGTGAAAAGGGTGTGGTGGTGTGATTTGATGCGTTCGGCAGTGCAAATGTTCTAATTTGACTGACAGGTGAGTGTTTGTGTATATTTGTATGCCACATAGTGGCTGATCTTGCGTTCATCCTTTGATTTTTCCTCCTGTTCCTAGGGTGGGGCACAGTTTCTGTGTGTGAGGTAGGTATGCATCTCAACAGGTCCTATAAAACTCTCTGATTGGTCCATTGGGTGCCCTGGGAGATGCAGTCCTTTGTACCATATTGGCTGACAAGCTGAAGCTGTCACTGCGTGAGAAGGTGGAGGGCGGGACAATGTCTTCCACTGTTGCTAGGTTACAGGTATACCTAATAGTCGAGATAGAAATAGAGATGGAGATAGAAAGATAACAAGAAAGAGAAGTGCAAAACGGAGCGATTGGTATTTCTGAAACTTTCAGCCAGTTAGTGGCGGTTTTGCACATTCTCAGGGCCAAAACGGTTGGCTTGTGTAAACTTTTGCCATCATTCAAAACTCCTGTGTGCAATTATCTGATGATTAATGCCATTAGCTATCATTTCAACAAGGTCTGAGTGCAGACAGTATTATTTGTCATTTTTGAACACAGGCGCTTTACAAATCCCCAATGTGTCACTTATTAATTGAATATTGGCTGGAGGTTGTTCTGTGACCTGAACACAATCTGCTTGTACAGGAATTAGCAAGTGCTTAAACATTTATCACGGCACTGTATAAATATAGCCACTGCCAAGCTTTTCGTTCCTCTCTTTTCATAGATTACTGCTCCGAACCAGTCCGTCTGGCCTAATTGAGGTAATCTATCACCATCCCCCACTCTGAAGTGAAGAGGAAGTGATGAATAGCTGGTGTACTGTGCTCATGTTTCGCTGTTGAAAATAATGCGGCCGACGAGTCGGGGCGTCCACGTCGGAAGTGCGGGACAGTGCCGTATCAGTAATCTGAATCGCTAACAAGAGTCCATTTAGAACTGCCAGGACTGCCAACAAGTTGAGCTCCCCAACACACACCAATCAATACACTCCTGTCAGCTTTGGCAAGGGCTCTGCAGGAACTTGGTGTTAGCGCTGCACAAGAAATGCTACACAGTTATGACATGAGAAAGTGGAAGAGAAGGAAAATGAGAATCTTATGCAGAGGAGAATGGTTTGATACAGTAATCTGTGACAGTGGTTCTCAACTTGCTTTGCAGCACAGATGTGAATATATAGTGGTAACCCAACCACCAGAATTGTTTAACACACACAAAAGTAAAAAAAAAAAATGTCTTTAAAATTATTGAACATTGAATTGAATTGTATGTATGTAGGTTTGTATGTATTTATAATATTAACAATACAGTAATAATAATAATAATGCAATAATAATATTTAAATAATAATATAACATTAATATGTTAATTTATATTAAACTTGTAATATAATATAAATAATCATATTTTTGTATGTGATTTATGCATAAATACGGTTCGAGTTGGTTTTAAATTGAGTTGCTTATGAATCTTAAATTTAAAAAAAAACAGGTTTTACAGGTTTAACAAAACCTGTTAAAATAGCTTTTTATTGCTAATAACTCTGTCGTTCATTGATTTTGTATAGTGAGTGTGATCTATTAAAGATTAAAAGATTTCTTGGTAGCCTGCTTCAAAGCTTGGCAACGTTTGTGTGCATCAAAACAGTTGTAGACCAGTCTTTACAAATGTTGTTTATTAGCTCTTACCTTTCCTTCTTTCGGTTTTATGTTAATCATGCTGTCGCCAAGCACTTACATAAGCAGTTCCATAGTCATATAATTATAAATATTGTATAGTTGAATAGCCAAGCTGACCTTTAGGAAAGAGATTTACATTTGTGCACAGGACTTGGCAATTAATCAGCTTGTTTTTTATATGGAAAGACCCTTTGAGTACAGCTGTCTAAAGCAGCCTGTTCTAGTGGTGTGACTCAACTGAACTGGGTTCAATTGAACATAATTGAATTAGAATGGTTTAGAAGCCAGAGAGGCCGGATCCCAGGCAACCAAGTGCAGAAAATCTGATCAGAATGTTGCCTGCTAATTAGCTATTTTCATTTACAATCTGTGACTGACTAAGATGTTAGCAGTATTATACAACATATATCATGTGAATTAATAATTTAGTCAACATAGAAACTACTTCCGTAATCTGATGTGTTTCAGAATGATGCAGGATGTTCAATAAGAAAAAAATGTAGGACAGGACATCTGCTATTAATTGGATCATGACTAGTGGATGATGGAGGTTCAGTGGTGTTTTGACTGTTTGGTTAACATTATGGCTGTTTATAAATTCCAAGAACGCAGAGAACAGACTTTCTCGTGGAGACCGGTCTTGCGAGGCTTCCTTGGAAGAACAAACTCGGAAGGATGCGAGAACACAGAATGCATCCTTTTGAGAATTGAGATGTGCTGCGTTCTTGCTAAACTGACCGCATAGTCTCAGCATAAGCAGCGGCCAATGAACAATAAATATAACATAACATTACAAACAAATGTCATAGCTTATTAAAACATTTCATACTATTATAGATAGCCTATTATTTTCATATAATTGTATATCGTTTTATTTTACAGCGTCATATGTTTAACTATGACTATGTTAAGATTCATTTTAATATGCCGATGAAAATACTGCAGACTTTCTCTGGGTCTTATAACACATCCGGGAACTTTCATGCGTCCTCTGTTCTTGCGTTCTTGAGAACTGGAACTGAACTTCGACGGTTGATGACGACGTAGAATGAGAACACATGGACACAAGATCGCTGAAGAACGCATATTGAGAAACGGCCTATTTAATTGTCTTTGTGGTCCAAGCAATGTCAGCATTAAAGGGAAGTTATTATTTTGATTCCAGAGACTAGAAGAACATGCATCATTTGCAGTGCAATCAGGAACATGATTTAAGAACAAAAGTGGTCAGTTTCGATTTCATGTTGACTTCAAGTACTCAGTTGGACCCATAAGTACAACATGACTCATATTTCTTGCTCTGTAGAGTCTGAATGAGCTGAAGAGAACCACGAAGAATCATTACTTTCTTTCTGAAGAATCATTTCTTACTTTTGAATATTTTTGCCCTCGATTCTCTCAGTGTAAATGTGACATTCATAGCATTTCTCAGCTCTGTTTGGCTGGATCAAACCATCCCCCTCCAGCACCCTCTCAAACTCTCAAAACATCCACCCCATTCTCTTCTTCTCTCTCGCTGTCATTCGCTCTCTCTCTCTCTCTCTCTCTCTTTCTCTCACACCCCCTAGTCATTCACTTCTCGTCACCCCCTCGTGCAGCTAGGCCCTGATATGACACCAATTACTTCATACTGGAGCACACAGCTCAACTTACTCTTTTTCTCTATACACTGACACTCACACATACACTTTATGTGCCTGTTCCTATAATATTTGTCTTATTCTTGTGCAATTTTGAGACTTTTTAATATCACAATTCTGACTTTTTCTCCCACAATTCTGAGAAAAAAAGGTCAGAATTACAAGATGTAAACTCAGAATTGTGAAATAAAAAGTCACAATGACCTTTATTTTTTTTTTCCATAGCTTTCATATTTTCAGTAAAATCACAGTAGCACAATAATCTTTTAGCCACAGTATGTCCATGTTTGTTTTACTTTCACCCTGCTGATATGAATACCCACATTACAAACTGTCCTACCATTTCTTGTCATTGTGGTGCTATATAAATATTTTTAATTGGTCTTTTTTGGCTTGTTTTTCAGTAAAAAACAAACAAACAAAAAGACATATATATATATATATATATATATATATATATATATATATAAAATAACCAAGTCTATTTAAAACATGATGAATTTACTTTAAAATCAGAGTGAAATGGAAATTCACCTTATCTATTTTCTAAATGCTTGTTATTAATTTTATTGTGAACAGTTTACTGTGCTGTTTTTTTCTTTGTAATTTTTAGATGACAAGAAAAAAAAAAAAAGATTTCCAGTGAAACAACTTCAATTTGGTGATGTTTGCCATACTTCTTCAATCACAATGTCTGCATAAACTCTGGCACTTTTTTTGCAGTCGACTGTTTCCAACCAATCAACAAACAGTGGTTAGAACCAAGTCCCCTCCATAATTTTTGTTTTAATAATACGTTTCACTGGGAGGTTTTTAACAATACAGAAGAAAAGATCTGTTGCTACTTCAGTTACGTCACAGCTTTAATGCAAGAAGCAACAATAAATGAGATTTAATGATTTGTTTTTAATGTGAAAATAAGTGTATTTTTTACTTTATTTAAATTGTCTTGAACTTTGAGCAAGATAAATTACTCCTATTTGGGGTGCATTTAATTACTAGAAATTGATAAATATAAATTTTTTGTTGAGTTCAGCATGTTTCTGTACTAACAGCATGATGTGCTAATAAGCACAACAAAACACAGCACACATACATATTGTTTATTTTTGGATTTTTCAAAAACAAATTTCTGCCCATCATAATGCATTATGAGAATGCCTTCTCTTTAAAGGATAAACACAATGCTTCCTTAGAATTTGACCAAAATAATAATAATAATTAAAAAAAAAGCTCACTAGGTTTTGGAAGAGTACCAATGTGTTATATTGTTCCCATCCAGCATAATTTTCATGTGATTACGATAGATTTGTTCTCAAAATAAAATTAATAAGACCAGAGACAGTATAAACCCCTAGCTGGGATGCATCTGTGGGTGTGAGGTGTGTGGTTGACTGAAGGGTAGCTGAGATACAGCTGAGCTTCAACTCAGCGAGAATCAGTCCCAGAGGAAGAACCACAAGTTCAGTGTGTGTGGAGTCTTAATGGGCTAAAGGGGGGATAGGGAGGTAACGGCTAGGCTAAAGATTCAGCTGAACGGTTTAAACAAAAATGTTTAAAATCCAGTCCTACTGATGCTCATAAGTCTGCACACAAACCTTGATGAAAACGCATGCAGGGCTGCCAGAACAATGATGGAGCTGGCATTTGACTCAACACTTTTCAAACTGCTGGTGAAACAATTTCTGATTAGCTTTGGGTGGTAGTTTATTTTTTGGAAATTATTCTTAACTTGTTGGCACTGTAGACTAGTGTGTAATACAGTTCTTTGACAATGTTGAGCCATGTTGCAAATACAAGTAATATGAGTTAAAATTTCAAGAGGGCCTGGCTGCAGACTTGCACTTGCAGTTGTTATGATCTACGGGAGGAAAACGCTTAACGAGAGACTTTGAGCATTGCGTTCATATTCTGCTGTTCTGTGGCCACAGATTTGTGGGTCTAGAGGTCCTACCTCAATAGGGCCCTGTACATTAAGTTAATTTAGCGTTTTGTCTCCATTGGCAACAAGCACAATTTGTGTTGATTGCAAGTGACGTCGCAGGTAGCGGAGAGTGCAAGTGAGGATTGCAAGTGACATTGTAATTTAGTTTCTGTTTTCTTGATGTTTTTCTTGTCTTCACCACCCAGCTACTGTTGTAAAATGTTGAGAGATTCAAATAAAATAAAATAAAAAATAAAAAAGACTGCAAGTGATGTCACTAGCGGAAGCGCAAGTGTCTGAGAGTGCAAGTCTGAAAGTGCAAGTGCAAGTCTGCAGCCAGACCCTTCTCAGCTGCTAACTTATATATGACTTATAAATTATGGTACATGTATGATATAGTGCATGAGTTAAATGCACAATTTTTAAAGCAGTTGACCCTTCGCAAAGACCCACCCTCTTAGTTACTGTTGCTACGTCTGACAAGCCATGGCGCTCTCACCCCACACATGTTCTCACGCAGTGAAAAATACAACGCGGAGCAAAGAGGAAACTGACAGCGTGCTGACAGACAAGACAGAGCAGGTTACTTCTGGTATGAAACAGTCTAAGTTTTCAAATTTTGTCATTTTTTAGAAATTAAAACTATAAATACAGTTTTGTGACTCTTTAATATGTTGTGACAGATCGCTTTAGAGCCTCAGCTCAAGTGGCACGTGAACCGATCATCTTTTCATATTTACTAGCTAATGTACAAAATAAACATGAATGAACATTAGAAGGTGTTTTATTTCAACTGCAGAAAGACGTCAATACACTTACATTACAACATTCTATATCAAATAAATCGGTTATTTTGATCTTTCTGTTCATCAGAGTATCTCAAAAAAACATTATCACAGTTTATATACAATATATAATTATATAATATTGAGAAGCTTTTAACAGTGATAATAATAATAAGACATTTTTCTAGAGAACCAAATTAGCGAATTAAAATGATAATCTGAAGGATCATGTGATATACTATTTTTAAGGTTCTTTGATAAAATGTTAAAAAGAACAAGATTTATTTGAAATAGAAATATTTGTAACATTATAAGTGCCTTTACAGTAACTTTTTTTTTATCAATTTAATGCTTTCTTGCTGAATAAAATAATTATTTTGTTAATTAATTAATTAATTAATTGAAATAAATGGCTGAAAATGTAGATTTTCCATCCCAGGAATAAATTGCATTTGAAAATATATTAAAATATAAAGCATTAATTTTAAATTGTAATAATGTTTCACAATATTACTATTTTACTGTATTTTTCTAAAATAAATGCAGCTTTGGTGAGCATAAGAGACTTTCAGAACCATTAAAAAATCTTACTAACCCCAAACTTTTGAACAGTAGTGCATTTCCTTAAATTTGGACACATAGCCCTTAGTGACATGGCCTGGACCATTTTTTCCTCTTCTGAATTCTTGATGACACTTTCGTGAGTGTCTTTTTACCCAACTTTCATTCTGACTGTCCTTCTCTTACCTTTGTTCACTTTTCTCATAATCTCAGTGTCTCACGCATATACATCTTTGTCAGCACCTTCTGAGCCTGTTGAAAAGTTCTCCAGCCTTCACGAAACTGTCAGTTGGTTATGCACAGAGTCTCTCTTTTGCACTCTCACCTTTCAAAGCCCACTGAACTCATCCGAGGGACACAGTCTCTTGCCGCAAAAAGAATTGCCTCTTGTAGCTGAAGTTCCTGCTCAATGCCAGTGAATTCTGCCAAGGGGCAGAACTGTTGTGTGCATGTGTGTTTGTATGTATTTAACCACTTGAATCATTAATCTAAGCAGATCATTCAACTATGTGCAATAGAATCTTTCAGGGGGAATTTCATTTACAATCTCAATAAATTAGAATGTCATGAAAAAGTTCATTTTTTCTTGTAAGTTATTTCAAAAAGTGAAACTTTCATATATTTTAGATTCATTGCATGTAAAGTAAAACATTTCAAAAGTTTTTTTTTGTTTTGTTTACATTTTGATGATTCGAGCTTACAGCTTATAAAAGTAAAAAATCAGTATCTCAAAATATTAGAATATTTACATTTAAGTTTCAATAAATGACCATCCCTACAGTATAAATTCCGGGTATCTCTTGTTCTTTGAAACCACAATAATGGAGAAGACTGATGACTTGACAATGATCCAGAAGATGAAAATTGACGCCCTCCACAAAGAGGGTAAGTCACAGAGGGTCATTACTGAAAGGTGTGGCTGTTTACAGAGTGCTGTATCAAAGCATATTAAATGCAAAGTTGACTGGAAGGAATAATTTGGGTAGGAAAAGATGCACAAGCAACAGGGATGACCGCAAGCTTGAGAATACAGTCAAGCAAAGCCGATTCAAACACTCGTCAGAGCTTCACAAGGAGTGAACTGAAGCTGGAGTCAGTGCATCAAGAGTCACCGCACTCAGACGTCTTCAGGAAAAGGGCTACCAAGCCACTTCTGAACCAGAGACAATGTCAGAAGTGTCTTACCTGGGCTGTGGAGAAAAAAGAACTGGACTGTTGCTCAGTGGTCCAAAGTCCTCTTTTCAGATGAAAGTAAATTTTGCATTTCATTTAGAAATCAAGGTCCCAGAGTTTGGAGGAAGAGTGGAGAGGCACAGAATCCATGTTGCTTGAAGTCCAGTGTGAAGTTTCCACAGTCTGTGATGATTTGGGCTGCCATGTCATCTGCTGGTGTTGGTCCACTGTGTTTTCTGAAGTCCACAGTCAACGCAGCCATCTACCAGGAAATTTTAGAGCACTTCATGCTTCCTTCTGCTGACAAGCTTTATGGAGATGCTGATTTCATTTTCCAGCAGGACTTGGCACCTGCCCACACTGCCAAAGGTACCAAAAGCTGGTTCAATGACCATGGTGTTGGTGTGCTTGACTGGCCAGCAAACTCACCAGACCTGAACCCCATAGAGAATCTATGGGGTATTGTCAAGAGGAAGATGAGAGACACCAGACCCAACAATGCAGATGACCTGAAGGCCGCTATCAAAGCAACCTGGGCTTCCATACCACCTCAGCAGTGCCACAAACTGATCACCTCCATGCCACGCCGAATTGAGGCAGTAATTAAAGCAAAAGGAGCCCCTACCAAGTATTGAGTACATATACAGTAAATGAACATACTTTCCAGAAGGCCAACAATTCACTAAAAATGTTTTTTTTTATTGGTCTTATGAAGTATTCTAATTTGTTGAGATAATGAATTGGTGGGTTTTTGTTAAATGTGAGCCAAATTCACAATTAAAAGAACCAAAGACTTAAACTACTTCAGTCTGTGTGCATTGAATTTATTTAATACACGAGTTTCACAATTTGAGTTAAATTACTGAAATAAATGAACTTTTCCACGACATTCTAATTTATTGAGATGCACCTGTATGTACACACAGCGAGACATAAAGCACAGGCTTGGCTGACTTTTAAAGGCAACATAAGCATAAACAGCACTGTTAGGGTAACACATGCATCTACTCTGCACAGTGGAATGTGTATTCATTTTCATATGCAATTTGGTGTGAGGGCTCTGATCTGAGGACAGTGTATCTCTCAGTGAACACTCAGTGTAATGAGAGGGATGCTGGGATACGCACAATGTTGCATCACTAAGTCTCTTACAGTGTAAATCGGCCTGACATCTGCCATCCCTTGTGAGAATTTATGAGTTTGTATGACTAAAAAAGACACATGAGTGTGTGTTAGCGTTGGCAAAACTAGGGCAGACGTGTAAAGACAGACACACACACACACACACACACACACACACACACTTACTTACTAACCTTAAGACAGATATGGAGCAGACACACTTTCTCATTGTTACAGCTTCCTGAATTCACGTGATTACACTGCAAATGGAGTTACTTAAGGACAGCAGCTGAAAAGACCAGCTTATACCAGCATGGTCTTTCTGGTAAAGCTAGTTGACTTGCTGGTCAAAGCTTGCTGGTTTGGCACCCAAAACATAACTTGTTAAACTGACCTTTTCGCTGTGTAAGATATTAACGTTTTAACGTTTAACGTTTTTTAAAAATATATTTTACATATTTTAGAGATTATATACAATATAAAAATATATAAATATATATAAACACATTTATGTGCTAAATTTAGTTTTCGGTTGTTAAATTATGTTTAACAAATAGTTTTGTCCTCTTTAGTGTATCTGAAAGCAAAATAAAAATATCGCAGTTTGATTTCTATTTTATTTTTAGCTTAGAAGGAATTTGGTCTGAAAACTCCCTGAAGAATTTAAAGCCTTTTTTCAAATTGCAGCTCATCTGTTATTTAACCTCATTGTTTTTTATTGTGTCTGAAAATCAAGGTGCTTCAGTCTGCACCTACTGAATTACTTTATTCCCCTGTGCGCGTGTGTGAGAGAGAAAGACAGACAGAGAGAGAGAGAGACAAATAGACATTTATGCCCCGCCTTATTCAGTCAGAGAGACACTCTCTCCTCTCTTGTTTTCTGAATGCACAAAGCATTGTTCTCTCACAGTAGATAATTACTGCAGTCATATACAACTAACAGTATTCAATCCTCTAAATTAATTCTTAGTCTTCCATAGTGCTTCCTTTTCCCCCCTTGCGCTGTCGCCATAAGGTCAGGGATGGTCTTAAATCAGATTGTCTCTGACAGGCTGAGAGAGATATGATAGAACAGGATTAGACCTTAAAGCTGAACACAACATTTTCCAATTGATTGCTATTGAATCCCAGGTCACGGTTTCTTAACAACATTTAGTTTAAAGCCTCTGTAAGCTCTTATAAAAGGCATGAGATGGGATTTAAGGCCTGGACTGATTTGTGGCATATTAGACCACAGGTACATTGTAAAAATAAGATACAAAGTTAAAATTAAAACTTGAAAATCTGACCGGATAGGCCATGTTCAAAGTGGTCCATCGAGAGGTCAAAGTGTCTCCACACCTTATGTGTACAGTGATTTTTAGGAGTTCACTTTGCATCTTAACCATGGTAAAATCCCTTCAATGCAAGGTCTCACGTGGCTTATTACTTTTAGTATTTCTGAGATCACAGGGTAAAGGGTGCAATATCTATCCCCTCTCATTTCTTCAGTGTTTTTTATCGTGGTACAGAATGTTGTCTTATCTAATGTGTCATAGTGATGTGCCACTAACTGGCAGCCTCCCCACTGCTCAAAGTCACGGTTAGTCTTTTTTTAGGTCCTGCTCACCTTGAAATCCATAGGCGGTGCCATGGAAACCATCGTGTTACATCTTTCAAAAAGATTTTACACCTTGTGCAAATGCTAACTGCCTATTTCATTAAGGAGAAACACATTTCTATCAAATAAGGCATCAAGTGAGCAGCTGTTGTGCTGTAGACCACATATATTAATCTAATAACAGTTTATGTCACAAAGCTAGTTTGTGTGCTTACTGCATACTGTAGTATATTTACACATATTGCTCAGGACATTTTTCACAGTCAGTATGCAGCATTAGATTTGGTGAAAAAGACACATTTCACTTTGCTTTCTGAGAAATGTCATGCAGCTGAATGAATGCAGTGGCAATAGTATAATACTTGCATTAGAGTTACATTAGAAGCAGTTATTGAAGAAACATTCTTGATATATGAAACAAAATGAAAGATGCATACTCAGCATCATGCATTTAATAAAACCAAGGACAGAATATGGACCAGGCCAATGGGGTAAGAGGTTTTGCTAAGGTCTAGCAAAGAATATAGTTCCACGAATCTTGCCTGATGTAAGTTAAAGGTCTCAATATATCATACTCTAGTGTATGTGGGCGTCTAGAGTGAGTGTGTTAAATAGTACCAATGGTAGTAGGAGATCAGTATTATTACCATTGTCGTTATCATTATTATTATTATTAAATAATTCATACTTTTAATCAGACCCATTAAACTGATAAAAAAAATAACAGACTGCTGTAAAAGATTTCTGTTTCAAATAAATGCTGTTCTTTGGAACTTTCCATCTTGAAAAAACGTATCATGGTTTCCACAGGAATATTAAGCAGCATAACTGTTTTCAACATTGATAATAATAAGAAATGTTATTTTTGAAAGATTTGAAGGAGGAAAAAAATATTTCTGAAGGACCATGTGACACTGAAAACTGGAGTAATGTCTTGCTGAATATTCAGCTTATTTCAAAAACATGAAAAAATCTTACCGACCCCTAACGTGTGCATATTTTATACAGCATAAACAAAAATAAATAATAAAACACTAAATAAATAAATAAATCAATAAAATAAATAAAAAACAAATAATATCAATATAATATCATGCTACTTTTACATTATTTGCAACCTGGTCTCATGGCATAAACGTACCTGGGTGCACTTTTTAGCGAGACCGTTTTTACGTACCTTACTGCACGTTTCACCGCAGTTTCATAAAGAAATGTCCACTGAGTGGCGCTAAAACACGGGTTCAATATGTAAACCCTGGCACGTTTTTATTACGTTGATATAGGTGCATATTGCTGTGTTTTTATTACGTTGCTTCAGGTACGTATTGCAGCGGTTCAGAATTCTAATACCCAGGGGCCGTCGCTAAAAAATTGATGCTCTATCATGTTGGAAATATGCCCTACACCAAACCCAACCCTAAATCTAACTGATAGTGTTGACAAATGCAAAACTGATATAAAAACGCATGCAACCGTGCTATTTGAACGTCCTTATATTCAGATTTGAACTGTTTTGTCGATACGTAGTTACACGGGATTCGAACCGGAGCTCCTTGCCTCTCAAGTACGTCTCCATACCCCATAAGCTACTGAACAAACCTACCGTCTATGAAAACCCTTAGATATGAAGCTGGATATGTGTGATGCCAAAGTTCAAAAGCATCAGTTTTCAAATTTCCAAGCATATTAATATTGTTTTGAAGTCATAACATGATATTCTTCAAGTAATTGTGTGAAAATTACGCTTTATTAATCGAAACTCTGTAAATTTGTGTGAAAAGGAATAAAAGGCGTCAAGAGTTTTACTGCCTCTAGTGTTCATTTCTTTTGGAAACTGCAGTGATATGTACTTATTGGTGCGTATTTCGCGTCTCACTAAAAAGTGCGCCCAGGTACGTTTATGTCATGAGACCAGGTAGATTATTTGGCTATCACAATTTACCTATCGGTAAGCCCCTCCCCTCGAACGCAGACTAGCCAATGGCAGTCGAGTATCAGTTGCAGGGGGAGCGGAACTCGGACATCTTTAGGTTTCAGCGCCATAGAGAAACACTGGAAGATCCGAAGCTTGCATCAGTTTTATGGGGTTTATGCTTCAAAAATGGAAAAACGATGTGTCTGGGGTACTTGTAACACTGATTCCAGGTATCCTGAGAAGATGGGCGATATAATTTATTTTATTACATTTCCTGAATCCAAACAAAACAGAGCAAAATGTCCCTATACAAATGAAGACAAAAACGTTCATTTTCTGGTTGTCACACACTCATAAAGTTACAGTTTTCATCTGCTCAAGCAGAACGTTAATGTTATTGTGCTTTAGCAAGGTATCTCTGGCTAAAACTAGCTAACGTTAAAGTTAGTGAGTCCATGCTAATATACAAACCTAAATAGGGACTGTTCTCGCGTCTTGTACAGTGTAGGTCAAAAACACATAAACGAAGGTCTACATTTCAGTGCCTCTCCATATTAAACTGGTTAAATGTACATTAATTTAATCGTTCCCTGCGATACATGAACAGTGTTGATCCTGCATGTCATCCGCGATCGTTAGGACCGACCGTAATATGAGACTTCTCCCGCTTGCATTGTGATCTGTAAACCCTCGCTTCGAGTTACCCACCGTATTTATTTTTAAATATGTTATAAATCCCTCCATGGAATATTTAATTCCCATTTGGTGGCCTTCTGTGTCCAAAATTGTGCAAAAACATCGTGGGACAAGGTTTTCACACTGTAGCTGTCATTGAAAGACAGCGAGCAACTCCGTTTGTTTGTCCGAGGGAGCAACAGTAACTAAGTTGGGCGGGGCTTACCGATAGGTCAATTGCAGCAAGAAGGGGCTAGTGAGCATTAAACAACACAGCTGAACACTGGCCTTGTGGGGTGAGCATGAAGTTTTCTCATATCACAAGTCATGAACCAAGCTAAAAGGCTTGATTTTAAGTTTGACTGTCTTTGGCTTCTAGGGTTTGTCTCTCTATCCATCCTGACAGACCTTTTTGGCTCTCTTCTAAATTGCTTTGCCCTCATCCACTGAACTTGAAGAAGTGAGCAAACAGGGAAGACCCAAGATGAGCAGCCATTTTAGCCCTTGCTCTGTTTCTACCTGCCCGCTCTGTCTTCGTCTCCTAAATCCTGTCTTGGAAGTGAACACACTGTTCTTTCGGCTCCAGCAGGCCTCTGATGTTTTATTCAGCATCTCCTCTGAGAGCTGAAGGGACAGCACAGACTTGTCCGGTCCCCTCTCTCTTCCTTGCCTCTCCCCTCAACGATCGATACGTCCGTGTCTCAGAGTCCCTCGCGTCATCTTTCCTCTCTCGCAGTGCGCTCCACACTTCCTCTGTTTGGTATTCCAGAGCAGGAGCCACAGTGTAGATCCATCAGCAAGGCCTAGAGATGAAGGGAAGAACCGAGAGAGACACACAAACGGAGACAGTATGCCTTCTCTCAAGAGTTTCTCAGAAATGCAGCTGAATTACAGACTCCGTTTCACAAAACTGGCATCTCTTTTGAACTCTTTTTGATAGCCAGTTTGTCTCTCTGAACTTTGACAGGTTCTGTGAGCTGCATCACCTGTGTTTCTAAATAGGCAGATGAAAACTTGATTTATAACGTAAGTGTGGTAAATCACAGCCAGTCCATCCGTAGACTTTCATTATACCCGGTCGGCACAAAAGCCTCAGTCATAACTCACAGCGCTGACAGTGCTGGACCATAATTGTTTGCATATGTTGCCCTAGCCATATTTAATTCCTAATTTTTTCAGGCACATTATTTCAAGTCTGACATAGAAAGAATGTCAAAACGGACTATTTTTGGATATTATTAATGGTGTGTAACCAAACCTTTTCTTTTCTCACTTGATGCCTTATTATTATTATAATTATTATTTAGTTCTACAGAAATTTTACGTTCAGTCACTTTCTCTCTTCAGAGTATTATCTGAATTGTTATTTTTTAGTTGGCTTAACCTTTAGTGAACTAGTTTTATAGTCCATTCAGCTAAAATGTTTTAATTGGTCAAACATTTAGAAGACTACAGCAAGTTATGTCAATTAAAATTTAACCATTTACTCCATGTGTTTTATATGTTACCTCAATTAAGATTTATTATTTGGGCTTCTTAAGAAATTGCTGTGGAACTAGATATTACATTTTATATATATATTTTTTTAAATTATTAAAAATGATTAACTGGTGTCTTTCAGTCACTAAAACACACACATTACAACACATAATAGTCTTTATTTAAAATTTTTCATATTTTGATGCATTAATACCCATTTATACAATGTGAGAATATTAAGCATGTTATTACAAAGACAACAAAATTAATTGGATTGGATCATTAATGATTAATTCTATACTGCAATTGTAATAAATCCAATTCAAGTCATTAAAATATTCTATTCATCAGAGGAATACAATTTTAATAATAGTAAGTGTAATAATATTTCACAATATTAAAGTTTTTACAGTATTTTTATCAAATAAACGCAATCTTATTAATTCCAAACTTCTGACAAGTAGTGTCTGTGTGTAATTTAACATAATATTGAATATTTTCTAATATATTTTAAGTTTAATTTTAAAGATAAAATGTCTCACTTCATGATGATAATCACATGCTTATTCTATGCAGGAGCCACAAAAGTTCATGCAGCACTAAAATGATCATGTTATTCTCTCAGCATGCTCGCCACCAGATCATTCAGCCATTCCTGTCTAAGATGTCAACGTGAGAGTACAGACAATGACAACGTGCATGTGGAGCATGCCTTGGGCATGAATTTATGCCTGTGTGTGTGTGATGTGAGATTTCCCTTATGGATGCTGCATAGATGCAGTCAGCAAGACTGGTAATTACCAGTTGTCTAAACAGACAGATGGAATTAAGGAGAGTGAAAGCAATTTTCCAAACGCTTGTTTTGGAGCAAGGAGCTAGAGACCGCAAGAGCGTACGAAAGAGAGAAAGATTACCTGACACTGCGTGTTAGGACTGCCGCTTGACGGTTTTATCGTTCACTCTCCTGTCACTAGCATCAGGTGCTACTCTTTCACCCTCCTGGCACGATACATCTTGCCCTCTGGCCTTCCTTCTTCTACCTTCCACCTCTCCTTCCTCTTCTTTCCTTTTCCTCTCTCTATCTGTTTCTGTCTCCTCTTCTACCTCTCATCGAAGAGAAGGTCATCCAGGGTAGATGCCCTTCTGAGATGGCTTACATAACTCAGGCTGACATATGGATCTTTTAGCACGTTTTTGCTCAGCAAACTCCAACTGTGCTCAGCTTGGGTGGTGACGGCTCCCTCCTCAGTCTCCTTTCGGTGTGAATCATGTCAAGAAACCGTCATTTGCAGTGACCCGTGTAAAAGCTACAGATGACATGCACTTATCCTAAGCCACTGATGCTTGGGTGGTTTGCGTACACTGGCCAATTAGCTATCAAGGGATTACAACTTGTGTTGTGCGGCGGTAGGGAGAAATGTCACACAGCAGCATCTGATCGCAGTGAGTATAGTAGGGTAACTCTAGCCTAGACCAGTAAATGAGAACTGAATGAATAATTGTCAGAATGAATTACCATCAAACCATCACATAAAGGGTATTAAACTAAATTTTAACAACTCATAAATAAATAATTTTGTGTATTTCTATATAAAATGTAATATACTGAACATTAAATATAACATTTAATAGATAAATTCAATAGGTATTATATAAAATATATTTTATTTTATTCTATAAAAACATGTTATTATACATCGTGCCTAGTCTTGTCCTCTAAAATGTTCAGATTGAAGGCTATAAAAATATAGTAAATTGCTTTAAACCTGCTTGTCCATAGTTTTCTGTAAGAATACATTCATTCCATTTCTTTATCCTGTAATGCATTACAGTATTGTGTTACTTAGTTACCTTTTATGGAAAGTTACATTTAAAAGTAATGCATTACAATATTGTACAACTTAGTTACTTTTTATGGCAAGTAATGCGTTTGTGTTACTTTTTTTGCCTGGGCTGAGGTTGCTTATTAATTTTTAATACCAAACATTTTGGCTTACATAACAGTGAATAAATGAGAAAACAAAGTAACTTGAAAAAGTAATGCCGGTATTTTGTTGTAAATTTAAAATTAATTCATTACTAGTTACTTGAAAAAGTATTCTGATTAAATAACTCCCATTACTTGTAATGTGTTACCCCCAACACTGCCCGTTCACACCAAGCACAGTAACTATAAAGATAAAGATATAGTTCTAAAAATCGTTCTCAATTTTAAAGAATAGCAGAGTCCACACCACAGCTATAACGATAAAGGCACAGAGACACGATATCGTTGGAATCACTTTCGGGAACGATTGTTTCCAGTTGATGAATGACAGAAACATTGACACCCAATAAGAATCCATCCTGCTATAACGAACTCAAGAATTTAAAGCGGCATGCAAGCGTGCACTTAGAATAAACAGACAATATTGTCTTCTAGTATGGATGCTATCTTTATCTTTATAGTTATCGTTCTTGGTGTGAACGGGGCTTTAGAAACTGTTATCCCTTGCTTTTGCAGTTACTTGTAATACATGTAGATATAAATCTAAAACTTTGTAAACCTTATAAACCTAAATTTAATGTCCAACAACCCGCATTTTGTCACAAAATACTGTACTTCCTTTTTCGTGTTATGTCTGCTTGACACACATAAGCGTTCACATTCAGTTTGTATGAAAAAAATAAAAATAAATAGTCGCTTGCTATCAGGACCAGCTTTTGTGCAGAATGGAGATCTTGTGTGAATTTATCTAACGTATACAGATAAGTATATGGCTGTAAAATATAAGTTATTCACTGGGGAAGACATGGGTTTCAAATGCTGTAAACAGCACACACACTTGACAGGCTAAGTGATGAACTATGTAAGTTTGTTTGTTTGAAGCATCTTATGTGAAGAATTCTCGTGTTTTGGACTACTTGGGTCTTGTGCTTTTCCTCAGCACCTCACTCTGTAACCTCCTCTATTATTCATATGCATTTTGTCTATAGAAATGTGTTTTTAAAACTGTAAAGTGGAGTTGATTTCTCAAAGACATAATTGATAATTAAATTCATTGTCGGTTATCGTTCATGATCGATTATCGATTTTATCAGTTACTGCAGGCTAATTATTTTTGCACATACTAAACATAATTTTGAATAGTTATTATGTTTTAAAGCCACACTAAATGAGCACTGGGCAAGTTTTTAGAGATATGTGCCCACTGGTCACTAAAGTTGTCATGAATCGCAGCGTTACACAGTATGTTCATATTAAAAAGAGAAAATGCCTAATTAAGACATCTGTGGGAAAAATCTCAGCTTTGGGCTAATGTTTGAATGACAGGTGGCTGCAAGCGTCAGCCGAACCCACTACTACTTACCTGTAGAATCACACAGTGGTCCAAACCATGCACATCTGCAATGGTACTCCAGCCCTTAGCAGGAGTTCTGGGATTTTCCATTCTCCTCTGGGAATCATTGTGGCATATCACTCTCTGGGGTGCTTCTGAAATCCAGTTTCTGTCTCATATGTGCCACAGCTGATTGAGAGCCACTCCTCTTATAAATGTCCTTGTGTTTAAGATGCAGCTGGTGTTAGAAGAACTGATCCTAAATCAGGTGTGGAAATAAAATTGAGATTTGACTGACTTAGGGTGGATATCTGTGGGAGTAATGTGTCTCAGCGCAGGTGAAACGGGGCCTAAGGGTACACTAAACCTTTTAAAGTCTGAAAGCTAGAAAGAGGATCTCAGTGCTATGTGTTAAAGTTTGCCCAGAGGAGGGTTCTGCATTGTGCAGGGGCCCGTATTAGGAATAAAAAGGTGGTTAAATGGAAATTGTAGTGTGAAATTATTTAGAATCAAGATTGAACACACAGAAGAACAGAGTGGCCTAATGAGTTCATTGGTGGAGCTCATTTCCTTTTAACCATGATTAATTTTCTTTAGGTTTTTTTTTTCTTTCTTTCAATTCTTTTAAATGTCAGTAGTCTCATTGTTTATATAAAGTATACACTACCGTTCAAAAGTCTGGTTTCAGTACATTTATTTAATTTTTTAAAAATAAATTAATACTTTTATTCAGCAAATACTCAAAAAACTATATTAATCAAATAATCCTGTAAATCATGTATTCCACAAAAATATTATGCAGCACAACTGTTTTCTGCATTGATAATAAATAAATGTTTCTTTAGCATAAAACCATCATGTCAGAATGGTTTCTGAAGGATCATGTCGAACTGAAGACTGGAGTAATGACTGAAAATTCAGATTTGACATCATAGAAATAAATGACATTTTAAAATATTTTAAAATTGAAAACAGCTATTTTAAATAGTAAAAATATTTCACAATATTACTGTTTTACTGTATTTTTAAAGAAATGCACCCCTTTGCCAAAAGCCTCAAACCAAACTTTATTTACATTTACATTTACATTTAGTCATTTAGCAGATGCTTTTATCCAAAGCGACTTACAAAATGAGGACAATGGAAGCAATCAAAATCAACAAAAGAGCAATGATATGCAAGTGCTATAACAAGTCTAAGTTAGCTTAATGCAGTACATGTAGTAAGGTTTTTTTTTTTTTATTATATAATAAATAAAAAACCAAAACAAATCCCGCACACTATATATGCAAAAAATATCAAAATATTTATTAACGACGTTTCGGTCGCATGACCTTCATCAGGAATGTTTTTCTTTTCAAACATATCCCTGATGAAGGTCATGTGACCGAAACGTCGTTAATAAATATTTTAATATTTTTTGCATATATATAGTGTGCGGGATTTGTTTTGTTTTTTTAGTTTTTTGACCTGGCTGGTCTTTGTTTCCAACGCACCTATTTATTGCCGTCAGGTGTGCGGAGGTTTTGTTAATTGAATTATATAATAAATAAAAAGTAAACCGATAGATAGAATACAAAAAAATTTGAAAAGTAAATGAATAGAGTGCAAGTCTTTTTTTTTTTTTTTTTAAGAATAGAATTAGAATAGCGAGTGCTAGAGTTAGAGGGTCAAATAAAGATGGAAGAGATGTGTTTTTAGCCCATTCTTGAAGATGGCTAAGGACTCAGCAGCTCGGATTGAGTTGGTCAGGTCATTCCACCAGGAGTGAACATTTAATGTAAAAGTCTGTGAAAGTGATTTTGTGCCTCTTTGGGATGGCACAATAAAGCAACGTTCACTTGCAAAACGCAAGCTTCTAGAAGCACATATGTCTGAAGTAATGCACTTAGGTAAAGGGGTGCAGAGCCAGTGGTGGTTTTGTAGGCAAACATTGATACCTTGAAATTTATGCGAGCAGCTATTGGTAGCCAGTGAAAATTGATAAACAGAGGTGTGACATGCATTCTTTTCAGCTCATTAAAAATGAGGATATGTTTAGATGACTATACTATTTGGTTTAGCTCTACTCATCCAGTAGCTCTATGGACAAAACTGTACAGATATAGGTTTCTGATTGTATAAATGCCTATGTAATACAAAATTAATATATTTTGTACATTATAATTATTTTATTGCCTCTTTTTTTTTGCCCGTGCTAGGGTTGTATGTGCAGTCTCTGCACTTTTCAGTGACCTGTTTTTTTTGAGGAAGGAGTAAAACAGTAGTAGATGAGTTAAGTTGCTTTCAGAAAGAAGGACTGGAAACATCTTCCTCTTTTGTCATCAGCAAGGGATTTAACCCAACAAACACCTGACATGGGGCCTTTATTCGCTGTGTCACTCAATTTATTCACAAGATATCTGGAGTATATCAAATATTAGCTTGAAGAACGTTTTTGTTTATCCTGTGGAATGGCATTGTAATGTTTATATGAGTTTGGCACGCTGTGTTTATAATTTTTTTCTTCTCACAGGCAGGGATGATCAGAACAGAGCAGGAGGAGTTTTTCATTGAGCCAGTGGAAACGGGACATCATGTGATTGAGCAGGAGGAAGAGGACAATGGCCGTTCTCACATTGTGTATCGTTCTGCCTCTGTGAAGAAGCCTCCAGTTAGCTCACTAACTGCAGACTTCCACTCCAAAGGTTAGTCATATTCAGCAGATTTTCAGCGTTTATGTTAACCTGCATATTTTGCCTGCACATGCTAAACAAGCTTGAAAACAAGCTCCCCTGCGTGTAAAGAAAACATGAAATCCTTTGCACATTTCTAAAGCATTTCATTTCAAATTTAGCAGTTTTAAAGAGCGTTTGCAAAATAGTTGCACTGACATTCACTCTCAGTGTTGTTATAACTAATGGTTCATGAGGTGGACATGCATTGTTAACCAAAAGAGTCAAAAGGAGGCCTCTGGTCAGCTTGGGTTTCACTGTTTGGATCATCGTCCACTGACTGCCCAACATCATGCGTCATATTGCTTGCAATGAAGTGCCACATTGAAGAAAGAGAGTGTGGTCTACCAGTAATTGTGAGTCACGTAATTGAACAGATTTTTTTTCCAGATATTTTCAATGTGTATAAGATGTATATGTGACCAAAAATCACTTCCAATATACATGGAACACAAGTATATATGATATGGAATTTTGACCTAGATAGTTTAAGGGTGTCATGAGAAATCAAATGACTTTTTATCAGATAAAAAAACTTAATGTACTATGAATATAAACATTCAGAGCTCAAAATGAAAATGGTTTAGGTAGCTTTTGAGCATTTAAAAATGCTGTCAACTGAATGCTTACAAGTGACATTTTGGAGCTCTGCCAAGCTGTTGAGATGTTGTTAGCACCATTTGGTCATGTACCTACTCAGGAGGTAGAAAATCAATTCAAAACCTTTCTTCAATTGCTCTCTGCATGCACAAGGCTTAGTCAACTTTCAGCTGTATTTTTCTCCACTTATAAGGCAAAGCTATTGAATGCTTTTAACCCATGCTGCATGTCAGTACATCTGCTGTGTAAAGCCCTCTGATAATTAGTGACTATTGGCACTTTAAAATGCTGTATTTTTATTATTTTGTTTTTGCATTTTGAACTTTCTGTTCGGCTTTTGTAGGCCTTCTATTTGTGGGATTTCGTTTTGTTGAAAGATAGATAAAAGCTATGCTTCATTTCAGGCAGAAAACAACATGCACATCCAGTAAGTTTTAACATGATTTATATATATATATATATATATATAAACAGCAACAACATTTGGTTCCATTTCTTGTCAGAGGAGTGGCAGCCATATGGAAAAAATAACTGTTGCTCATGCAAATAAATAATTATGCAGTTAATAAGTGGTTTTTCTTCCTAACAAACCATTTACAGTAGCTGCTCACTAAATACATTAGAGACAGATAAATAATATTTGATTATGAAATATATTATATATACAGAAGCAGATAACAGATTTTCATTAATTAAAATGAAAATAACAAATAATTGTCTGGTCCTCATCTACTGGTTGATCATGGGAAAATATTTGTAACCTTTTTTTAATAATGTAAAGTATGAATTAATTAGAGCTTCAAATAAATAACTGCATTATATGTTGCACTGTTAAGATGTATTTTTTGAAAAATATTATATTTTAATCAATATGTTTTTATATTCCAGGATTTTGTAATGTAATACTATTTTAATAGTTTTTGGAAACAATTTACAATAAAGTTCCATTTGTTAACATTGGTTAACATTACTTAACATAAACTAACAATGTTACTTCTAAGGCATTTATGTTGGTTCCAACATTTACTAATACATTATTTAAAATTAAAAGTTGTTTCTATTAATGTTATTTAATGGTCCTGAGCTAACATTGGCTGACAATGAACGGTTGTATTTTTATTAACTAATGATAATTAATTAAATACTGCAACAAATGTATTACTCATTGTTAATGTTCGTTCATGCATTCATTATAGTTAATAGAACCTTATTGTAAAGTATTACCAAAAATGAAGTAATGATCACGTATGCTCCCAAACTTTAATGACTGATTTTTTAACTTTGAATTCTTAATGACACCTTTAAACACTTATTTGTTGCCATTATTCATATATCCATTAGATATACCTTGCTATGTGTGCTGAAATTGATTATCTTTTTATCATATACACATAGGTCACATTTTACATTTAAACGAACAAATCTGAAACCCCCAAAAAGGGGGTCCAAAACTATGGCAGATCCAAAAGCGCTACATTTGTTAATAAAACTTTCATTTCTTCGTTTAGTATAAGTGACTGTCTTAGTGTCGTTAGACCTTATTTATTTGGGTACAACGCAATAAGGCTATATTCATCTTATTAATTTTGTTAAAGTGCCCCTATTACGGGTTATGAAAGGTTCATATTTTGGTTTTGGGAGTCCCCAACAACAGTTTGACATGCATGCAAGGTCAAAAAACACTTTCATTTTCTTATAACATGCATTTATTTTTACCTTATTTGCTCAACGACTCCCAGACGTTTTGCTCAACGATAAATTTTTCCAAACCCCTCCTTTGCGTGACACTAATCTGCGGTGATTGGTCCGATTGGTCGATTTCATTTCAAGCAGTGCGTGTGAGCAAAGTGCTGCTTTGTGTACAGCGTTACTGGGGAAACAGTTATTTTTAACGCTCTAAAAGCGGCACCTAGTGGCAAAGAATGAATTTGCATTTTCATTCAGACCAACGCGCAAATCAAGTTTTCCCGGGTCTGCGCGGGCAAAAAGTGAGCGGGCAATACGCTAATGGTTTCATGTTGACATTAACATGAAATGGCTTGGGATTCGTTTACCACTTGTTTCAATGATTCAGAGTCAGATTTAAAACTCTGCTGAATGTTTTCATTCACTTAGAGCTGTGTTACACACTGCATGAAAGGTAATTTTCAAAAATCCATAATAGGGGCACTTTATTAAAAGTTAGGCTAGATGTTTAATAATTTGCCATTGTACTATTTTATGGCTGATGTGTTTTAATTAATAAGGGGAAATCCATATTTGTGTTAAACGCGGGTAAAACTATAAGGTATCCTTATTCATTTTGTTAATAAAAGTTCAAAGTTTAATATAGGTGAATTTGTCTTGGTACTATTTTGCTATAGGCTATAGCCTATGTTTTTTTCTTCTTCCATTAATAACACGGGTATATCAGTCTTATTCGTTCTGTTCATATGTTGTATGTGTGTGTGTGTGTTTCATTAAGAGTATGTGTGTGCATACACTACAGGTGTGAGAATGCGAGATTTGTTGCTGCTGAGGTAAATGGACGCTCTTTCTCTCGCTCGTCTCTTTGCTATGTCTGTAGAACAGGTCGTTTATTAAGGGTATGGCACAGACATGTTACAGTTAATAATATAATCAAAAAAACATGGCAACAAATTATTTTTTTAAGTCAGTTTGATAAGTTTAATAAGTTGAAACGACTTTCACAGTCAATTTGATTCAACTTCACTCATATTTAAACGTTGCTTCATGTCATTGTAGGCTTAGGCTACTTTTTTCAATGAATTTGAATGAATATACAAATGAATAAAATTAATTTTATTTATTTTTTGTTTGTTACAAACTGTTTATTCATTTATTTTTAACACCGCACCCCCAGCACCCCCATTTTTTTGTGGGCTATACTCCAGGAGGTGCTGCAGCACCCTTAGCACCCCTACTATGATTACATGAATCATGTATATACTGTGTATCCTTACCATTGCTATTCAAACTAATACATCAATGTGTGAATGTCTTCAAAAGAAACACATACTGTTCAAATATTCACCCATCAGCAGTTTCTTGGAACTCAGTAATGTGGTAATGTGCAACAATCATAGTCTCATAGTCTTTCATAATTTCCTAATGGCCTTGAATATGTGAACAGACTCACTCAATGAATAGTTCACCTTTGTGTTGCCTTGCATTGTTACCTTGTCTATTGCTTAGAAAGGTTTTGCGGCATGCCTTTGGCAACATAATTCAGTGCTGTGTATTTCTCCATTTGAAAAAGATATTAGTGATCAGCTCTTTCAGGAATTGACAGAAATTTTGGCAATTTTGTGTGCTCGGTAATCAGGTGTTACTTTGATCTTAATCCAGGTACATACTATAAGACTAAACCTTTTTTTTTTTAAATTGCCTAGCAGAGTACCAGGAAAACACTACAGACTCATTGATTTCAAAGGTAATGGTGTGCCGTAAGAGAAAAAAGAAAAAAATGAAAGAATGCTCTGTAATGCAAGTAAAAGTTACAAAACTCCCAACTGGAAAATGAGAGCAGCATGCAGCCAGTTGCAAAAAACACCAAATTAGATGACTCAAAGTACACCAGATTTAATGATATTCTTGGGACCAAAACGTGTCATTTCACTTTTAATGTGCAATTGATCACCTAAAGGTCAATCAATCTTGACCTTTAGCACTAGAGGCATTGACGCAACAGTGCTCAGGTATGAGAGGCATCATAACTTTCAGTCGTTGCTGCATTGTGTAGTTGTGCATTGAACGGGTCCTGGAGTGTACGGTGAATATGGGGGATTATGAGGGTCTATTCTGAGCGCTCGCGCCTGACACCAGACACCAATAATAAAGGAATAAAAGCAGCTGTGGAGAGGAAAAATTTGTTTCCATAAGAGTGTGTCGCAGAAGGATCTGGAAGGAGACAGATCTTAGCAAAGTGTAGACTGGTGTTAATGTTTTGTCATTGACACCTGCTTCTCAGCTGATTCCACTTCTGGAGTGTTAAGGTCTGTGTGTGTGTGTGTGTTTGCATGCTTTTCTTCCTGTGTAAAACCCTGTTAAGATAATATTGTCCATAATGAGCATGCACCCTGTTGTATGTGCATTTAATACATGCATCTCTGTACACATGCACAAAGTAGACTCTCTGTTGCTTGGTGAGCTGCAGTGTGCGCCTATGAAGTGCTGGGGTGAGTCTGGATGGCGTGGGAAGCTACGCTTGGGAGGTGGTCGTGCTGCACTCTGCTGTGAAAAAGCTGAGTTTTTCATGGCCAGACGGTCATGTGACGCAAAGACAACATAACTGAGTTGTGTTCCTGCTATGCTGCATTTCACCTTACCAGATTTCATACCAAGTGCTATAGCACCATCCATTAACAACATTGGTTTAATGGTTGTTCTTGAGGTGAACTAGGAGGTCTGTTTGTTACAATTCAATGTGTAGCATAGAATAATTAGTTGAACAAGAAGGTTATTTACATTATTTAAAGTTACTATTTCCTAGGACTGGGTGACTTGTTAAAAAGTCACTATATGTTCACAAGGATTTTGCTGGTTCTATAAAATTAAGCAACATTGTGAATATTGAGATAATTTCAGTTACGTTTTCAAAAAACAGTGTAATTAGACTAGTTTGCATGGTACTGCATATATATATATATATATATATATATATATATATATATATATATATATATTTTAAATTATGATAATTGTCTGAGTAGTAGAGAAGGAGGCTAAGTAGCCATGTTGTCATAGATGTTATTAAAATCCACTGCAACAAATTTATATAGTGTTAAATCACTTTTTATTCTGTAAAGAATATATATATATATATATATATATATATATATATATAAAATAAATGTATTTAATTAAAGTAAAACCAATTCATTTACTTAATGAAAAACAGTTCATTTGATGTTACCACAGGACACATATTTAGGTTTATTTATTTAATAATAAATTATACTTAAAACTATCATTTTAAAAAAATATGTATTTTAAGTTTTTTAAATATGAAATCTTTTAAAACAGTTTTTAAATATAAAATATTAAATGTGAATGTTTCGAGTTTGTCTTATTTCAGATCGCAGAATATTCCTGATTTTTAAATAGTTTATTGTTATGTGCATATAAATAAAAATTATTAATTATCATTATTTTGTAAAACTATATATGTATATATGTGACCCTGGCTGTGAAAACCCAGCTAAAGTCATTTTTTTGTGATTTACTGTTTTCTACATGAAATCATTCTTCATAAGGTAAAGAACATTCTGTGAAAATGTAACCTTGATATCTTTAATATCGACTGAGTAAGGCCATGTCAAAGATTGAAAAATTAATGGTCAAAATCAAACTTTGATGCTCGTTATCTCATAACTAGATTGAGACTCTAGCCTGGATTTCACAGAGAGGGTCACACACATATGCATATATATAAATATATTAGTGCTGTCAAACGATTAATTGCATCCAAAATAAAAGTTTTTGTTTACATAATATGTGTATGTGTACTGTGTATATTTATTATGCATATATGCATACACACACATACAGTATACATATATTGAAAATATTTACACGTATAGCCTATACTTTATATTCTTATATTTTATATTATTATATATAAATAGATTTAATATATAAACATAAAATTTTTCTTAAATATATACATGCATGTGTTTGTATTTATATATACACATTAATGTACACATTATACACACATACTGTATATTAGGAAAACAAAAAAACTTTTATTTTGGATGCAATTAATCGTTTGACAGCACTAATATGTACATACATACATATATTTTGAATATTGGCCCTAAAGGTGAAAACGTTGAAATGTTTTTAGCTATATTACCCAGCTATAATAGCACTTTGTTTCCAAAAATTGGAGTCTATGTGGATTTCATGTCCCTTCCATTCTCCTCTTTATCAAGAGAATATTCTTTTGGTCAGTGGACTGAGACATGCACAGACAGATGGACCCCCAAGAGGCGTATCCCACAATGCATCACCTGCTCCGACTGCTACCTCACCCTCAGGATGTTCTCCAACCAAATACAGTTTGTCTGAATAACTCTGTACTTTGTTTTTAATGGTCATGCTGCTTTTTTCTTGTCTTGCAGTGAAGTTGAACTCTGTTTGGGTCACCGTTTGATGGTTCATTTGGTAGACCAGAAGTAGACAGCTGTCGAGAGGGTTTAATTTTACACAGTGCCTGTTTTGTTGATTTTGTCTGGAAAAAAGTAGGTTGCAAGTGAAGCATCCAACAAATTAATGTAGTAGCACTTAATTGTCACATTGTTATTCTGTCCATATTGGCAAATCCCCTCTGAGATGATGTGCACCACCCACATGAACAGGATAAATTAGTGACTCACTGAATCTCATGTGTCATATTTGGCGAGTTGTGTTCATTGTTTCATATGCTGTTTTATTATGTAAAAGAAATTTCCATTTTACTGTTTCCATTGCTAAAAATGGAGGAATAAAGAATGTTTTGAATCTGTCACACAGGATTTTAATAAGATGGTACCCTTAATAACAATAGTAATTAACTTTTTATTCATCGCCATAAAACAGGCCCAGTCGAATTTCGTTCCACAACCTTCAGGTGATGTCACTTTACAAAAGGTCCCATTAGATCATTACTTGACTGATCCCTGCAGAATAACTTTCAGAAACAACCTTCCAGTTACCAGTCCAGAGTCTTAACCACTACACCAAATATCCTGCTGAATCAATTTAACTGGCCTTTCCCCCATTGTGACTGTTTTTCAAGCAAACCTGCAGGCCAAATAAGCAGCCATTTAATCCTGGTTCGACAGTGCAGCCTCCTACACAGTGACTGTCCAGGCCCATTACATCATGTCTTGGGAGAATTGCACACGTAAATGGACAGAAGTGAGGAAAGAAAACGGAAAATAATTCTGTTTCTTTTTCTTTTTATTTATTTTTCTGGTTTGAGTTACCCAATGTGTCAAAGAGGTCAGTACTGTCCATCACTTTTACTCTATCCGCCTGTTGTTTTAAAAGTGTTGTGGCAGAATTTGCTGTATTACTCCACCCCGAAATGAAAATTTTATCATTAATCACTTACCCCCATGTCGTTCCAAACCCTTAAAGCTTTGTTCGTCCTCAGAACACAATTTAAGATATTTTGGATGAAAACCGGGAGGTTTGTGATTGTCCCATTGACTGGCAAGTAAATTACACTGTCAAGGCACAGAAAAGTATAAAAGACATCGCCAAAATAGTCCATCTGCCATCAGTGGTTCAATCTGAATTTTATGAAGCGACGAGAATACTTTTTGTACGCAAAGAAAATAAAAATAACAACATTTATTCAACAATTTTTCTCCTCTCTGTCTCTCTGTGTCAGCATAGCGCCATTTTGGTGCGTACAGTATTCTCTGTCGTCAGTAACGCATGGATATGCTGTTTCCATTCAAATCAAAGTGTAAATAAACTTACAATACGTACGTTCATAAAATTCAGATTGAATCACTGATGGCAGATGCACTATTTTGGCGATGTTTTTTTTATACTTTTCTGTGCCTTGACAGTGTAAATTACTTGGCAGTTAATGGGACAGTCACAAACATCCCGGTTTTCATCCAAAATATCTTAAATTGTGTTCTGAGGACAAACAAAGCTTTTACGGGTTTGGAACGACATGGGGGTAAGTGATTAATGACAAAATTTTCATTTTGGGGTGGAGTATCCCTTTAAGTGTTGTGGAAATGCTTAGTGAGGAATGCCACACATACACACAATCACACAACCAGTTTAAATGTTATCTATCTCACTCAATTAATAGTTGTAGACTGTCACACATGCACAGATGGCATCCTGCAAAACTCACTGGAAGTCAGCGAGAAAGCAGCTCCACAATAAGTAGGATGGTACAACTTGTGTGTAAGGCTCTTTTTGGCCAGGCCTGTTCTTTCACAAAACATTTTTCTGTTTGCAAACCTATCACATGGTTTCAAAAGCGCATTTATGTCCCGTCCTGACAAACTTTGGTTTCTGTAACATTCTTCAGAATTCCTGCTCTTGTGTTCTACGTGTAAAATAGAGTCATACAGGTTTGGAACGACATGTAAATGATGGTGGAATTTTAAGTTTCACATTCAGAACCAAGCTGTACCACAGATGTGGAAAAGGTTGTTTCTTGTTTTCAACATCAGCTCTCCTGCACCTGTTGAAAGCCTGAGTTAAACCTCATCCAGCTGTCAATCTGGTCTTCATTCTGGGCTTGTCCCTGTGTCTCTTAGCAACCTACGCTCTAGTATGCCTATCTGTAGGGATTCACAAACTTTTAAATTTTCAGCTCAGTAGAGCTGGTGGATTTCCTTGGTCACAAACAGGAACTGTAAGGACACACATATGGCCTTTGAACTGTGTCCATATAAAACAAAAATGTTTGAGTTGGACATTTCAAGAAGATGCTATTTAACTTTGAGTGTTTTAGTGCTACAGACAAGAACTGACTGAAACACAAAAAGTAGAATTTTTTGAAGAATCATTATGCCTAAAAGATATTATAACTGTATATAACATTACATGTCTCATATACACACAGACATATATATATTTTTTTACTGTAATATATATTTCCTTACATATTTCCTTATGTGTTCCATACATTTTCCAGGGTTTTTCCTGTTCCTTTAATGAACTATACAGTTGGTTTTCTCCCTTTCTCCGCAGGTGGTCAGCTGGTATTCAGAGCTACACCTATAGTATACAATTATTTCAGTCCTGCCATTTCCATCTGTATGTTCTATAAGAAGTTCACTGGATTTGTTTGAACTGGACAGATTACAGGGCAGCACCAAAGCTGTATATATACGGCTTTTAAGATCTCTTTTTATGAGATCTTGACTCCAGAACATCTGTTCTGAAAGGCCTAATATTACAAAATAATAACACACCCAGTATTCCCAGAGATAGACCCAATGGACTTGAACACTAGAGGAAGCAGCTGGTTGTAGGAACACTACCTTCACTGAACCTCTATAATTTCCTCACACACACTCTCTCTCTGTGTCTCCTTTTCTATTTCTCTGCCTCTTGCTTACTTTCATGTTCCCATTAATTTGTAACACCTGGAAAGGGGACTTATTGATTATCAGAACAAAGTGTTTTATTCCTTTTGCAGCTTGTGCTATGAGCTGTTGCAGCATGTGTACTTGTTTAAGTCGTGCTGCTAAATCCTGTATGAAAGAACATGTTTAAGAAATATACAGTATAGGAAATATCTATCTGATCACATTGGATGCTATCTGAACACCAAAAGGCGTGTTAATGCCAATTTTAAAAGTTTTTTTTTTTTTTTTAAGTTGTATTTGCATAACATATGCTTTTGCTTTCACTCTCTTTATAGCTCTAAATAATATTACCATTTAGTTTTCACATCCTCACAGTTTAAGCTACAACAAAGCATATTCTTGGTCAGTTTATCACCGTATAACCTCCACTGCACTCAAAATAACTGTTGCTCAGGAGCTATGCGCTTTCAGATGCTTGAGATAATTCTTAAGACTGTTTCACGTGAGAGTGATTTACCTCAGAGTGCCGTTCTCTGTAGGTCTGTTATTGAGCCATCACTCTCAGTGCTACACCACTATCATTACAGGGAGGGGGCAGTATGGGAAATTGCAGGGTGTGTATCCGCCTGAGCTTCTGGGATACACATTACGAAACTAGTGATTCCATCCACGATGTCCGTAAGCAGTAAACATGAATGCACATGACACCAGGGCTGTCAATTTAATTAAAATGTAATTTAGTTAATTATATAAAACATAATATGATAAAGCAATTTACTGATCTGTATGCAAGTTCCACAATAAAATTAGTAAACATTTTACATTTTGTTCATTTCTGGTCTAAATGAAGTTCATTTAAGTGTTATAAGGAATTAACGGTAGCACTTTATTTTAAGGTTCAATTCTCAATATTAACTAGTTGCTTATTAGCATGCATATTAGTAGCATATTGGCTGTTTTTTAGCACTTATAAAGCACATATAAATGCCTTATTCAGCATGATCATGTTCTAGATCTCTTAAATCAACCCAATACCTAAACTTAACAACTAACTTACTAACTATTAAGTGCCAAATAGGACTTTATTGAGTGAAATCCCTTAGATAAAGGGGTCATCGGATGCAAAATTAACTTTACTTGTTGTTTGAACATAAATGTGTGTTGGAAGTGTGTGTACACATCCATCCTATAATGATAAAAATCCACCCAGTGCCTTTTTTTTAAATCCCTATTTTAAAATCCCCTTTCTCAAATCAGGACGTTCTGAGATTCCTGTCAGAACGACGTAGTTCTGTACAGGCCGCTCCCACGATAGTTGATTGACAAGACCATCTTACCTTAGACCTGCCCTGAGTGAATGGAGTAAGCTGTCCGCCATTGTGTCGACTCCGGTGCAGTGGAAGACAAGATGTCTCAGATTAAGCGATTGAGGTGTTCTGTTGTTGGATGTGATAATGAATATAGCAGTTGTCATTTACTCCCGACATCTGAGCCGCTGAAGACGCAGAGGATTACGTTTGTTTTTGAAGGGAATGCGCTCCCTGATCTACCTAAATGCGTCTATGTTCAGGCGAATCATTCGTGATCCAACTTCACCTTCAGAAGAAGTGAGTAGAAGGGTTTTTAATGAATCTTTGCAAATCACCTTTCCTAATAATGTGCTAATTAGCAAGTTTCACAATGAATGCGGCTAAAGTAAACAGTTCCTCAGAGAGCTGCTCGGAAGAGAGGGGCGGAGTCAGCAGAGCTCATTAACATTTAAAGAAAAATGCTACAAAATGGCTTGCTCTGACAAGAGCTGTTTTTGACAGGTTTAAAAAGGTGTTTATTTACACTACCATTGAGAAATTTTAACCAAACTATGTTACAGACTTTTCATTAAGACCCTAAAGTATCATATCAACTTGTGGAAAATGGGCATCCGATGACCCCTTTAATAGTGAAGGTGTTCCCTATTCTAAAGTGTTACCGAGTTAACTCCCCGTGTTGTTGCTTTAAAAATGAGAAAAATCCAAAACATTTGGAAAAGAAGGTTAATGGCAAACACATCTAATAATAATTTTGTAACCATATTGATATTACTGTTTTTGTTTTATTGTAGAAATAATGCCTACAACAACTTTATTTTAAGGACCAATTCTCAGTATTAACTAGTTGCTTGTTAGCATGCATATTACTAGTATATTGGCTGTTTATTAGCACTTATAAAGCACATATTCTGTGTGACCATATTTTAAGTCCCTTAATCCAGCTCCATATATAAACGTAACAACTACCTTCCATTAATAAGCAAAAAGCATTAATAAACTATTAATAAGCAACAAATTAGGCATTTGTTGAGGGAAAAGTCTTACTTAATAGTGAATACGTGCTTCCTAATCTATGTTACCAAAAAAAAAAAAAAAAGAAATTCTTCATTTGGAGATTTTCTTAGCAACTATTGATTATACATGATTAATTGTGAATTATTAATTATTTTTGTTTATTATGTAAATTAACTGGTTAAAAAATATATATTCACCAGACAGCTGTAGTACAGAATCACAGTATTACAATATTTGTAACTATTTTTACCTTTCGATGATCATTTATAAAACCATCTGCTTGTTATTACTGCACTTTTCGTTCTTTTTTAAACAAATGAATAGGAGATAATCGAGCATAACAAAACAAGAGACTTTCTGTTATTGTTCGGAAATTGTGTAACTAAGTTACCACGGTCATCGCAGGCAAATTGGGTAATGATTAGTAACTGTTCAGAATTAGCCACATGGCGTCATGTTTTGTGGGTGATTTTTTTCACCAGCTTGGTTTAAAACCAGCGGTAATATGATCCTCAGCATGTTTTGACGGTTTTTGTTTTGAGCCATTTTTTAGCTGTCCACACTTCTGCTTTTCTTTATGCGATACATATGTCATGTTTTTCATTAAAGTTCCACTCCAGAGTTGCTAGGAACATGGCTATTTTAATAGATGTTCACATGCCCTTAATTAGAGATACTCCGGGGGTAATTGAATGCCCAAATGACACCTCTGGCCTATTAGAATTCATTAATGTGTTGTGATTAGCATTCACAGCGCTCCCCGGAGGCATTTGAGGAGAGATCATTTTGAAGCAGGAGGTCTGGATCATACATTTCAAAGATGCTAATGCAAAGTCTTGATTATAAGTGTCAAAACTGCACAGCTTACTTGTATAAAACCTCTTTGAAGCCCCACTGTTTTTTTTAAAGCGGGTATAATATTTTTAATCTCCTGACACTGTATAATTATATTTGAGATCAAGTTTTTAGATGATGGTTTGAACTAGGGTGGTTCAGAGTGGTTTCCTCAGTTCCAGATGGTTTACTTGGTGTGATAATGAAGCATGTTAGTTTTGAGCATGAGTGATTTGTTTATTTGGCAGAGGGGAAGGGTTTGATGTTGAGAGTAGCTCATGAAAAGCATCTAAATGGTTTTGAATGTGTTGTTGGCAGCTGAAACGCCCAATAATGTTGTAGTGGCTTTGATTCATGGTGTCGTCTGGCATGTCACTCCTCAATTTGGACAAATTTAGCACATTCATGTGCATCCATTAATTTACTATAAAAATGCCCTGCAAGTTATACTCATATGCAAGCATTTTTTATTCATGTACAGTGTAGTGAAGTATAATTTATAATCATATAAATTGGCAATATGGGAACTATCATGTTAAGCAGGTCTGGTTGAAGAGGGTACAAAGGTGAACACTTAGCAGAGCAGAAGGGAGAATCAAAATTGACTATCATCGATTGAAGTTTTCTTATTCACTTACCAGATTTAATGAAATACTGACAGGCACTTGGAAGTTTATAGCAATAATGACCAACTGGCTGTACATCATACCGCTCATTACATTACAAAATAAAATTAATAAATAGACAGGAAATATTGATTTATATTTATTGTATTGTGTGAAGAAAGAATGTCGAATGATATGACACATGAAACTGGCATGTAGGAAAAAGGTTGCCTGGGACAGTGAAACTGTATAATTGTCAATTATGCTATGCACTGGTCATTTTACAAAATAATATTGAATCACAGAATTGTTCACAGTTAATTCACAGATTGACCAATCACATTCAGGTATTCCACAGAGCTTGGTATTTAAAAGTATAGCAAAAACTTACTTTCTATGTCTTTCTACTGCAGAACATTAAAGAAGTTCTGTCATGACAACTCTCGGAGGGATTGGCATGGTAATGTACATGACAATGTTAATGTATTTGGTCTTGGCGGAATAGATCCGCTACGCTGCTGCGGCAGAGCAAGTAACGTGACTTGCTACTGCCAGTACATCCACAACACGCTGCTGTGATCATGTAGGTAGGAAATACTGCTGCTGCACATATAACACATATGAATAACCCCCCACAAAGCAGGAGACACGGAACACAATATAATACAAGCCAATATATGCATGCCGCTGAATATAAGGATAAACTGCTGCATCAGTGCATGCAGCCACACACATAAATTTGAACAGACAAGGAAAGATGAGACACCCCCCAACAAAGCAGATCTATCGCCAAGACATGTGTACTGCTGCTGCTCCGAAGAGCCTTGTGAACCGCATGTAATACTATCTGTGTGTGCCTGGGCTACCACGCCGACCGGCTTAACACTTGTGGCCTACAACTATGTGTGCCTTGGCTACCACGCCAACCAGCTTAACAATAGTGTCCTACGACTGTGTGTGCCTGGGCTACTACGCCGACTGGCTTAACTCTAATTAGATGCGCACTATGTGTAATGTTAATTAACAAAATGGATATACCCTACAATCCGATAGATAAGACCCCGGCATCCACCTAAGCAAATATCATAATTTGCTGTTACTTTCTACCAAGCGGCAACCTCCCACTCTCTCTCGTGAAGCCAACATGGAAGTGACTAAAACTGCAATTCATCGACTGGCCGCTGGAGGCTGGCTGCAAAAGGGAGTCAATCCCATAGACCTCCCATGTTAAAATGCCCAACTTTACAGAAGAAAAAAACATGTTTACAGCCTGGTGTAAAAAAAATGATTTTGGTCTATATAGCTAATTTTGCTCTTCATGACAACTGTGAGTTTTTTTTAGAACTTGTTTAAATTATTAAATATAAAATACAATTAAGAGTTGAGTGACAGGCGGATTGCCGCTGCTGTCACCACTGGCGAGCTAGGTGGGCGTGGTTTCAGCAACCAGCTCCACCCATGTGCCGCCTTTTTGCCCATTTTCGATTATCCGGGAGTGACGCTTGCCAAGATGGCGGCGGTCGGCTCCGCCCACTTTAGGCTTCAAAAATGCTTTTCAGAAAACTATGGGTGATGTCACGGACACTACGTCTATATTTTTATACAGTGTATGCTTTCTACACTTCATCAGTCAGGGTTACAGTGTACAAAACTCCTGGGTGGACTGACTTGAATGAACTGAAATAAAGCAGAATATAAATGTTCTTTCTCCGTTTCCTGAACTACATAGCACAGCTAGAGCACACATCACAAGAGCACATTTCGCCGAACTACATTACCCATAATGCATTTCATTCAGGACTACATCAACCATAGATAGTGATCTTAAGCGATAACTCTTAATTCCCTTCTTTCCACAACACTGTGATTGACATGACTGCAATAAACGCGTGCTTCTGATGCTGCGTGCAGCTGAAATAAACCACACACTCATCACGATGAAAACATTGACCTTAGAAATAATGAACGTGAACACTGAGATTACGCCAAAATGGTGAACCCCAGTTGAAATGCATACACAAGAATGATTATTTTATTTAACCCGTTTCATGTCCGTTACTATCGGTGTGTCCTTAGAGCACTTACATGCTCTAAACTGCCTTTGCTCCAGCTGTATAAACACAGATGCTAAATGCTGCTGCTAATATGCTTAATATTTCACTGATTCATACAATGCAAACTGCTAACATGACACTTAGTTTAAACTTGTTTATGGTTGCTCATTTTTGTATTCAATTAGGCAGACCACGCAAATATACACAGCGATATGGATTAAAAGAGCATTAATTTATCTTAGATTTTGATTTCAGCTGTTCTGAAGTGTGCTGCCAAACTGCTACAGCAAATGAAAGCCAGGTATTTGAATATTGAGCAGTGAGCTCATTGGCTACTGATGCGGGAGAAAACCAATCAGCTGAGCCATATGATAATGATGTCATTGGGTCAGACTGAGTTGGACCTATTGGACTGCGCCAACGTAGAGTTTCATGCCAGAACTCTGTATATATTTTGTATAATTTTGCCAACCAAACAAGTACTGACTTTAGACCACTGAGACATTTCTCTAAATATCTTCTTTAAAGTTCTGCAAATGAAAGAAAATCCTGCAAGTTTGGAAGAACATGAACATGAACATGAAGATGAGTGAATGATGACAGTTTTTTTGGGGGGCAAACTATCCATTTAATATTTGCTGTAAACAGTGTTTTCTCAGGCAATAATATATCATCCTTTTGATAGTTTTGTCCTTTTGAATTTTCCTGCATTCTTTTAAGTGTTTGGATAAAGAAAAAGAGGCTCTTTCAAGAACAAAACTGATTGATTTCTGCAGAGAGTATTGATGATGGTCTAATTAGAGTTTTGACACAAACATTTGTGCTCATTAGGGAAAGCAATATAATCATAAAATGATTGCAGCTTCAGACATCAAATAGGACTACCAAATTAAGTCAATTGTGATCTTGCCAGCATTTATGCACATTAAATGTTTGTAGGCTATTTTAGAGCTAAAAAAAAAACATTATTTACTAACCCCGTGCCATTCTAAATCCTTTCTTTATTTTCATTATTTTCATTTACTTTCATTATAAGCATGGAAAAAAGCGACCAAGAACATAATTTCAAAATTTCTCCTTTTGTCTTTTAAAAGTCATATAGATTTAAAACAAGGTGAGTAAATGATGACAGATTTGTTTACTCTAAAGTAAACCATGTTAAACAGTGGCTCCTGTAGTCTTGTTGAACATGCGAAGTATACCAAATATCTACTTGATGTATTCTCTTAGAGCTTTGGATACCTGCTTTTTCTCTGGGCTGTTGATATTTTATATAGTATGTTGCTCAATATCCACCCTGATATCAGACAAGTGGTCAAACTAGACAGCCATTCTGCAGTGTAGACGTGAGTGTAAGAGGAAAATGGTCAAAAGTGATGTATGTAAACATATACTATACTGCTTTGAATCACTGTATATGTAGCTTTCACTTAAAAGAGTGAGCAAATGTGTGTAAGCCTGATTAAAATTATGATCTCCAGTAATTATGAGGCAGCTGATGGCTGATGGCATGACTAGTTGAACGAACACTTATCTTATTTTTCCCCCCTTCTTTTTTCCTGGTTTCACCGCGTTCAACAGCCTGTGGGCCTGCTGACCCGTGAGAAACCGTGCTAATCAAGTAGTGTAAGATATGGTGTGAATAATTTTATTAAGAACAAAAAGATGTGCAAACATTTCAGTTCTATTTTGTATTTGCACTGCATTTATTGGAAAGCAAATTTCCAAGAAAATATGCATGTAGTGATCTTCCATTTGCACATGTGCGTAGCCTTCCTTCTTTCTCTCCAATCGAATGTCTTTGTACCATTAGGTGTATCCAGAGGGAGTGAAGCAAAATAAAAGCAGTCCAGGGTGGCCACACAGCAAATGGTTAAGGCAATGAACCAACACCTGTGCTGGCTTATGGAGTAATTGTGTGCTGGGAAACTGTAGGACTACCTAATACAGCCACACACTTTTACTCGAGCAAATCTTACGCCTGCAGTACCCAAATCAATTTTACCCCATGCGATGGACATGATTTATTTCCACTAGTCTGAGCTCCTTGCTGTATTGACATTCTTTAGGTTTCATTATTGTGGGGTTTTCTAGGAAGAAATAATCAAATTACATTTAATTTTCACCATTGTCATTCTTGATTTTATGTAATGTTCTTTGGGTTAATGAATTCTACATTCTACATATACAATACTGTTTAAAATATTGGGTCTCTTTTAATTATTTGATCAAGGAATAAACTAGAAACAGTAATAAAGTGAAATATTTTTGACAATTTAAAATTGTCAAATATTTATTATATTTCAAAATGTGATGTATTCCTGTGATAACCAAGCTGAATGTTCAGCAGCAGACTTAACTTTTCCTTCAGAAATCATTCTAATGCTGTTCTCAAGAAACATTTTCTTCTTTTTATCACTATTGAAAACTATAGTGCTGCTTAATACTTTTCGGGAAACTAATAAAAAAAATGTCAGGATTCTATAATGAATGTGAAGTTCAAAAGCATTTACAAGAAATATAAATATTTTGTAACATTATACATTTTGTGCATTTAAAATAAGTAATAAATGTAAAATTAAAACATGCTTATGGCTCTTTTAAGTAGCTGGCAACACTTCAGAAACTTTCCAAAAAAAAAAAAAAAAAATATATATATATATATATATATATATATATATATATATTTCTTCTTTCTTTACTCCATTAGTGGTCACTGAGTTCAGAATTTCTTTTTACACTAAACCTTGCTCCTTTTCTTACTAGTACTGTTATTCAGACATGGCTTTTTTTTGCAGCTGAGTAGGTTTGCTTTTTAAGTTTCATACAGGCAGACCAAGGACACACACTTGTCAATTTATTGTAGTGTGATGTACTGATTGTCACGAAACCAACACTAGCTCAATATCATGCGCCACTCATGTCGTGATTCTGTGGAATTCTGTCTGTCATCCTGTTTGTGTGTGTATATTGTGGATTATATTTCAAGTCCTCTGAAGCCTACAGTATTACAAGCTTTTGAGAGGAATATATTAAAATTTCAGAATGTCATTTTTGATCACATGCATATGGAAAAATGAGTTTTCAGTTTGAATGAACTGTGCCTTTAAATGTGTTAAATGTACTCTTTATAATGTTAGTTAGTCATCACAGTTTGATCAGACCACCTTGACCAAACAAAGCAGTTTTTATTCTCTGTCACAGCTTCGCAAAAACACAAAGATGCCCTGAAGTTGTCAGTTGCTAGAAGAGAGTAATGGGGCATAATAGACACCTCACCTCGCCATATCAGTGTTATAAAGAGAAAAGAGAGATGGCTGTCTTCTTTAAGTGTTTTTGGCAGCTTAACTGATAGTAATGAAACATTACAGCCTGCCATAATAACTGTCACTATTACTTAGTGAGCCTCTGAAGGGAATAAAAAAAAAAAAACAGACTCAGACAGAAACTCCAATCTGTGCTGTACTCTATACTTGTGCAGATGACATAATTCCCCTCTAGGTTGTCTGTGCAAGAGAAAGAAGTCAAACTTTGACATGATAATAGCTTAGTAATGCAAGCTTGTTGTACTATGTCTGTAAGCTAATGCTTCTTAAGGGAATGCTAGAAAACTCTTATAGCTTATATGCAGACAATTGTCTTATACAGACAATTTTAGGTAATGCAGTAGTACAACCAGCCCCTGAATGTGCTTGCATTTGGGGAATGTGGAAAAATAAAATAAATAAATAAATAAAAATAATAGCATGAATAAATAAGCATTGTAACATTTAAAATAATTGTAATTGTAAATAGTTATTGCAAAGTATATACATAATTAAATATATACATAATTAATGTATTCATATACATAATTGAACTATTATTATTTTTTTTTTTGCATTTTCCATTTTGTTTCCATTAGAAAAAAATGATATTATGTATGTGTGTATGTGTATATATATATATATATATATATATATATATATATATATACACACACACACATATACACACACATACATATACGCAATTAATTGTTTGAAAATATTTACATGTATTTACATGTCTATATTTATATTCATATAATTTATATTATAAATAAATATATTTAATATATAAATATAACATACATTCTGAAATATATACATGCTTGTGTATGTATTTATATAAATATAATAAATATACACAGTACACATACATATATTATGTAAACAAAAACTTTCATTTTGGATGTGATTAATTAATATTTATATATATATATATATATATGTATATATGTATATATGTATTTCTCACAGCGAGTATCATGGCGGATGCCAAAATCCACTATAATTTTAAAAATAATATCGTTTTGTCTATTTGAAAATTTGCTTTAATCTATTATTTGTTCCAGAGCAGGTTTTGGCAAAATCTCATCATGTTTATGTAAATTCAATGCTGTATATCAGCATCTCTCATAATACTCTACTCCACATGATACACAGCTTTTAATATAGTAATAGAATAAAGCAATAAGCTCTAAAAATTGTCTCGACCAATCAGAATCAAGGACTGGAACTCTCCGTTTTATAATTAGCTTTTAATGAAGCAACTCAATGTTCCTTCGTTACTAGTTCTAAAGTGACATTTTGGAATTAGTAACGGAGGCTTGGGCTCAGCTGTTCACCTGTCAACTTTAGATTTGAATCCGTGGAGGAAGGAAGTAATTCTGCTCAAAGAGGGCTTTTAAAGACACTCCGAGGTTGTTTCTTATGTGTTTACACACTCATGCCATTGAACTGTTGTAACACAATATCACACTCGTAGACATGAGATATGGCTGTATATCGGCACGCTGTGAAGAAAAGAAATCTAAATTTAATATAGAAGTGTACATTAAATATATATTTATTGTAAATATATTAGAAATTAGCATGAAATCTTTTCCCTTCTGAAAAGACTAGCGTAGCTGGTCATCCATTTTTATTGTTTTTTTTTCCCCTTCTTTTTTTGGATGTTGTTCCTGTGTTGCCCTGCTGGATTTTTAACTAGCGTAAACAGTTGCTTTCTGCTTGTGAACATCTTGGCAGGCTTGGCAAGCATGGAAATTCATGATGGTATTTTCAGCAGGATAATTAGATAGAAAAATGATAACCCCACAGAGAACAGGTTCATTCAGATGTTCACTGTACTCCTAATCATCTCACGCTTGTAGCTTACATTCAATAGGTGTCATGTCTGCTGGACTGATTCTGAACCCTTGAATACTGACAAGCGGCCGCTAAAGATGGAGTGTGCATCGCTGATGTCTCTCTGTTGAGCTGAGGACATCCCCAATCCTAGATATGGCTTTCAGCATGTGCAGAAGAGGTATTGGAAAGCATCTAGTGTTTTGGTTGAAGTTGTGTGAGGTAAACAAGTGAGCAAGTAAATGTTACTTTGAATGCTGAATAAATGCTCCTTTGGTAAATACAGCATTTTAGGAATAGCGAGTGACTGCAGCATTTTAAGTCTAGAAGTCTGGATGATTACACGTTTTTGTTTTGAACAACAGTGATGACTTGGTAATAATCTGATGTAAACATACAGCTTGTGCAGATGGGGTGTCACAGGGACTCCTTCAAAAATTGCAGTTTTGGCATCTTTCTTGGCATGTGTCTGAGCTCCTGAGGAGCCCTGCCCTTGTAGTGCTGCTCATGCTCCAAACCTCTGCCCAGTGACTTTGAGCCTGCTGGGCAATAGACCGCTGTGCCTGGCATCAAATATGGCTGAGATGTGACTTCCAGGAATCTGCAACAATTTCTGCTCACTGCACATTCTGTACATTGTAAATTAGAGATATCTGTCTATCTATCTGTTATTCTGTCGATTTATCTGTCTGTCATTCAATCTATCTATCTATCTATCTATCTATCTATCTATCTATCTATCTATCTATATCTATCTATCTATCTATCTATCTATCTATCTATCTATCTATCTATCTATCTATCTATCTATCTATCTATCTATCTATCTATCTATCTATCTATCTATCTATCTATCTATCTATCTATCTATCTATCTATCTATCTATCTATCTATCTATCTATCTATCTATCTATCTATCTATTGGCCTGTCTGTCTTGTTGGTTATTCTAACTATCTGTCATTATATCAGTATTGTTCTGTTTGTCTATCTGTCATTCTTTTTGTCCTTCTCTCATTCTATCTATCTGACGTCCTATCTGTAATTTTGTCTCTTTCATTGTATATTTTGTTCTATCTATCTTTTGTTCATTTTGTCTGTCTGTAGTTCTGTCTTTCATTCTGTTTTTCTGTCACACTGTCTGTCTTTTGTTCTGTCGTTCTGTTATTCTATCTGTTTTTCTTTTGTTCTATCCATCTGTTCTGTCATTCTTTTTATCTATCATTCTATCTATAGCTCTGTTGGTCCAATATTTTATATGTATGCTCATCCGTCTTCTTTCTGTCATTCTATCAATCGCTCTGTTGTTCTACCTGTTTGTCTGTATGCCCATCTGTCCAACTTTCCATCCATCTCCTATATGTGTTCATTTCTGAAAAGCAGCAATACATGATTCTTGCAGTGTCAGCTTAGCGAGTTTCATGACAAAAAGCATTTGAAATAGAGCAACCTTGTTTGGAGAATCTCAGTAAATATGCTTTGTTGCAGGCATTTAAATTGTAATACAGTCAGACTTACTGTTGTATGGAGTTTAAAGAAGTTGTTTGCACACAATTAATTATTTTGAGAAACCCAACCATTATACCTGTGCACTTAGTGAAGATGAATCTGCTTTTAAACAAATCCTCTCAGTGATTGGGTTTCTACAGTGCTTTTCAATCTGTGCCAAAGTCAATTAATAATGGATAATGCCTACCTCAAAGTTAAATTAACTCTCCAAAGACCAACATCTTATTTGCTGATAAAAATATTAAACGTATGCAAACATGCGCACACATTAACCCAACTTTGTATGTTCTGTTTAGTGTCTGCACAGTTCACCCTGACAGTGGCCATAAAAAGGAAGGACTTTGTCCATGTTTGTACTGGAAGATTTGTGTCAGATTCGCCCAGCCAGGGGATATAAAATAACATCTATTTGGCAAATAAACAAAACCTCACTCACAGTGTCTCTCTCTCAACCACGTGTTGTCTTAACACTGCCAAGTGCAGTTTACCTGATGCTCAGAGAGGAGTTGAAATGACCTCAACTATGTGTTTGTGTCTGTGCTTGTGAGGATAATGTGGGGGATGTCAACAGACATTTCCTTTAGGCAATTCGGATGAGGTTTTGATGCTGTATATGAAAGGGCATAGATAAAGAAAAACCTGCAATGCTCACATAGTTTGGTCTGGAACACTGTGAACACAGACAGGTGAAGTGAATAAACTATATAAAATAAAGTATTCATCATTCCACTTAGGAAGCAATTTCAGTTTGAAGTACTATTGGCATAACATGTTTAACGTTTCAGTCATATTGGGTCTGGTATTAATGCTGAACACGTCTTAAAACTGAGAGATGCAGGTCAACATATAATTAAGCTAGATTGATCTAGCTGTACAGTCTAGTTTGGTCTATTAGTGCAATTACTTTGTGTGCAAGAATCACCTGCTAATATCCAGCATCTGCAAACCGACAAATAAGAGAGGTGCCAGTGCATGTGAAAGGTGACGTGGTGTCACATTTAAATAAATGAAATATTGATGCCATCAGTCAATTCAAATTCACCATCGGGGATCTTGGGAACACATTAGAGTGTTGCTAATAAGATCATTTCCATTTAATGCCGTCACTCAAAAGAACAAGGGCAGTCCTTGGTCTCTTGTGATTGGATTTTAGACGGGGGTAAGAAGGGCAGATACTGTGCAACAATTTGTCCCTATTCTTTGCAAATAGGGTATATTATTAACGGTATAAGACAGGTGTGTACAATTTTGGTGATGGTATTGGAATATTTTATCCAGCCTTGACATTGATCCAGGGACCTACAAACTTTCTAAACAAACTCACACACTTTTTGTTTTCTTGAAAAGGGATTACACCACCCGTCATAACCTTTTGGTGCAATTTCTTTCAGGCACCTGCACTCCAGTGCCATGGTTACCACCCCATGACAGTCTTGATCTTTGCCAAGGGTCTTTACTTTGCAACTTGTAACACATTTTAGTGTTAACAGACAGTATGTGACAGAGGAACAAGAGCATATTTTATGCAAGAGTCGAGTGCAAAGTGCACAGTGACCCTGAAACAGCATTAAACTGCAGCTCCATGCTGATTACCTCCCTTCCTCGCTGTCTCAAACACGCAAGCAACAATAAATCACCCCCCTCAGCAGCCAAGCTAGCTTAGAGCCGCCCGGGCTCTTTCTCTACAGCAATATTAGCCCAATGGTAATTTTACTGAATTCACTACATTAAACTTTCTGGGTTTTTGGCCTCCCAACTGTTTGGCAGCAGCTTATCGAGTGAAGCCATTGGCTTGTTAGCACTATTAGCAAGAAGATGATTTCTAGTTAGCCAAGTAAACATGTTTGCAGCTTTTCTAATTACTTAAAAATTACTTTTTTTTTTTTTTACTGGCAGCTGTGCTACTGGTGTACAAGTTAGATAAGTAAACAACTTCAGGTTTATATTGCATTTCTCCTAATGTTTTAATTTGCATATGTGGCCTTAAGGGTTATCCATTGTTCAGAACTGAATTAAAAATGCCTTTTTCTGAATGCCTTTTTCTGAAATTCTGAATCAGTTTCTGAATTTGGATCGTAACATTTAGGTAACAAGAATTCAAATTTTAATATTAAAGAAGTGTAATTAAAAGGTCATTTTAACTAGTTTTTGTTTGAAACATTTGTTAGTTTATATATTGCATTTTGTTTAATAAACAAACTTAAATGGATCATGGTGGAGAAGCACTTAATTTCCAGGAATTTCCTGGAATTCATGAATTGAAGCCAGTTATGATTTTTGTCCAATCCTGGCGGCCTCTAAAAGTTCCTAAAGGTAGTACAATTACTGTTTTCATATTGTGGTATTTGTGATATTTTGATTAGGTTGCTTATGACATTTTTAGTGCGTAATTAATAATCTGTAGAAAATTTCTGAAATTCAATCAAGGATACCAAGAATCAAGCCTGAAATCTTTGTTTAAAAAGTGATGATTGAGGCATCCACCACATCTGAATGGACCTTCTTTGCCACCGTAGTTGCCTAGATTTGTATTTTAACTGAATGAACAAATGGGTTTGTGTTTTCTGTAGTATATGAGCTCAGGTAAAAGGTAAAAATTCACACCTGGAATTCTGAGTATATTCATATTGGACAGTGTTTTTATGATTTTACATTACCATAATTTATACAAAGCGAGGTGCTTGAAAAATAAGTGATATATTCATATAGACAGCACAAGATACATGTTTTGCTCAAGATGCTTTTTTGCCCCTTTGTACATCAAATCGGTCATTACATGTTGCAGCTGTCGGAGTTGCTCATGTTTTTTTCGGGGCACAGTGCAGGTTATTTTTAATGAACATATGATAACCCACTGTGAAAATCAGAGAGCCATCAACACTTCAGTGCCAGTCACAGTGTTATTTTAAGGGGTCTAGTTTTCATGTCTGTAATCACAGCACAGTTTCACCCAAGGCATGGTGTCGAATCCATTAGCGTCGGTTACAACTGCTAGGTGTGGATGTTGACAGTGTTGAATGGTGTTTGTGTGTCTTGTGTTGGCTTTCATACTGGTGGCAGTGGTGAACAAACCTTCCTAACACAAAGCTAGAGTTACAGCTGCTGTGAAAAAGACTAGCTCACGGTCGACACAAAATGCTCCGGTTACTAACGTAACCTCGGTTCCCTGAGATAAGGGAACGAGCTTTGAGTAGATATGCTTATGGGAAACCCCTGTTTACTCTGATACTAAAGTCTGATTTGTTCATGTTTAAGTACCTGCATGAACAAATGGTGCTTCAACCTGCCAAAAGGGGAGGAGCTGACTGCTATACAAGTTGGCTCAGAGCGCCATTCGTCAGAATCTGTTGACTGTCAGTCGACTCGCGTGCAGACTTATAGCATGGCAGCATATGCAACACTCATTCCCTTATTTCAGGGAACCCCTGTTACGTTAGTAACCGGAGTTTTCCCTATGGAACGGTCTCTAAATCAGATAGCACTGTGCTATAAGCAATTTGCAGAACTAAGGGTGTGTTCACACTTGTCATGTTTGGTTTGATTAAACGAACTCGCGATTGCTCTGTTAGTGCCGTTTAATTTGAGTAAGTGTGAACGGTGCCATCTGAACCCTGGTGCGCACCAAACAAGCGGATCGAGACCGCTAAAAAGATGTGTCTCAGTCCACTTCCAAACGAACTCTGGTGTGGTTAGAATGAAATATGAATGCAACATGGACCAAATACTTCTAAGCGAACCAAAAACAGGAAATAATGACAAGATGCGACGCTATGCGACATGATTTGACGATGCAGAACAAGCAGTGTATCCAAAACAAAATGAGCAGTGGGCAAACGTGGAGCAATGACGAGGTAAAGTGCCTTTTATGAGCTCTTTGTGAAACCCGAATTCCGGAAATGTTGGGGCATTTTTTTCATTTGAATAAAATGAAAACTAAATCACATGAGCCAATATTTCATTCACAATAGAACATAGAGGACATAACAAATATTTAAACTGAGAAATTGTACACTTTTATCTACTAAATGAGCTAATTTCAAATTTGATGCCTGCTACATGTCTCAAAAAAGTTGGCACGGGGGCAACAAAGCAAGGTTGAAAAAGCAAGAAATTTTGAAAAGATTCAGCTAGGAGAACATCTAGCAACTAATTAAGTTCATTGACATCAGGTCTGTAACAAGATTAGCTATAAAAGGGATGTCTTAGAGAGGCAGAGTCTCTCAGAAGTAAAGATGGGCAGAGGCTCTCCAATCTGTGAAAGAGTGTGTAAAAAGATTGTGGAATACTTTAACAACAACGTTCCTCAACATCAAATTGCAAAGACTTTACAAATCTCATCATCTACAATGCATAACATCATCAAAATATTCAGAGAAACTGGAGAAATCTCTGTGCGTAATGGACAAGGCTGAAGACCTTTGTTGGATGCCCGTGGTCTTCGGGCCCTCAGACGACACTGCATCACTCATCGGCATGATTCTGTCATTGACATTACTAAATGGGCCCAGGAATACTTCCAGAAACCACTGTCGGTAAACACAATCTGCCGTGCCATCTGCAGATGCCAACTAAAGCTCTATCATGCAAAAAGGAAGCCATATGTGAACATGGTCCAGAAGCGCCGTCGTGTTCTGTGGGCCAAGGCTCATTTAAAATGGCCTGTTTCAAAGTGGAAAAGTGTTCTATGTTCAGACGAGTCCAAATTTGACATTCTTGTTGGAAATCACGGACACCATGTCCTCCGGGCTTAAGAGGAGGGAGACCTTCCAGCGTATTATCAGTGTTCAGTTCAAAAGCCAGCATCTCTGATGGTATGGGGGTGCATAAATGCATATGGTATGGGCAGCTTGCATGTTTCGGAAGGCACTATGAATGATGAAAGGTATATAAAGGTTTTACAGCAACATATGTTCCCTCCAGGTGACGTCTATTTCAGGGCCTTGTGTATTTCAGCAGGACAATACAAAACCACATACTGCAGCAATTACAACAGCATGGCTTCGTAGTAGAAGAGTCCGGGTGCTGAATTGGCCTGCCTGCAGTCTAGATCTTTCACCTATAGAGAACATTTGGTGCATCATTAAACTAAAAATACATCAAAGACGACCACCAACTCTTCAGCAGTTAGAAACCTATATCAGGCAAGAATGGGACCAAATTCCAACACCAAAACTCCAGAAACTCATAACCTTGATGCCCAGATGTCTTCAAACTGTTTTGAAAAGAAGAGGAGATGCTACACCATGGTAAACATGCCCCCGTCCCAACTATTTTGAGACCTGTAGCAGGCATCAAATTTGAAATGAGCTCATTTTGTGCATAAAATTGTAAAATTTCTCATTTTAAACATTTATGTTATCTATGTTCTATTGTGAATAAAATATTGGCTCATGTGATTTGAAATTCTTTTAGTTTTCATTTTATTCAAATTTTAAAAATGCCCCAACTTTCCTGGAATTCGGGTTGTAAGTTTGCAGGTGGTAAAAATAAAATCATATACACGCAAAAATGAGCACGCTTTGTCCATCAGACAGCATTAGGTATATTCGACTTAAAGTGGCCCTGAGCAGACTGATCGATGAATGGGAACATTGATGTCATACACCCGCAGTGGCGCTTTGACAAACACACCTTTTCCTATTGTTTGGGGTGTTCGGGGAGTTACGTCACAAAATAAATGTCATTCAACCCAACGAATCAGGTTGTGAACGTATCACAATGCCTTTAGGTTCGGTATCTTCAAGTTCGCTGTCAAAAATGCCAGTGTGAATGCTAAGTGGACCAGGACCAAATGTATCATTTTCCTTTTTGGTCCAGACCAAATGAACCAAATGAACCCAACTACAAGTGTGAACACATCCTAAGAAGCTTTACGCACTCAGCCCCGGGGCACCCAAATTGGGGGGTTCCTAAGAAGTATGAGCAAGAATGAGCCCTAGCTTCCATAAAAGTGTTAGTCACACTTGCGGGGGAGCTGTAAAGGTTCCCGTCAAGCGGCCAAACATGAAGGCTCCACAGCTCTGGCCGGGGATGCCAAATTGTCCCTCTCACTTGTGAGAGTAAGTCTGTCCTCAATTAATCAACTCAGGGAACCACATCTGATTCCTCCAGAGGGGGCCACCAGGAGGAGTTGTGCATCTGATTTCCTTGACCCATCTGATGACCTGAGGAAGCAGAGCAACCGGGGGGAAAGCATATAAGCGAGCAATGGACCAACTGTTGGCCAGAGCATCTTGCTGCATCAAGAAATAAATTGGGCAGTGAAAGTTGTCTTCTGAGGCGAAGAGGTATAGTATACCTCTGCCCTCCCGAAAACAGATCAGATCATTTGCCCCTGGACAACATGTCTGCTCCTTGGTTCAGTCTGCCTAGCACATGAACTGATCTAAGTAAGAGGTGGGTCCGATGTGCCCATGAAGGAGGTTTCACACCATCCTGTAAAGGGTGCGTGACCTGACGCCACCTTGGTGATTTAGGAAGGCTACCACCATCATATTGTCTGAACGGACCAGGACGTGGTGCCCTTTTAAGGCTGGTAAAAAGGTTTTTAGGGCCAGAGAAACTGCCAATATTTTTTGAGGCAGTTGATATGCAGGCATTGGATCCAGATGCGACCTGGAGCTGAACGCCAGATTGCCCTTGCACAGAGGCATCTGTCATGACCACCTTCCTCCTGGAGGTCAGGCGAGAATTGCTCCAAAGGGCCACAGCTCTGATACAGCGGTGTGTTACCCTAAGATGAGAATGTCCCAGGTGCTAAGCGTGGGATGGGAAATGGGCTTTCAGCCAATACTGCTTGGGAACGAGGAAGTAGCGGATGTAAAAGCCTGACTCACTGTTCGCTTGGGGAACTGTCTCTATAGCTCTTTTTGCAAACAATGTGTGCCCTTCGGACCAGAGAGCATGAGCATTGCTGCCCTGTACCAAAGTTTGAACAACACCTCTAAAGCGAGGTGGCCTTCGAGCAAACAGGAGTAACCTTATTCTATGGTTTTTACAACCCCTCTTGACACATCTCGGATAGCTTTCCAAGCCTGAAGCCAGATGGACAGAGGTTTTAACTTTCTGACCATCAGATCACCACACAGGGCGGGGAACTGACCGTCTTGATAGCGAGAAGAGGAGAATTGCTCTTTGAGTATGTGGGAAATTCTGCCGAGAAAAATTCTGCCGAGTTGGCCATGGCCTTGCCGCTCACCTGTGCAGTTGCCTTTGTAGCGCACAGAGCTAGGTCAGTCGCTGTGTGCAGCTCTTTGAAGGCTTTGGGATTTGGTCCAGACTCATCCATGCCGTGGAGGATTTTGGCCTGAAACATACTGAAGGGCTTAGATGCATGCCAAATAGGGGGTGCGCCACGTCCCAGTTAGCTCACTGTGGAGCTCGGGGCCAGCTCGAAATACGGGCCAGCCTCTGGCGAGAGGAGCGTTGACAGTGCCCCTTCAGGTACCACTGGCTGGCTCTTCCAGGGCTGACCATGCTAGGCTAAGATCCTTTACAGCCTTCGTGAGAACGCAGATCAGCTTGCTGTCCATGCTGGGTTGCTGGGTTGGTTGAGAAGATGAGAGGAGGTCCGGGTAATCACCAGGACACGCCCAGTCTTCAGTGTCAGAAGCCGTCATTGACATGGAGTCATCCGCGGCGACATCCTCTTCAGATCCGCCAAAGAAAACTAAGCCACTCACGTTGATGAAGGGGTCCTCACGAGTGAAACACACCAGCGAATTGAGGGGCTGCTGGGAGAGTGAAGGCGTGACATCACTCAGAAATGTGCCCGGAAATTTGCTCAGTATTTGCTCTTTTAGAATGCCTGATGCCCCCAGGGGAAAGCGCAAGGTAAACTTCCGCTGCTGGGAACTGGTCTACGGCGAGCTGCTGAGTTCCAGGGTGAGCGTCAGCTTCTGTGTCCGCTTCTCGCTTTGGCTTCTTGCTTCAGAGTCCAGCGAGGAGATATTTTTGTCACTGTAGGAGAAAAAATCTAATGAATGGCGCTCTGAGCCAACTTATATAGTGGTTGGATCCTCCCCTTTCGGTGGGTTGAAGTGCCATTTGCTTGTGCAGGTACACAAACTAGAACAAATCAGGCTTGTGTATCGAAGTAAACAGGAGTTTCCCATATTTGTATCTGTGGGAGAGACCGTTCAATAGGGAACAGTGTTTTTCTTACACACTACTTCGCCATGTCTCTTGCTCTCTCAGTTAGTGTCACCTTTTCTTCACAGTGACCCACAGCATTGATGTCTGGCACATTATTCCTGTTGAATGATGTACATTTTGCCTACAGATTCTCCCTCTTCACTCACGCACACACTGCAGCTGTTTGCAGACCAATCAGTAACCCTGTCATGATTAGTGAGAGAAAATGATGGCATCAATTTTTAAACAGTATCATAGCAAGATGTACGACTGCATCTGTGTGTTTGTTTAAAGGTGCATCCCTAATTAAATTAACAGAAATTGTTTCAAATGAAACTGAAATGAACTGTATTCAGCAGCATATGAGTTTTTGCTGTGGTTTTGGGAATAGTTATTTATATAATATTATACTTGTACTTTACATGTATTGGTCTGTATTGCTGAAATGTTGGGTGCTATGAAAACTAGGGATAAGCATTGTAAATAATTCTTGCCATTAGATTAATGATTATTTTATTAAAGTCGGTTCACTTTTTTATATTGCTTTCTACAATAAAAATTGTTTCAAACCAGCTTCACAGTATTAAACAGGGAAGTAATAGAATCAGTGATGCAAACATCAAATATAAGGCAAAGCCACATTTTTAAAATCCATTCTTTGTCCAAATGAAACTTTAACTAAAGTCAGTTAAATGTTGATTCAATTCAGCTTAATTCAGCAAAATGTACCCATTATAAAAAATTCAGCAATAAACAGCTCTATAGAATGAATGAATGAAGAATATAAAATTCCTTTGTTTTTCCAAAGACTTTTTAAAGGCTGTTCAATCTTTTTAAAGCTGGCATACTGTAAATGCAAGGCAATAATTATATTTATTTATTTTTATTAAAAACTACTGCCAAAATGCAGAATGTGTATCTTGAACTACACATTGTTATATGACCAACCAGTCAGAGATGTAAACTTAGTTAGGTCTTGGTTGTTTGTTGGCTGTGTTTGATTCACAAATAAGAATACATTCATTGAGTCATTTCTTTGTAAAATTGGACTATACAGGCCACACAGTCTCAGATTCAGTTGCGAAGTTGCTGCACTGCTGAATAAGTAGTCGATTGCTGTATTTTTATTTTTTATTTTTTATTTTTATTAAAGTAGGCCTGGTTCTGCAAAAGAACCGGTTCTTGTTTCCCAAATCTAGAGTGACAAGCCTCGCTGATGCACATTGTGTGTATTGAATTAGTTCAGAGTGTGCTGTCAGGTGTCTTGTGATGTGAGCGTTTGTGTTTCTTGATGATGCCACGAGCATGTACTCCATAAATCACAGCGTCTCACACACACACACATTTAGAGATTAAAAGGCCTCAAGGGCTCCGGGCACACTCTCGCACACACACATGTTCACATGCAGAGACCAAAAGGCAATTTTCACCAGCATCGTAGTGAGACTCACTTCATTAAAATTGGATAGAGAATGGCGGGCCAGCGCCTTCAGAACAAGAGCAGCGAGAAGGTGAGGGGAAAGGAGAAGAGAGAGCGGAATCTTATTTCCCAGCCTCCTCTTTCTTTACACCCTTCCCCTGCCATCCGTACCGTTCTGTCAAGAATAGCAGGGGAAAAGGAAGCTATCTCATTACTTGACGTTCCTAGGGCTATGCGCTTTGGCTTCTGGGTTGGAGCTTTAGAGCTTGAATTAGCACATGCTCTCTGCATGGCTGGTTTAATTGTGTAGCTTGTGTGGCAACAGAGGAAACGTGCCGTATTGTCAGAACAAACGCGCGGGCCGTGTGGTTGCTGTCACCGTCTGCTGCACTCTGCTGCATTGCTGCTTTTGTTGTGCTGTGTCTAATGAACTCATTTGGGGCATGCACTTCATGTAGACCTTCACAAACTGCTGTAGCGATTGACCTGACTGTGCTACGTGAGAAGAGGGGACTGGCCATTTAAGGGTTTCTAATTCTGTTGACAGTGGGACTGTGAGATTATTCTCTCACAACAGAGAACTTTGTTTGAAGTAAATATAATGAGCTCTCAATACCTGAAGTAGAAATGTAAATAGAGAGGTTATGTAAATAGTGTGTTTGTTTTTTTGTTTGTTTTTTTTTCTTTTCAAGAAATAGTTCACCCAAAAATGGAAAGGCATTATTTACCCACCCTAATATTGTTTCAGAGCCATATGGTGTTATATATATTTTAACATTTGATAAAAAAAACATTCATATTCCCACCAAGGCTGCATTTATTTGATCAAAAATGATAATTGAAAACAGTAATGTTTTGAAATGTTATTACAGTACAGTTTTCTATTTCAGTATATTTTAAATATATCAATATATAAATTCTTGTGATGGCAAAGCTGACTTTTTTAGCAACCACTTCTTCAGTCTTGAGTGTCACATGATCCTTCAGAAAACATATAAATATGCTGATTTGGTGCTCTAGAAATATTCCATATTATTATCAATGTTAAACAGTTGTGCTTTTTATTTGATATTTTTTATCGCAACAGTTGATCTTACTTGATATATGTATATCAAGTAAGACCAACTTTTGAGATTTTGTCTCATTTTTTAAAGCAAAATCGTACCTTTGCTGTATAACTTACTGAGGCAACATAATGTTTACAAAGTGCACGTAATAGCCGCTCTCATGCACAAGCTTTGTAGAATGAACCTTCATGATGAGTGATGATTCACTGTCAATGCACTACTCTTCCTTTGGACTGTTACAAACTAGGTTACAGAGACGAGAGAAAGGTGACCGCTGCTTCAGTATTATAGTGACATGGGACAGTCATGAACTGGCCTTGTAGTTTTTTGACAAAGTAATTTGATTTGTTTATTGTCTAATGCTGTCACGGCTTGATCATTAATTTATCACAGGTTTTAAGTGAAACTCTGTCTCTTGCTGATCTGTGCACCGCTGGATTAGAGGACATTACCTGTGCAGCGAAACAAGGAGAATTAAATAACACTGTGTCGTGTTCAGATTGGAAATGGGAAAAAAATAACCCTCTTTGAAGGCTGTTATTGAATTTCATCAGAGAAAGATAAGCCCCAACATTTCCCCTGTCTGTTTCCCCTTGCTATATATTCAGTGCTGACTCTGTCCAAACAATATTACTGTCCAGCATATCCATTTGTGCTGCTGCTTTTACTAATGCACACCCACATTTGGTTGAGTGAAACCATTACTCTGTATAGGATATTCAGTTCCTTGTTGTACCCTATGCACATTAACATAATTCTTTATGAATTTTATAGCTGAGAAATTGGGCTATGTAAGGCATTTTCTCTGAATAATCTCTAATAATCATCAGTCATGATAGCTGTTAATGAAAGCTGTTTTGTAAACTTGCTTTGTGTTTCGTGTCACATTCATATATAAGTTGCATTGCAGTTGCATGCATGAATAGGCACAGTTATCAGAGATGAAAGTAAACATTGTGCCTGAAAATCCGATTCTCTCCAAGGATTCAGAGAAATGGCAGTCCAGATTTATTCAGTCAGTGCCATGGGAATGACACGCACCGGACATCTGCTCTGGTGCGGCAATCCGCCACAGATAATCCCATTAAAATTGCAGTTTATTAAAATGAATAAACACAAGAAGGTATACTTTTCTTTGCTGCTGGAGGAATATAGAGTTACAGAGAGATGAGTTTATTGATTAATGATGGAGCTTGCCAATGGGTTCCAAGAGAGAACACGGATCCCATGAAGGGACAATATTGCATGGTTGCATTGCATGCTGAATGGTATGCATAAAAAGGGCAAATGTATTGTAAAATTGTTAAAAGAGTAATACGCAGTCAACAGGTAATCCATACAGTAATTGTTTTGCACTATGTGGAGTATATTTTGATTCATAAACCTGTGGACCAGTGGAATGATTTATTATGAAGAATTATACTTCATAATCCTCGCTTTAGATATGTGTTTATCATTTTTTCTTTAGTGTCTCTAATTTATGCCACAGTAATCTGTGTCTATATTGGAGAGGCAGATTTTATGCAAACAAATGTATATCTTTATTTAAAAAGCGCCTGTCATTTTTCTATAGGTTTGCTCAATTAAAGTATATAACTGTCTGATGAATTTCCATAAATCATAACTTATATATATCCACATTCCCTGTGGGAACTTCTGCCCGGGATCATTTGCATACATATTGTCTCACACCTTTTGTTTTTCTCTACCTTCTCTACTCCTACAATCTTTTTGCAGTCGAGATGGCTATATGACAGCTAGCTGAAATAATTTCATCTCAGAATCAAACCGTTGAAGTATATCATCAAATTGTATTGCATCAATCAGTATATGATGCTATTGAAAGAGCATGTAAAGATGAGCTTGAACTTGCTCTGCACTTAAGACAACTAATGTGCCTAAATTGACTTTTTGTAGAGAACATTTTTAGCATCTAAAATGTATGTTTTGTCTTCTAGAAAACTCACCAAAATGTAGGTAGCATATACAGTAAATATTTGTTAAACTTTTTATTTCTCTTTACATAGTCTTTGCTGTCTTCAGAAGAAGGCAGGGTTCTGTAGTACATCCCTTATCACTATAACATGATGCCATTTCTCACCTGCTGTTCACTGACATTGATCCTGCTTCCTCTAATGGCACATATTTGCTCTGAAGCAGAGAGCTTTGAGAAATGTTTTTATTTCCTTAGAGATAAAGGTCAGGGACAAAAGACATACACAGATCTGAGTTAAAATCAGTTAGAATTCACACTTCTAACACTGCCTATGAAATATTGAAGATTTGAGTAAATGGGTTGCTAAAATACCGTTTTACTGAGGCAGAAGATTCTGTTGAAGGTGAGAGGTTGTAACCCAAAGGGTTGTATTTGTTTTTTTTTTGTTGTTTTTTTTTCCAAGTAATCAAAAGTCTTTTTGTAATTGGAATATTTGAGCTTATCATTAGTGGGACCTTTAGGAGACAGTGACCAAATATTATGTAAGTGTTTTCGGATCCAGAGAAAAAACATGTAAACGTAACATGAATATGGTGATCAGTACTCTTGTACTTGTATTAAAATACCATTGTATTACTACCTAATTTCATCACTTTGCCATGTTTTAATAAGATTTATTTGCTTGTTTATTGTCATTTAAATCAATTAACAGCAGCAGACAATATTAAAATATATGTGTAAATGTCATGGACCATAAACCTCTTGGTCACGAACTATAGTTACAGCAAATGCTTGACTCAACAAATAGAGTTTCAGAGAACTTCCATAGTTCTTGGCCACATTTCTAGCTGATAACAGGAGCAGCTGTCTTCCAGGATCTCTGTGAGCCAGAATAACTTTGTAAGAGGCACCTGTACAGTTCCAGCGCTGTCTATTCTTAAAACCTCCTGTTGTATCTGTGGGTAGAGAGTGAGACACTTGCCATGTCAACACCTTTGGAGGTCAGTGTGGCCTTGTCTGCTACTTCTACTCATCTGCCACTGTTCTGGGGCTCATCCACTGACCTCTGTGGCCCACATGCACAGACAGTGACACGGCCAGGTCAGTTTTTACCTTTGAGCTTAGAGGGATAGTTCACCCAAAAATTAACACACTGTCATCTTTTTTTTTTTCACCAGCATGTCATTCCAAGCCTGTATGACTCAGTTTCTGACGTGAAAGTTAAATAAAAAAACTGTCTTATCAACATTCTTCAAAATATATTTTATGTTTTTACGTAATAAATAAAGTCATACAGGTTTGGATTTGAGACAAAGTAGCTAATGATAGCTTTAATAGGAAAACGTACCTATTAAGCTTACGTACCCATTAAGCACACTTCCATTTTTGAGATCAGATTATAAAAAAATATATATATTTATTATACTACTTGATGTCTTAACCAATTGATATGTTTGTTACTATATACCTCCTATAATGTCAAGTCAATCAGATCATTGCACACTGAGATATGAGTCTCCATGTGTTCACACTGTCTGGCGGCCAGTTTGAAAACTGTCTGAAAACTTTCACCAAGAGGAGCCCCTTAAATATGCATTTTTAGATGCTTAAGCCTTTATTTTGGGTAAGTTTTACTACTTATTGTAAAATTAAGAGATTAATGTTCAGACTTTTGCATATTATAACCTGGAACTTGGATGTGGGAAATAATTACAGTTAGATCCAAAAGATAGTTTTATTAACACAGCACAGATGCAACAGAACACAGTTAGCTGACTAGCTGTATAAGATTGTGTGCTACGCTAACATATTACTTCACAGGCATTACTGGCTTGTATTTTTACATCCATAATATCATAAATTGACAGTTTTCTTGCTGGTCTGTGGTTTTACAGTGCTGTAATTTTTAAAGATTTCATATTATTTTAAGGTGAACTTAAAGGGTACAATACTATGAAAATCACACAGCTTCAGTGTGATATCAATAAGAAAAAATATAATTTCATAGATATTGTTAATAATAGTTGTTCATATTAAAATACGTATGAACTTAATACATGATCTAGATTATTTATTTAGCAAAATCCTGTCATTTTAATAAATATTACATGAAATTTATTAAAAATTGCTGCTCCAATTAAGCTCAGTGTGCTCTCTTTAACCTCTTCCACATTGAATGCCTATGTAAGTACTTCTTAAACAGACTTTAAATATTAACTGATGGTTGTCACTTTAAGTTAAGTTAATCAATTTTCTATGGATTCTGTCAACTCAAATCTGCAGACTGGCTCTGACCTTTGGCAAGTAGCATCAACTTCTCCAGACTGTAAATCTGTGGAAATTCGGGGCAAAAATCATGTAGTGTATTCCAGTCATAAGAGACTATAGATAAGTTGACATCCATTTAATGGGATAGTTGTCATTATGTCAATGTAGATGTCATTAATTACTCACCCTCATGTCGTTCCAAACCCGTAAGACCTCCGTTCATCTTCGGAACACAAATTAAGATATTTTTGTTTGAATCTGGGAGCTCTCAGACCCTCCCATAGACAGCAAGGGTCCTTACACGATCAAGGTCCAGAAAAGTACCAAGATGATCGACAAAGTAGTCCATGTGACATCAGTCTGTCAACTGTAATTTTACGAAGCCACGAGAATACTTTTTGCGCAAAGAAACAAAAATAACAATTTTATTCCACATTTTCATCTCTACTGTTTCTCTTGTGGACAGTGATGTTACGTGCCGAATTGTTGAATAAAGTCGTTATTTTTGTTTTCTCTCTGTACAAAAAGTATTCATGTCACTTCATAACGTTACGGTTGAACCACTAATGGCAGATGGAGTATTCTGACGATGTTTATCATACTTTTCTGGACCTTGACAGTGTAATTTACTTAGCAGTCAATGGAACAGTCACAAGCCTCCCGGTTTTAAATTGTGTTCCGAAGACGAACAAAGCTTTTACGGGTTTGGAATGACATGGGGGTAAGTGATTAATGACAAAATTTTCATTTTGGGGTGGAGTATTCCTTTAAGCACAGCCAGACTTTTTGAATTTAATGATGTATATCTTAATTGAAATGCTTTTATCATTTAAAATCAAATAAAATATTTTTTGTGTGAGAGATTAATATTTTATTTTAACATAACTTTTGTACTGAAACCAATATCTTGTGCACTAAAAATGTCTCAATGTAGATTTTGGTGAGCTTAATAGGTGCGTTTACCCTACTTGATAAAACTATTTGTGAGGTTGGCACCAATAGACTTGTGGGCAGCGTGCCAACATATTGTGCCGTTGTGCTACGGGCGTCCCGAGTTTGAATCCTAGCTCGAGGACCTTTCCTGATCCCACCCCCCTCTGTCTCTCCCACTTTGCTTCCTGTCTCCTCTACACTGGCCTATCATAATAAAAAAACAAACAAACAAAAAACAAACAAACAAACAAAAAAAAAAAATCACTCATCACTACAATATTCATGTAAATTCCTCATTTCCATGAGACATCCAATTACAATCTTGTACACATTTTGGGTTCTGAGTGTGTAAACAATTATCCCCAAAATAAAGCTTCCAGCATTCAACATATCTAGCCACCTTTAGGCGCAGAGAGAGGGTGGGGGAAATGAAGAATGTAAAGCTGACCTGTGAGAGAGCAGGCGTCTGGTGCAGAGACGCTGAGGAGGAGGTGGAGGAGGACCCCTCCCATCTCGGCATGAGTGGGTGGATTTCTCTGTTTATCTTTAAGATCTGGCAGTGACAAAAAAGGCTGAAAACTGTCTTTTTTCCTCTTTCTTGTATTTCATAAGAGGCTCTCTTATGGCATTCTTATGAAATCATTCCCTTGTGTAGATATCCAGAGTTTAATGTGTGAATTGCTGGATGGCTTGATATAGCCCAGTGGAGCATTTCTCCCATGGTGCTTTGCTGTTGCTTGTACATGTCTGACTTTGAGGACAGTCAGCTATTACGATTATGGAACACCAAAAACCAGATATTCCACATTTGATAAATCAAAGCCTCCTGTCTGATAAAACCTTGCTTAATTACCTTAGTTATATTTCACCAGTAGTTTTTTCTGAATAAATTATATTTAAATGAAATGTAATTAAATAAATTTCCAGCATCCATAATTAAATCTATCTATCTATCTATCTATCTATCTATCTATCTATCTATCTATCTATCTATCTATCTATCTATCTATCTATCTATCTATCTATCTATCTATCTATCTATCTATCTATCTATCTATCTATCTATCTATCTATCTATTTCTTTGTCTGTCTGTCTGTCTGTCTTAATACCTACCTACCTACCAACATACATACAAACATATACAGTGGGGAAAAATATTTGATCCCCTGCTGATTTGGTACGTTTGCCCACTGACAAAGAAATTATTAGTCTATAATTTTAATGGTAGGTTTATTTGAACAGTGAGAGACAGAATAACAACAAAAAAATCCAGAAAAACGTTTTTCAAAAAAGTTATAAATTGATCTCCTAATCTCAGCTTGTTACCTGTATAAAAGACAACCTGTCCACAGAAACAATCAATCAATCGATCAGATTCCAAACTCTCCACCATGGCCAAGACCAAAGAGCTGTCCAAGGATGTCAGGGACAAGATTGTAGACATACACAAGGCTGGAATGGGCTACAAGACCATCGCCAAGCAGCTTGGTGAGAAGGTGACAACAGTTGGTGCGATTATTCGCAAATGGAAGTTACACAAAATAACTGTCAATCTCCCTCGGACTGGGGCTCCATGAAAGATCTCACCTCGTGGAGTTTCAGTGATCATGAGAACGGTGAGGAATCAGCCCAGAACTACACGGGAGTATCTTGTCAATGATCTCAAGTGAGCTGGGACCATAGTCACCAAGAAAACAATTGGTAACACACTATGCCATTAAGGACTGGAATCCTGCTGCACCCGCAAGGTCCCCCTGCTCAAGAAAGCACATGTACAGGCCCGTCTGAAGTTTGTCAATGATTCAGAGGAGAACTGGTTGAAAGTGTTGTGGGCAGATGAGACCAAAATCCAGCTCTTTGGTATCAACTCAACTCGCCAAATTTTGCGACCAAGTCTAAGTTCTACTAAGTCATGTTTTGCGAAGGGGTCAAATACTTATTTGACTCATTAAAATGCAAATCAATTTATAACTTTTTTGAAATGCATTTTTCTGGATTTTTGTTGTTGTTATTCTGTCTCTCACTGTTCAAATAACCTACCACTAAAATTATAGACTGATAATTTCTTTGTCAGTGGGCAAATGTACAAAATCAGCAGGGCGCATTAATATAGAACGTGATTAAACTGACCTGGAACCGCACAGGTAGTTCCAGGTCAGTTTAATCACGTTCTATATTAATGCGCTTCCTATAAACATTGGTAACCATAGTAACATACAGTTAGAGTTGAATAGTAATACAGACGAAAATAACTAGCCGTTGATTAAAATAATAATCAACGGCTAGCTGTGCATTAAATGATTTGAATGCACTTCGCGGAGGCAACCGCGTTCTTCGCCTCCACGTCGTGCATTCAAATTGTTTAATGCACAGCTAGCCGTTGATTATCCCTTACATATGTGTTCCTAAAATATGTATTTACATAAATATATTTCTGCCAGTATATGTTTGGCCATTTTTCCATTTAAAAGATAAATATTTTACATTTTGTCCATATATTTCAAACCAAGAAAATACATTCACATAAGTCACATTTGAAGAAAAACTTTTTGTTGTCTATAACACATTTGAATAAAAATCTTGAAAAAAAACAATAACAACATTACAATATAATATAACAATGAAACCTTATTAAATCATTATTTATCTAGTTCTAGTTTTTTTTTAGTAGGCTGTTACATTTGCATTTAGTATAAATTTAGGCTACTGTAAGATTAGAAATGTATCTTCCTTCTGTCACGTGTAGTGGCGCCATGGAAACGCAGAGACGTAGGAGCTTTGGAGCAAAGGACCTTAATGACAATCTACAGATATTACAGATAACTTCTGACAACTACAAAGACAAGCTATGACAAGACATTGACATTCAAATGACAAACTAAGACCGAACACAGGGGCAAGGAAACACAGGGCTTAAGAAGGCTGGGGAAACTAGATAATTAACAGAACACAGCTGGGAACTAATTAACTAATGATAACATAACGAGAACAGGAATTCCACATAAGGACACGAGAGGAGGGGAAACACAAGACGCTGAGACACAGTCTGACACTACTCTCAAGCTCTACCCCCACACACAAAATTTTCTTAGGGAAATTTGAGGTAGTATAACGCGGACTCTTGGCGGCGCTCTGGCAGCGCGGAGATAGGGAGGCGCCTTCGTGGCGCAGGCACTGGGGGGCGCTCTGGAAGCGCCGGACTCTTGGGGGCGCCCTGGAAGCGCGGAGATAGGGAGGCGCCTTCGTGGCGCAGGCACTGGGGGGCGCTCTGGAAGCGCGGAGCTGGATGGGACCAGCGGAGACGTATGAGGGCTGGACGGGACCAGCGGAGACGCAGGAAGGCTGCACGGGACCAGCGGAGACGCAGGAGGGCTGGACGGGACCAGCGGAGACATTGGGGAACACTTGCGAGGGGCAGGCACTGGCGGGCTTGCCATACTCTCTGGCAGCGGGCTTGCCATACTCTCTGTGGACGGGCTTGGGCGGGCCGAAGACGGCGGCGTGTGAGGGAGAGCCACGGGGGGCGGGTTGGTTCCGACTCGGGACCGGACACTTCCCAAACACCGGTAGACCCCTTCCCTCCAGCACAATCCTGTGGTGTCTGGGAGGTCCACGGGGCGGTGGTAAGAGACCCCGAGCCGGAACAGGTGACACCTTCCCCCCAAAAAAAACATTTTTAAATACATTTGGTATATAAAGGTCAAATATATTTAAATAAAAATGTATATTTAAAAAAATTGTTTAATTGAGCTTTACTTTTTGCTACATATATTTAGCATATGTTTACAATATTTTTTGGCCAGAAAAAAAAATGATAAGAATACAGGGATAAATGTGCATGTTTAGACATTACTTTAATATAGATTATTATAAATATATTGTATTATATTACATGGGGGAGGGTGATATGACGCTATGATTTCCACTATAGATTAAAAAAAAGGTGCTGACCTCTATTCTACAGTAAGATTGCCAGTTTACTTACCTATGGAATGCCAATCTTGCCATAATTAGAAATAAATAAATAAATAAATAAATAAACATACTAAGAAATGTAAAAAAAAATAAAATAAATAAATATACAAAGAAAAGTAAAAAAGTAAAAATAAATAATTATTTATAATTTTATTTCCTTATGTATTTTTTTCATTTTTTTTCACATTTCTTTTTTTCATTTTTTTATACATTTATTTATTTTCACATTAATGTATTTATTTACTTCCACATTTATTTATTTCTAAATTTATATATTTTTACTTTTATTTATTTATACATTTCTTTGTCCGTAGGGTAATGAGGAGGGTGTGTTTTACCTCAGGAATAGCAATCGAGCCAGAGTAGTCGAGGGGTAAGCTTTGAAGCTTATGCTTGCTGTTTTTTTAGGTTTCACTTTCAACGCATACAACGCATGTTTCCAAGATTCGGAATAGAAGGAGGTATCAGTTACTGTAGAAGATTTGTCGCTTCGCGCCACTTCCCGCGTGGACAGTCACCACATCAACTGATTATAATGGGTTCTCTTGGGGTAGACACGGTTTTAGATAAGGGATCATTCCCACGTCTTAGACTGGAAATATCCAGAATTAGGTCAAACAAAAGGTGTCCATGGGAACGGAGCTAGTGAAACATACACGCCATGCGTTGAACATACAAGCATCATGCTCATCCAAACAGCGCCTGTCGTGTGCCCTCAGCTTTTTGAGCTAACCAAAAACAACATTGACAGCATCAGAAACAAACCCGTAAACTGATGTCCAGGGGCATTTGAAAAAAAAAAAAAACATATTAATGTATGCATCGTGAATATGGAATGCCACGTTCTTAATTCCAATCGATACATTCAGTTAAAGTAATAAAGGGCTGTTACTAGTAAAAATCCATTCAGTGTCAACAAAAGCCATCAGAGACATCATTACTGAATGCATTTAAACTGCAATTATCCTACAAATGCATAAAATGTTAAGGTTTTAAATTTTGAAGGCAGAAATATATCAATATGTCAGTCAGTTAAATTATATTTTGTTAAACAGTTTAAAAAGTCATTGGTTATTTTTAAGGAATAGCCTACGGGTGCATCTCAATAAATTAGAATGTCGTGGATAAGTTCATTTATTTCAGTAATTCAACTCAAATTGTGAAACTCGTGTATTAAATAAATTCAATGCACACAGACTGAAGTAGTTTAAGTCTTTGGTTCTTTTAATTGTGATGATTTTGACTCACATTTAACAAAAAACCCACCAATTCACTAATCTCAACAAATTAGAATACTTCATAAGACCAATTAAAAAAAAACATTTTTAGTGAATTGTTGGCCTTCTGGAAAGTATGTTAATTTACTGTATATGTACTTAATACTTGTTAGGGGCTCCTTTTGCTTTAATTAGTGCCTCAATTTGGCATGGCATGGAGGTGATCAGTTTGTGGCACTGCTGAGGTGGTATGCAATTCCAGGTTTCTTTGACAGTGGCCTTCAGCTCATCTGCATTTTTTGGTCTCTTGTTTCTCATTTTCCTCTTGACAATAATCTATGGGGTTCAGGTCTGGTGAGTTTGCTGGCCAGTCAAGCACACCAACACCATGGTCATTTAACCAACTTTTGGTGCTTTTGGCAGTGTGGGCAGGTGCCAAATCCTGCTGGAAAATGAAATCAGCATCTTTAAAAAGCTGGTCAGCAGAAGGAAGCATGAAGTGCTCCAAAATTTCTTGGTAAACGGGTACAGTGACTTTGGTTTTCAAAAAACACAATGGACCAACACCAGCAGATGACATTGGACCCCAAATCATCACAGACTGTGGAAACTTAACACTGGACTTCAAGCAACTTGGGCTATGAGCTTCTCCACCCTTCCTCCAGACTCTAGGACCTTGGTTTCCAAATGAAATACAAAACTTTCTCTCATCTGAAAAGAGGACTTTGGACCACTGTGCAACAGTCCAGTTCTTCTTCTCCTTTGCCAAGGTAAGACGCCTCTGACGTTTTCTGTGGTTCAGGAGTGGCTTAACAAGAGGAATACAACAACTGTAGCCAAATTCCTTGACACGTCTGTGTATGGTGGCTCTTGATGCCTTGACCCCAGCCTCAGTCCATTCCTTGTGAAGTTCACCCAAATTCTTGAATCGATTTTGCTTGACAATCCTCATAAGGCTGCAGTTCTCTCGGTTGGTTGTTCATCTTTTTCTTCCACACTTTTTCCTTCCACTCAACTTTCTGTTAACATGCTTAGATACAGCACTCTGTGAACAGCCAGCTTCTTTGGCAATGAATGTTTGTGGCTTACCCTCCTTGTGAAGGGTGTCAGTGATTGTCTTCTGGACAACTGTCAGATCAGCAGTCTTCCCGATGATTGGGTAGCCTAGTGAACCAAACTGAGAGACCATTTTGAAGGCTCAGGAAACTTTTGCAGGTGTTTTGAGTTGATTAGCTGACTGGCATGTCACCATATTCTAATTTGTTGAGATAGTGAATTGGTGGGTTTTTGTTAAATATGAGCCAAAATCATCACAATTAAAAGAACCAAAGACTTAAACTACTTCAGTCTGTGTGCATTGAATTTATTTAATACACAAGTTTCACAATTTGAGTTGAATTACTGAAATAAATGAACTTTTCCACGGCATTCTAATTTATTGAGATGTACCTGTAAGTGATAATCATGTTGTGTGTGCACGAGACGCTATTATTTGAACTGTTTAACCGCGGGACAGCTTTTTCTGTATGTATGTAGCCTATGAATTTTATTTTTTCGTTCAAAAAAGTGCAGGTGCGTGATGTGATATGTGTGAATCTTGTTCTTCTGGCCTAAAACTAAAATAAAAAATAAAAAAATAAATTAATTTTTTGGCCTAATTTAATTCTAATTTATCATAATCTTGTCGGCTAATGATCGGTTAACGAGCTTTGGTTACAGAGCAGGTATAGGCTATAAAACGCAGAGGAGAAAGAACTGAGACCAAGCGGGAATTAAAATACATAGGCTATAGCCTACAAAATGTAGGCTAATCCAACATAATAACCTACGTGAACGGATTTAAAAGACTTTGGGATGAGATTAATATTTTAGCTTAAATATTCTTTTAACATTTTGTTTTGAATTTAAGAAAGTGCAGAAATTAGGCTATATGGCTACCTATATTCTTCTTCTTCTTATTATTATTATTAGCATATACTTTATATAACCTAATTACTAGGCTATCAAAAAAAAAAAGAACAGTTAAATGTAGGTTATAGCCCAGGCCTAGCCTATGTTAAATTCCTGTAGGCCTGCAGAGAACCCGTAACATTCCCATAATTTAATTAAAGAAAGAAAGAAAGAAAGAAAGAAAGAAAGAAAAATAATTTAATTAAAGAAAGAAAGAAAGAAAGAAATGATCTCTGAATGGATTTAAAAAGCTGGCTGGATGGGAAAGATAGTAATGTTTTTCAAGGCATGTCACATGTCTTATTTTTAAATGTATTGTAACTTCATAAATGTTGTCTGTGGACTGCATATATCTGCAACATATCACGCGCACAATGTACAGACAGGTTAATATAATATTTTCTTAATTCTGCGCTTTATTATATTCAAAATATTTTATTAATGTATTCGTAATATCAGTTTCTGAATATCCGAGGTTGCTATGGTCATGCAGGTTTGTGCATTAAACGCATGGCCACGAGAAATAAATGTCGTTCTCTCAACATAAGTCGTGCTCCCCTGAACATGTCTCCTACATGCCATCTTTTTGATCATTTTGTCATGAAAAGGTTTTTATTTTTTAATGAACACATTAGGCCTACATATAAGCATCACAAAAACAAATCCACAGCTGAATCGCGGCAACAAGTAGTGTTTTCGTAATCAGCGTAACCTATTTGAAGGAATCCAGATTGAACTCACTCGTTAAGACAGTGACTTGGCGCCACCTAGTGTCTGTTTTAGTTTCATATTAAACATATAATTTAATTGATTGACATATTGACATATTTCTGCCTTCAAAATTTAATACCTTAATTTCATAACATTTTATTTAATTGTAGGCTAATTGCAGTGTAAATGCATTCAGTATATTGAATGTATAGATTGGAATTAAGAACACGACAGGCGCTGTTTGGATGAGCATGATGCTTGTATGTTCAACGCATGGCGTGTATGTTTCACTAGCTCCGTTCCCATGGACACCTTTTGTTTGACTTAATACTGGATATTTCCAGTCTAAGACGTGGGATTGATCCGTTATCTAAAACCGTGTCTACACCAAGAGAACCCATTATAATCAGTTGATGTGGTGACTGTCCACGCGGGAAGTGGTGCGAGGCGACAAATCTTCTACAGTAACTGATACCTCATTCTATTCCGAATCTTGGAAACATGCGTTGCATGCGTTGAAAGTGAAACCTAAAAAAACAGCAAGCATAAGCTTCAAAGCTTACCCCTCGACTACTCTGGCTCGATTGCTATTCCTGAGGTAAAACACACCCTCCTCATTACCCTACGGACAAAGAAATGTATATGAAAGTGAAACCTAAAAAAAACAGCGTGCATAAGATAGCGATTGCACGCTTTCGTGAACTTCAGCAAATGCACGCGATCACAGATTGCTGGCTTCCCAGCCGAAACAACCCCCCACGAGAAACTGAAATAATAAGCATGATAGAAGATTTTGGCCATATCGCCCATCTAAGTCATTCATCCCACACTATTCATCCCACGATTCTTGTACTTCGTTTGGGCACCACAAGGTGTCACTGTGGCCTCAAAGTTTACCCCTCGCCTACTCTGGCTTGATTGCAATTCCTGAGGTAAAACACAAATTAGTATACAGACAAAGAAATGTAGAAATAAATAATTGTGAAAATAAATAAATGTGTAAATAAATAAATACATAAATGTGAAAATAAATAAAAGTGGAAATAAATAAATGTAGGAAAAAAAAAAAAAAAAAAAAATTTGCTTTTTTTTTTTTACAATTTTCTTTGTATATTTATTTATATATTTATTTTTGCTTTTTTACATTTCTTTGTACATTTATTTATTTATTTCTAATTATGGCAGGATTGGCATTCCATACTTACCACATAGTAAACATTAGTGTATTGTTGGCATTAATATAGAGCTTAATCAAATGGCATACTTTATTACTGCTGGAGATGATTTAGTTACTGATATCATTACCAGCTCTCAATGGCCTGGTCCTAAAGGCTTAATTTGATCTTAGCTTTTACAACACACCATTAAAGATTAAAAGGCAGAAAGAGCATTAGTTGAGCACTGGCTGTTAGAAAATGTGTGTAGCTGGATCAGATTTCCCTAAGGTTGCGATACCCTTCCTCAAGAACACAGAAAGGTTCGCTTGTACATCTGCTGCATGTACACACTTTCTCACACTCTAATTAAAAACATTGTCTGACATCACCGGCGCACAGCCAATGTGCAAGCTGTTTGCACGCAGAACGTCTACAGAACATTATTGTACTTTTGCTACATGGGACAATATTCTGTGCTGTAAAAACTTGCATCTTTAGTGTTCACATGTGTAATGACCTGGAGGTCATTTAGAAGGAGCCACACTCCTGTTTCTGTTGATGTTTATGGAGAATCATTTTATCATCATATGGAGAGTTAAGCTACAGTTTATATATCTAATTATGCTGTGCTGATGCTGTTTTGTGACATTGCCATATTCTAATGTCTGTTTTGATTGGTCAGGGATCAGTTGTTCCAGCTTTTGTGATGTGCAAGACTTCATTGCCTCCTTACAACCCATTCCAGCCCAGTGCTTCTCATTTGCATTTGGACTTTTTTGAGTGAACAAGTGAGTTTTGCCACAGGCCTAATTGCTGAAGTTGCTTTAGAAATCAAGACGTAAAGATTCAAAATTGCAAATTAATTTAATTACAAAACTAAATATGTATTCAAGTAAGTATGACTTTTTTTTAAAACTATATCAGAATAAATTGACTACTGTATTTCACTATTTTGTATTTGTATTATACTTTTAAATACATTATACTTTACTGACCATTTTGATTCTATTTGTCACGGGCTTGTGGTTTTAGCGAACTTAAAATCAAAGACTTGGAGAACGAAATAATCATAAACACACTTTTCCATTTATTAACGTTAAGACGAGACAAAGACAAGGGGAAAGCTGAGGACTTATAAAAGGAAGAGAACAAAAGAGCAAACAACATAATCCAAATCAGGTGGGGACAATGAACGATAATTATCTAACAAGAACAGGAACTAAACCAAATAAGGAAAAACAGGAACTCAGACGGGCCGACACGTTTGAATCTGTTTGATTTTGTATTTATTGTTTTTGACTAGATTTATTATACTATTTTGACTTTTGTATTTATTATTTATTATTATACGTAATTTTTACTTTTGTATTTAATAAATCAGACTTTTATTATTTAATATTTTATATTTTTAAACTCACTTTATTAGACTGAACTGAATATTTTTAACTCTTTGTATTTAATATTTTTACTAGATTTATTATACTATGTGGACTAATTTATACTATAGTTAGCTATATTGTGATCCTTTGTTTACAACTGCAGAACACACACTGTAAAAATATATATAGTAAGGACACAACATACTGCTTTAATATGAAGGAATTTTCTGTATTATTTTATTTTATTTTATTTTATTTTATTTTATTTTATTTTATTATTTTATTTTATTTTATTTTATTTTATTTTATTTTATTTTATTTTATTTTATTTTATTTTATTTTATTTTATTTTATTTTATTTTATTTTATTTTATTTCATTTTATTATATTTTATTTTATTTTTTCCCCTGTATGTTGAATTTTCCACTTCATTGCATTGTTCCAGGGTTAATGGAAATATATGAAAATTACCAGTACATTTTCAGCATCTTTTTTTTCCCTTTTCTTTTTACAGTGCAGGTTTGGGATTTTTGTCTGTAAATGAAAGTATTAACATTCAAATTTTCACTTTACAAGTTTACACATTTGTCTGTTAGTTTTGTACATGTTCTCAGATTAAGATCTACAAGTTCTTAAGTTTTGAAACACTTTTACTTCAAAAAAACAAACTTGTTTGTGCTTGGCTGTGTGTGCATATTCATGTGCATGTGTCAGCAGAGATGTCTAGATACACCAAACTCTCGTTCTGTCTCAGTGCTTTTGCAGTTTGGAGGCCCGGCGACCCATAAATCTGTCACTCATAGACATGAGCATGTGATAGTTTGAGTTGTTTAGAATCAAAGAGAAATAACTGTGAGTTCAGTACTTACATCACAACTGTTGTACATGATATCAATCTTTTCAGATGTTCTGAGCACCCTTCCCTGCTTTCTTTCTTTCTTGCATTTCTTCCATCTTTCTCTCGCCCATAGGTTCTCTTGACATTTGCAAAGGTTGAAAGACAAAGTAGCTCTGTGTCCTGATAAGGGCGAGGACTCCTCAGCCTGAATGTGAATGTTCTCTCATGAGATCAGAACGGGGCCGGGTGTATTTGACAGGCAGGGTGATGGGTCAAGTTTTGGAGGATCACAGAAAAGCAGAACTGAATAGCAGAAAAAGACAGATGTCATAGAAGGAGGTTAGTTGTCACAGTAGGGTAGAACAGGGGGAAATCTCCCTTAAGGAAAACTGTATTCTTTCTTTACTCAAAGAAACTATTTTTCCATGATGATGGATATAAAAAAGCATGTTTTTCATTAAATATTGATTTATGTTGCATTTATGTGCATTATGTTACTACATTTATTTAATCAAAAATACAGTAAAATAGTGTGAAATTTTATTACAATTTAAAATATATATTTTTTTGTTTTTGAATTTATTTTAAAATGTAGTTTATTCCTGTGATGCAAAGCTGAATTTTCAGCATCATTACTCCAGTCTGCAGTGTCACATGATTCTTCAGAAATCATTTTAATATGCTGAATTGCTTGAACATCATAAATGCATTTACTATCACTTTTGATCGGATTAATGCATCCCTTGCTGAATAAAATAATTATTTTCTTTTAAAAAATTATTTATTTTAAATGATAGTGTATAGACTCAGTTTGAGTAGATCTGGTTCCAACTTTTTTGAGACCTGAAGCAGCCATCAAATTTGAAATGAGCTCATTTAGTGGATAAAAGTTTAAAATTTCTCCATTTAAACATTTGTTATGTTCTCAATGTTCTATTGTGAATCAAATAATGGCTCATGTGATTTGAAATTCTTTTAGTTTTCATTTTATTCAAATTTAAAAAAAACGTCCCAACATTTCTGGAATTCAGGTTGTAGCTTCTGAATCTTATGTTACACATAATACTGCATAATTAAAGACATGAGCCAAGAGCATGTTAATTGCTTTTGTTGTACTGTAGAAGCTTTCTTCCAATTTTGTGTGGAAATCTGCTGACACAGGCTGTGATATTATGAACACCTGCTGGTGAGAGGAAGTTTACAACCCTACAAAATCCTTCATAATAATAAACACCAACACAAATGAAACACACACACACACCTTACTATTTGGTTTATTGGGAATTTTCTGTGCTTGCCTTCTTGCCTCTGTAGCCCTGTAATAATATGTTACTGACTCTCAGCATTAAGATGATGAATATTGTTCTTACTCTTGGATTATCATCCAATAAGAAAGTGACTGGTGAGCTAATATTAGTCTGCACCGAGCGTTGGTTTACCCATGAGCAGGTTGCCTAGGAAACATTACATAATTGGAGCATAGAAGATGCCCCCAGCTGATTGGGTGATGGAGACAAGGTGATAGATCTTCCTCAGTGTGTTCTCTCCTCCATGTTCCATCTATCCGCCTGGAGAGGAAATGACCTCATGACACCACATATAGTGGTTAGTGGTTTGTCACTCAAAAGAAAAAAGGAAGTACCAGTTTCTTCACATTGCTGTTATGAATTTTTAGTTTACACTGTGTTTCTTTGTTTCTTTACAGGTGCTGATTTGGGTGGACTGTTGGACCTTGAGACTTTGTATCAAGGAGTTGAACGCAGTATTAACCAGAGCCGACGAGCCCGCAGACAGTTGCCGGAACGAGCCTACAACATTGAGGTTTTGCTGGGGGTGGACGACTCCGTGGTGCAGTTTCACGGGCAGCAGAAAGTGGAGAAGTACCTTCTCACTCTTATGAACATCGTAAGTGTGCTCGAGCCACCCACGCTGCCTGTTGTGTTTGGGTTACCCTTGAGAAAAATCAAAGAACGATAGAAACTACTCTGTCAACAGCGTAGCAGTTCTACAGGCGTAAGACAGCATTGTAATAAACAACTGAGATGAAGCTGGCTGGTGGTGAAGCATTAGAGACACGGTGTTGACACCAGAGGTACTAGTGTTTATAGCATTTACATTCAATCCTGCAGTGTTTTGAATTTTTTTTTTAAGTAGGGCTGTCAAAGATCTGTCTGTCTGTCTGTTGAATATTCTATCTGTCTGCCTGCCTGTCTGTCTGTCTATCTACCTATCTATCTATCTATCTATCTATCTATCTATCTATCTATCTATCTATCTATCTATCTATCTATCTATCTATCTATCTATCTATCTATCTATCTATCTATCTATCTATCTATCTATCTATCTAATCTGTCCATCTGTCTTTTGTTCTGTTTGTTGTTCTGTTGTTCTGTTTAGCTAGACTATAATCCATCAAACATCAAGTCTTTTAAAACTTGGCTTTATCAGTCCAACATTAAAGGTTTGTTTTAATATTTTGACCAACATTTTTTTTTTTTTTTTTTTTTAGTAGTTGAATTGATTTCTCGTTCATTTTTGGTACTTTCATGCATTCAGACTCAAGAACTGAATTGCAATTTAAAATGCATTCTTAATTAAATTCCAAATCACATAAAATGTGGTTAATTAATTACAACAGAGCACTGTTGTATAAATCTACTGCTGTCCAAAATTATAATTTTTTTCCCTTAAAAAAAGGATAAAAACTTACTGTTAATCACAATTCAGCTGATTAATAACCCTAGCTTTAAGTGTTGTTAAGCTCCACTTGCGAGTATTTAGGAAAGCTTTATATATATATATATATATATATATATATATATATATTGAAGTATTTGAAAATATAGAAAATATTAAAATCTTAGCCACATAGATTTTATGTACTGCTAGCTCTCACTAGTGATGTTTGTCTTTAGAGGAGATGTCTGGCTTAGTTTATGCGATTTGTCTGTATTATTTATTTATTTATTTGTTTATTTATTTATTTTTGTGAGAGAAGGATGTCAAGTTTAGGTAATGCTGGATGCAGTAAATCAGTGGCTTTGCGTCATGTGGTCCAGGGTGATGTTAAGCCGGGGGGAAAATATGCTTCAGGACAAAACAGCTCCCATCTGCGCCTTGCTATGTGTCCTTTAATCTCCACAAATTAAACCTACGCAGTGACAAAGAGCAAGAGAGAGAGATCAGCTAGCCAACAGACAGAAAAAAATAAATAAATCACAAGCCGGCCAGATATTATATCATCAGTAATAGTCAATGATGTGAGGTAAAATCAGATACATATTAGATCAGTTCTGCAGTCATTTGTCTACATCATGGATCACTCCATCTAAGATGAAATGTGATGGGATGAAAAAGGCCAGAGCAAAATGTATTATAACCTCACCATTTGTCTCTATATTGCATATTTTCTCCAGTTATCACAAGTCCCCGAACAATTTCTGCAGCTGTGCCACTGCCATCTCCTTTTCCTCTCCTCTCGTTCTCATCCTAGGGGGTGTTTCAAACGCTGCATTCTGAATAAATGACAGGAAAACAGATAAACAGAAATATATAAATAACATCGCGTCTCCTTTCTCTCCCACGCGTTGAGTTCTTTCTGCTTTCTTCTTGAAAGTTTACTTTGCTCACTTTTGGAAGGCATGTCTCCCTCGCTCTCCGGGAGTCAAGGAGAGAAAAGAGAGAGACACAAAGCAGGTTTTTGCCCTTTTTTCCTCCAACTATTTTCCCTGAATTCTTCTCTTTTAGTGTTTGCTGCACATAAGGGCTGCGTGTGATGATGTGTTATGCGTAGCGCCTGAGTTTGTTGTTATGTTGCATTGGTTTTGTGTGTGTTGAGTGTGTGTAAATGTCACTGCTCTGTTGCTGTGTTTGCTCAGAGTGAAAAAATCCTCTGCAGTCTTTCATTCATGTTCTCCTGGTCAGTGGCTGGTCTCTCTCAATGATCCAGCAGGAGAAGAGAGTGGGAGCCGTCTGTCTGTCTGTCTGTCTGTCTGCCTGAAAAGGGATCCGTCTACGGGACTGTATGTGGGTGGCAGGGTTGAGCGCCATTCATAACTGAATTTAGAATGCCTTTTAAATTCCTGAATGTGAATCGGATTGGAATTGAAGTAACAAAACAAATACAGAATTCAAATTTAAATATAAGGATTAAAATGGAATGGAATGAGGTTTCAGTATAAATTACCCATAAGCATGTCATCATGAAATATATGATAGTTCCAGAAACGTTAAATGATATTAGTAATTAATGTTTGAAATGCCACCTATAGGAATGCATAGTTAATGTAGATTATATTTACATAGTTTAATTATATTTAATAAATAAGACCCTATCAGTTCAAATTCCAGCTCATGAATGGAATTGGAAACCATTTTAAAATTCTGAATTCACACTGCTACAGCCCCCTTCAGAAATGCAGTCTGAATTTTTTAACCTCATCTGAATAATGGGTTTGTTTAAAGCATTGTCAAAATTAAAATTTTATTACACGGGCAAGTATTTGCCCACTGAAATGGATTTTTAGGGGCATTTTGTAAATTTTATGAAGGCATATTTTTCTTTAAACATTAAAAATAACAGAATATAATCACAACACATACTGATATTATTCTATCTATCTATACAACACATTCTCACTCCCAACTCGTCACATACTGATGCTTGGTCAGGACCCTTTGGTGTCACTTTTTGATGCACAGGGTACCCCATTAGCGTCATTTTTCGATGTGCAAGGTCCTCCATTGCTTTAAATAAGAAACCCTCGAAAGGCACTGGGATTTTTTTTTGTCATGATTAAATTATATATTGGGTAATAACGTTTTTCTCAGTCGCTGTCAGATCAGAAATGAAATTTTCAAAACAACTTGTTCAACCTCCACATCATCTAGTCACTTGTGCACATCATAAAAGCCGTTTCTCATTCTTTTGAACAAGTTGTGATTGCTTTGGTAGATTCATGCAACTAATTATGTACATTTGTCTGCAGTTTCCTACATTATCAGTTGCTAATATCATGTTGCTCAAAATGTATTATATTGTTCTCCGTGCAATAGTCTTACCCCTCAAAACATCTAGTCATTAGTTCATCGTATAGGTCATTAAATGCAAAATGGTTGATCTAGTTGTCATAAACTTATTTTCTACACATTTCTATTAGACTTTTTGTAAATTTGCCATGAATTGTGCAAGTGATTCTTGACTTTCAATAATGAGGAGAATATAGATCAACCAATTATAAACCAGTTCTCTGAATTAGCTCAAAGGTTAATCTTCAATTAGAAAGCATATATAGACAGAGGACAACACAAGAGTTACAAATTCTGACGATGGATGAACATCCAGAAAACGATCAGGGTCAACAGCCGAGAGGAAGAAGAGGAGTAAAGATGCATGGTGGAAGGATACAGAGGCAAAACAGAGGAAGAGGCAGAAGAGGCCAAGAACAGAGGCGCATATCAGATGAAATAAGGGGCACTGTTGTGGACCATGTTGTCAATCATGGCCTTACAATGGCTGAAGGGTGCAGCTAAATATTGGGAGATCAACCATATACTCAATTATTCAAACATTTTGAAACAGTCTTTTTCAATCAATAATTAAGAAAAAAAAAAAAAAAAATCTATTGTTATAATCACTGAAGCTGTATACACTGGGAAATTAATCTCTTACATTGTACGTACATCTGCGCTTTGTTTTTTATGATGAGAGAATTCGTAAGAATCCGGGATTCAGTCAGAGAACGTGCACGCACTCAACACAACTGATGAGTTTCAGCGATGACTCATCTGAACGCCTCTGATTGGCCATTGCATTCCTAAGCTCAACAGAATTGTGTGTGATTGGTTAAAATGTGCAAGACTTTAAAAACGCCAAAAATTAAATACAGTGCAACATGAGCAGATCTTAATTTAATGAATGAATGAATGAATGAATGAGGCATTTATATAGCGCTTTTAATGTGTATTGCAATACACCCAAAGCGCTTTACAATCATGTGGGGGGTCTCCTCAACCACCACCAGTGTGCAGCATCCACTTGGATGATGCGACGGCAGCCACAGGACAACGGCGCCAGTGCGCTCACCACACACCAGCTACAGGTGGAGAGGAGAGAGAGTCATAGAGCCAATCAAGTGGATGGGGATTATTGGGAAGCCATGATAGACAAGGGCCAGTGGAGGGAATTTGGCCAGGACTTAATGCCACAATTGACACTGTATGTTCATTTTCACTTTGTTAGCAACAGACGTAATAGATTTAATTTGTTTGTGCAGGGGCATTTTTGTCCAATTTAGTGGCATTTTGCCCCAAGTCCCCATGGCCAGCCTTACACAACCCTATGGTGTTGATCTATAGGTGATTTAAATTTTTCCATTAACAAAAAAAAAAATCCTAAAAATGCTACACATTTTTGTATATTGAATAATTTGTTTTTACATTATGAGGCATTTTTGTCAAGGTTCACTTCTGAATCTGGTCTCTGTTCGATACGTTAATCTCCGTGTGGGAGTTGTTGTATTTGTGAATGGGATTTTTGTTTGCTCTGGAGAACTGGTCCAGTGACTCTACCCCTCAATTTATAGAACCGAGTGAAACAATTCTTTAAAATGCACTAAAATTGATTGGCTTCACTTCATAGGTCCATGGGAAATGATGAGGAATCGATGCATCAGACAGGGATCAAAAGATCTGGAGGCCTCTTGACTTACGCCCACCCTTCCAATCCACCAATCAGTCGTCCTTCACCTTTATTCTGCCCCATTAAGACTGGCTCTTTCAGATTAAGTATTGCAGTCGAGATAATGGACCGGTATTTAATGCGGAAGCTCTTTGTGGGAGAGTTTGTTGTTGTTGATTCTCCTTTCTAGTTTTCAGTCTTGGAAAGTCTGACAACATGCTGATCTAAGATTGCCTTTAGCTCAAGACTGTAAGTACCACATCGGATCCAGGAACACACCACCACAGCCCCTCAATGATGCCTACAGCCTCATAATGCTTGTACTCAGAATCATTTCACGTATTTGCACGAGCGACCAACGCAGCAAGCCTGTGTAATAGAGCTGAGACCTTTGTGTGTAGCATTAATTGTGTGAAATGAAAGTCGACAATATTAATTGCTTCCCTCTATATTAGTCGCTCCTCAGGTGTAAACAAGATGTGCGTGCGGGCGGACCATTATGTAATCAGCTCTTCATAGGCATGTTGTTCTGGCCCTCAAATGTCAGACAGGTAATAATGGTCTAAAATGTCAAGTGAAAATGGCAGATATTCAGTAATGAGTCTGAGCAAATACTGTCCACCAGTGCGTACCTTCATATCTCTGAGCATTCCTGTACATTACAGAAGAATGAAAGGGAGATTGGGAGGACGGCCAACCAAGAGCCTGATGGGATTTCTGTACTCGTTCACTTTCCTCTCCCATATTGAAACAGGACGATGATGATTCAGCATAATATGTATGTGGGATGCAAGGTAAAAAATCAGCATCATATAGGAAACAAAATACTTGCTCGGGGGTGTTTTGTCCAAATTTGTTTGGACTGGCAAACTCATTTTTTACTGTAGATCAAAGCATTACCATGATTACACAATTTTTTGTTACTTTAGTATCTCTTTCTACATCCACTTTTTAAAGAAGTAGTTGAAAGAAAGAGTTTGCTTAAAGAAGTAAATCAGCATTGTAACGAAATTCTTGTGCAAAGGTGGTTTTAATTTAATTATTGCAGCTTATCCCTTACCTCATTTAGTATGCGCAGATCTAACTAGTCCCTACCTCCACTCAATCACACTGGCTCTGCTTTCGCTCAGCTAACTTAAGTAGCAAACACTACACAATGGCAAGCGACAATGTTGGATAAATTGTTACCAAAGAGTGAAGCCGTGAGTGAATGTATTCAAATTCTGAATGGATTATAGCTTAGAAAGCGCGTAAAAAGAGCTTATTATTACTATTATTAAAGCTGTCAGTTGTTGTAGTTCATTGCAATCTCATAAAGTTACATTAGAATCAATGAACCTCTACACACTGCACAATGAATCTCTATTTACATCTTGTCTACACTTTGTGTGTTATATTGAGAGGATTCGCGTAGAACTCGGCACTAGTGGATTCTGTCTAACTTAAACACCTCTGATAGGCTGATGAATTCGACAGATATATCTGTGATAGTCTACATTGCTCAGCGCTGCAAAACTAGTTGTAAATAGAAACCTATGACCAGTGGACATGATAATATGAAAAGCCCCTCCCCACAAGTTGATGGGATTGGTTACATGTTTGTGATGGTAGAAAACCAATCTTGAAACCAAGCGGCAACCTCCCGCTCTCTCTCTTGAAACCAAAAAGGAAGTGACTAAAAGTGAAATTCATCGACTGACCACTAGAGGCTGGCTCCAAAAGGGCATCAGTCCCATAGACACCCCATGTTAAAATGCCCAACTTTATAGCAGAAAAAAATATGTTTACAGCCTGGTACAAAACGTGGTTTTGGTCTATATAGGTAATTTTGCCCTTCATTACAACTGTGTGGGGGGTGAATTATTTAAAATTATATTAAGCCTTAAAGTTCTGCATAATTAAGGGCATGGCCACTTGAGTGACAGGTGGATTGCCGCTCTGCTCCAGATTGTGAAACTCGCTTGAGTGTGAAACTTAGAAAAATGGCTTTAAAGATTTTTATTTGTCCAGAAAAATTGATTACAGGTAGCAATTAGATGTTTTTAAAAGTTTTTAAGCTTGATTTTTACTGCTATTTTAAAGTTATTGTACTCTGCCTTTGCACTGTCTGCAAAAAGTGAGATGTCACGCCAAGGCAAAAGGCAGTAATTACTTCCATTATATACAATATTTGGGTGCTGATCACCATTTACAGAATCATTATAGTAACATCTGTATAAAATGTAGTGATCATTGGCTAGGCTATAACATATAGTAGTGATTCAGTTTTTTTGTTTTTTTTCTGACCATAACAACCAGACAAAAAGTTAAATGTGAGTGGATACCATTCTGCAACCAATTTATTTGCAACGTTCGCTAACATTAAAGGATGCAAGA